>NC_139513.1:260338994-260741494 GCF_947247035.1 Vipera ursinii
ATTGCACATATGAATCACGATACGTCACATGACGCAACTACTATTATGCTTCAACTTTCTGATAAGGAGATCTGGTGAAGCAATGGTCACATGCAGTATTTTTATACAAGTATAGCTTAATCCAATGTACTTACAGATTAATATTTTCTACTAATTAGATCAATATCTAAGACAAAAAGTTTTGTTTGATCATGAAATCATTCTTTCAAATTTATAACAACAAGGCAATTGATTTTTATGTAGATCAGTTTGAATCCATTATGTCCCCTTTTTGATCAATCTACATGAACAAGAGGGGGAGATGCAACTGGAACCAATTTTGCATATCTGTACTCTATGAAAATGTGGTCCGAAGAAATGGAAATCAGTAAACCAGGCATTTATCCCAAGTGAAAAACATTCAATGTTGCAGAGAAATTAGTAAATGATTGGATTTTAATGCAAATCATAAGATGTTCCCTCATACTTAAAAAGAAACAAGAACTATAAAATATATTGAAAGGTGGGAAATTGAAACCCTTAGTTTCCATCACATATATAGTCTGTGGTGTTGTGAATTGACGGACTTGAAGTCTAACTACATATGGAAAGTGAACGGTATCATTTTCATACTACGAAAGAGCAAGGAGAGGGAGTTTAAGAGGTTACGAGCAAGCCTTGATTAAGAAAAAAGTTCTTTCTAGTGTTCTGTCAGTGAGAAGAGCATTGATAAAAGAAGGTAATTCAAAAAAGAAAGCAAAAGAAAACAGGTCTTTAAAAAGAGGAAATGTGCTCTGCTGAAAAGTAAATAGTATGCAAAACATTGAACACATGGAGAAAAATGTTTTCTGACCCATGGAAACAATCTTGACAAGGAACTACTAAATTAAGGGGCCAGCTTAGAAAACAGAAGAAGAAAAAATTTAAAATGGAGGACATTTTCAGAAAACAGTAGCAGGAGAGTGATAGAATTATGCAGAAGAGGGATTAGTAGGTTCTGCTAGCAAAGGACTCTATGAGATCAGAAACCGGAGGAAGTCTTTAGAAGAATGTAATAAGGTCTTCTGTTCACAGACGGAGACCTCTGAATACAATCCATCAACAATAAATTATATATTCACTTATTTTCAACACAGAAATTGTAAGTTACTTAAATGCTAAAATGGCCTGATTTTATGGTTACACTTTCCTGAATTAAGGTTGAATTATAATTCACTGCAGGTGTTCCACAGATGCCTAAACCCTTGCATGTTTTCAGCTTTTCCTTCTGCTTTTCATCAATAAACAGCTTTTACGTGTGTCCCTGATATGGAAATTATGAAGGAGTTCTTTAAAGGTGCTCCTTTAAAAGTTCCTTATGTTCAATGGAACACAGAGGGAGTTTAAGAGTCCTAAATTATGGAACAAAATGTTAAGGAGGTTGTCATTTTTACACAGAGATTTACATTTCCCTAAAAAAAAAACAGTATCTTATTTCATAGTCACTGTCTCTTTGAAGTTGTGATGATTATTTTCTTTACATCCTGTGGAATGAGAACTTGGCATTCTGCTGGGGTTTGTATTGGGAACCGAAGAAGAAAAACTGTCCTGAGCAGTATACGTTTGACAACACGAACATTCAGGAAAAATACATTCTTGGGGTTTTAACTCTTTTTTGTACTGATTGTTCTTAAAAGTAACCTTTTCCACGGACAATGTATTTTCTTTCATTTGTTGCAAAGCATTTTCTTTATCTTCCAACGTACGAGCAAGCATATAACTAACCTTCCTTTGATGAGCCAAAATTTCCTCCTTATCGTTCAGCTATAAAAAGAAAGAAAATAAAAATCAACATTGCTGTCAAACAGTCTGTCTATCTCCAGACACATATAATACTATTAATATAGACACTGAAACCAGGTAAGAGATACCAACCAGGTCTGTTAGTGTCCTAATGATCTCCAGTGGATTATTCAGTTCTTCTACTTTTTTACTCTCAGGGCCAGAAGCAAGCATGCCCATCAGCTTTTCTCCCAAGCTTTTTCTTTTTTCTTGAAACAAGGAAACACCAAGAAAAAATATGGGGGTAGATATGATAAAACATAAAAATAATGTAGATATTGAAAACTTTATATACCTATTTATATAGATGCCTATCTGACCAATGTGACTTTAGGTGACTACGAGGAATTTAAAACACAATAAGTTTGTGTGTGCATTGAACAAGGAAGAACTTATCTTGACGAAATCAAGACCTTCTTAACAATCATTTATATCATGGTTCTTAATCTTTTTGTGTCCCTTCAAAAGTCTGGTGAAATCTACGGACTCTTTTTTGACTACATTTCATTTAAAAATGAGTGAAAATAAAGGCATACTTTTTTCTCTTCCAAGTTTGCAGACCTCAAAATCTATCACCAAGTTAAGAATCTCTGACTTAGATGAATCTTTTGAAAGTCACTTAGATTATGTACACTATCTTTCCATCTCTAGATGTTATATTCGTAAATATATCCCCAATCCTATTATCTGGCTAATAGGAAATTATGAGTCACCATTTTATTTTTTAATCATCCACAAGCCAACACAAAGCCTTAAAAACTTCTACTAGGGCCTTATAGATGACATCACTTGCCATATCTACCACAGTGCTTAAGCATGACTAGACAAAAGTTGTAGCAGGCAAAAAAGGCTGCTATACCTACACTAATGCTAGAGAACAATAGTTGACATTCATAATTCTGAGACACATCCTGATAGTTAATCTACAGTTTGGCATACTATGTGAATTAATTTGCTATCTTTTGAGGTAAGTTATACTTATGCTATTCTATTTGGGATGCCTCTCCGTCAAATCTGTCGTTAGTAGATCCTTAAATAATCAGATAACATGTATATGAGAATCAAGAACACATCTACCTCTGCAGCACGTGTGGAAACAGGAATCCATTCCTTATACAGCCATTTAATAATTATTTTTTTTACATATTGATAGAGGACCTATTCAATGAACCCTGACAAGACTTCCCAAAATATACTTTAACAGAACAGCTAAGTATGATTAAGCTCAACCTCTGGGTCAATCTTCTTCCCAAAATTATTTCACAACATGGGTTTTCTATCCAGCATCTATTCTCAATGGCCTCCTAGTCAAGGGAAGTTTTTAAACAAAGAGTTCTGGATATTAGTGTTCAAATTAAGATGGACTTATTGGCTAAAAATAGACCCTAGGTTGGCTGGCTAATTTTTCAACCTGAAAAATACCTATCACTGAGTCTGTCACAAATTTTAAGAAGGACCTATTCTAGAGCAAGATTTGAGTTGTTGGACTCCATGGTCAAATATGGACACTTTTACCACTTTCTATATTATGAGAGAACCTGAATATGTAGTACCCCAGCCGTTGAAAATATTTCTCATATTTTGTTTGATTCTCAATTATATGCCCCCATTAGGCATATAATGATTCCCCCATCATCCCTATTGCAAAGAACAGCCAATTGGTATCCAAATCACAGATTGCCATATTTCTTCCTCGGCTCAAATGTACTTACAGTGGATATAAAAAGATTATACACCCCTTTTAAAATGCCAGAATTTGAGATATAAAAAAAAAAAACAGACCAATATTTTTTTTAGAATTCTTCAGAAATTTTTCCTGCTTTAATATAACCTAATTGAAAAACAAATGGAAATCTTTTAGGGAGAAAAATATCAAATAAGCATGGCATTTTAACAGGGGTGTATAGACTTTTTATATCCACTGTATTGTATGCAGAACTGCTAAGTTTATAACTAAGGCAATGGTCCTAAGAACCCAATGCATTGAACAAATTGGCGTACCCTAAAAGGGACATTCATTTATCTGATTAATTATGTTAATACTCCTTGTATTAACATAATGTATTATATTATTCTATTTCTTCTTGTTCCAGAATTAGACTATGTACTGTATTTTATTTTATTTTATTTTATTGATAAAGTCATAAGACTAATCAATAAATTACTATTACTACACGACTCAATCAGCTCTAGCTCTCTTGGTTGGACTATGTCTCCTTGTTGCTAGGTTCAGTAGGGTGAATACTAATAGATATATATATCCAGATGGCCTTGGTAAGGTCTTTCTCCTAAAGAAAATTGAAATAAAACTGGTGATAGTTACATGAATCATTTGGATAATGAAAGGAATGATTTCAAGCAAGTTTAAACGCTAAACAATATGCCCAATAGGGGTTATTTTCAGTATTACTGAGATATATATATATATATACACACACACACACACACATACATACATATATGTTAAATGTTTGTTAAGCATTCAGAATACACTTGCTTAGTCCCAGACACGGGACAAATCTTATTTCCTGTTTCAGCCTAGCCCAAGGCCATCTACAGGCAGTAGCCACAGCAGTGGCAGCTCGTCTGTGTGTGTGTGTGTGTGTGTGTGTGTGTGTATGTATGTATATATAGGAAAGAATTACCATCTTCTTTGATGCTTTTCCACTTCACTGTTTTAGTTTCTTTTCTGCAGATCTTACTCATTTGTGCAAGCCTGCAAGCCTGGTCCTTCCTCCACATCAGCTGCTGTTCAAAGGCTATTCTGAAGGCATCCGCCATTATATAAGCTTCTTCTTTACTCTTCTTCAGAAGGTCAAACTGTTATTTTTTTCAATTAATATAAATTTTAGATTGCATTTTTAAAATGAAATCCACATATCTATGGTTATCGGAAAACGGTAAGATTATTGCTTCCTCAGTTTAAGCAGAAATTAATATAGAATTTGAGTATAATCTGCCCGCAAAATGATACTTTAAAAAAGCTGTTGACAGTATAGAGAAGAGCATTTTAACAAATCATTTTTATATTGTCATTTGAATAATATAGTTTCAATAAACATGAATATCAGTTACTAATCCTCTCATGAAAGCCACTTCCTGGGAAACATATTTAGAAAAAAAATTCCCTCTAAAACAAAATCTAGAAAACAGAAAAAAATTGCTTGGCTACTCAACACTTAATTACCTTCTAAATCTAGTGTCTGTGCACTCTAATCTTCAGTTCTATTCTCTGTTGATTCCTAATTAATTTTCTTAGTAAAACAATGAATTTTATGAATGAAGACCAGGATCTTGTAAAGCTAAAACATTTAACATGGTGGAGTACAGAAGTAACAAAAGAAAGACCATTATTAGAGAAACGTGATATTTGCTATAGATCAGTGGTACATCTCTATAATATCTTTATACTTCCCATATAGACAGTGTCACTTAGCCCACCTTCTGAAAAGGATTAAAGCTAAGCGAGGAGTTCATTGCTGAGGGGTAGATACGTTTCCTACAAAACTAGTTGAACTGGCTTCTTCTGGCAAAGAGATTAAGTGGATGAAAGTGTTTTAGCCTAATTTGTGGCTGCATTAACTGATACTAATTCTGTTGGGTGACTGGGAGAACAGAGAAGTTTGAGCAGGAAGCATCCTTTAGCCTGAAAGAGGGCTAAAAATTCCTGCACAAAAGGAGGAGATGTATTGGTAAGATGAATGGAAATCTGTTAATTGGGAAAAAGCCAGACGAGTTCCTTCAGTCTCAATGTGTTACATTTTCACGGGTCACCCATCTAAAACCTAGCATTTGAAAAATATTATTAAATACATAAACCTGCCATTATTTATATAACTATTCTACTTAAAGCTTGAAGTATGTCAGTAAGTTTAAAAACAAAGTAAAAACATATTTTTATATTAGCACTGTCAAGTTTCCGAGGTATGGGCTTTTCAAGTGACTCTGAGGCATTGTTTACCTTAAAAGTCCTTTATTAGCCTAATACACCGGCAAATGCTTGCTCGAAGGAATCTGGAATCTGAAATCTCCGCCCCTTGCACAATATATTAAACACAATTCTCCATCTTTCTAATTCTGTCATTAATCATATTCTCCAATTAATTTAAAGAATCAGTTTCCCTTCGGTTAGAAGAACCGCCAAATCTTATCTTCTTTAGAGAGTCAAGTGGCCTTGAAAGTGCATTCCTACTCTTCCCTCCCCCCACCTTTTTAAACTAAAGCAATACACAGGTCTTAAAGCAATACACAAGTTTAACATATGAAATAGCTACTCCTTCACCTCATGTCAAGCAATAACATTTGATGTTAGCAGCGTTGACAAGCACCCTATTACATTTTTACAACAGCAACAGTTGACATTTTTTCCACATGGCATGTTAGGAAAAGAATGTTTCTAACCCAAGCTCACATACCTCTTGCTTGAGCTGAAGAAGTTGCTTTCGAGTTGCTGCTGACATCTTGGCACAGGCACAGGGTTCTCCTTCGGAGCCATTGCAAGCACAAGCTCCAAGTACTGCCAACTTCCAATTTAAATGAATTCCAGCAGTCATTTTAAAATCCAGATCAAATTGACAAATACATACACCAGCTGTTTCGCATATGCTGCTTAGCTCTAAAATAGTTTATTTGGAGCTTAAAAGTATATACAAATTCTCCATCATGACTTTGCATGAATTAATCAGTGTGATTGCTCAAAAATACCCTAGTTCTGCATTCCTGGCCTTCCTCCTTAGCTTTCTTTGTAAAATAGGACATTAAATTTTATTTAAATGGACTGACACATTATGATCAAATTAGAGTGCATCCAGAACAGCTCTTTCCTGCTTGGCAAGGTCTTATGTTGCAGAAGAGACCTTCAAATTGGTTACTCCAGTTCATGCCAAGCCACATTTTACTGAAATATGGTATAACATTGTTCAGTTCCACTTTTTTCCCACCAACTCTCCTTACAATTCAAAAAAGGAATACAGTGGTTTCTGCTTTTAATTAACAATAGCTGGCTAATTATATGGATGACAATTCTTAATACATATGCTACAGCATTATCTCAGTTAATCAAAGCTTCATCTTCCTGCTACTAGCCACATGGGAGAAGATAAGATATCCCAGTGCACATTAGTGCACATTCTTCGTAATGAAAATGAAAGAGAACCACAGTTGCTAGCTCCTCCGTTCATTATGTGCACCAAAATCTAATGTCAAAATAAATCTGTGTATTTCTTGCTTTTAATATGAGTCATTAGAATGAGCCATAAGATGTTGCCGAAACAAATAAGATCATTTTCAAATACATACTTCTAGACTTGTAACCTCAGTAACACCACTCTTGCTTAGAGACATATTATCCTGAACAAATTTCTGCTGTTTTACATCAAGCATTGCCATCATCTCCAAATGCTGTTGTTCTAAAACTGAAAAAGTTTGAAAAAAAGTTTATTTGTAGCTTACATGGCTTATCTAAAAAATCTAAAAATTAGAACTTTCATTTCTTGAGTCTAAGGATGAATTTTCTGGCTTGAAAGTATTCTTATTTTGTAAACCTAGATGAAAATACACAAGGAGGGAAGTGTTTATTGTTTGTGTTACGCCTGCACATTATAGAAAGAATATATTTATTTATTTATTTATTTATTTTAATTCCATTTATATCCCGCCCTTCTCCGAAGACTCAGGGCGGCTTACAAGCTTAGCAGTAGCCTTCATTCTATGTATATGCCTGCTTGTTAGGGCTTTCACACACACCCCAAGCGGCATTATTACAAAGTCAGCTTAATTGCCCCCAACAATCTGGGTCCTCATTTTACCTACCTGGGAAGGATGGAAGGCTGAGTCAACCTTGAGCCTGGTGGGATGCGAACCTGCACTAATTGCAGGCAGCTGGTGTTACTTAAGGAGGCATCAGCCCTCTGCTCCACCAAGGCTCATTATAGAGATTGTTCTAGCCTTTTTCCAGTACGCCGATGATACCCAACTTTTTATTTCGACCCCAAACCACCCCAGTGATGCCCTTGAAGTGATGTCCCGTAGCCTGGAGGCGGTTCGGGTCTGGATGGGGAGGAACAGATTTCAGCTCAACCCTGACAAGACTGAGTGGCTGTGCATTCCGGCATCCCAGGACATTCAAAATATTCCATCTCTTTCTATGGGGGGTGAGCTTTTACCCCCCCCCCCCCGTAGATAGGGCTCGCAACTTGGGAGTCCTCCTAGATTCACGGCTTACTTTGGAAGACCATATAGTGGCCATGACTAGGGGGGCTTTCGCCCAGGTTCGCCTGGTGCGCCAGTTGCGGCCCTATCTAGACCAGGATGCCCTGTGTACGGTCACTCATGCACTCGTGACCTCTCATCTGGACTACTGCAATGCTCTTTACATGGGGCTTCCCTTGAAGACCACTTGGAGGCTCCAACTGGTACAGAATGCGGCCGCGAGAGTTGTCTTGGGAGTTTCCCGGTACTCCCATGTTACACCTTTGCTCCGTGAGCTGCATTGGTTACCAGTTGTCTTCCGGGTGAGGTTCAAGGTTCTAGTTATGGTCTTTAAGTCCCTACATGGCATGGGTCCGGAGTACCTTGGGGACCACCTGCTGCCGCCGTCAACTTCCCTCCGCCCTGTGCGTTCCCACAGAGAGGGCCTCTTCAGGGTGCCTCCGGTCAGAGAATGTCGGCTGGCGGCCCCCAGGGGGAGGGCCTTCTCTGTGGGCGCTCCGGCTTTATGGAACCAGCTGCCGGTTGAGCTCCAGACGGCACCGGACCTTCGCTCCTTCCGACGCTGTCTGAAGACCCACTTATTCGAACAAGCTGGCCTGGCCTGATGGGGGAATTTTAGGGTTCTTAATGGGTTTTTATACTGTATTGTTTTACTGGGTGATTATTTAATTCTCTTTTTAATTTTTGTATTTGCTATTTATATGTGCCCTGTTCACCGCCCTGAGTCCCTCGGGAGAAGGGCGGTATATAAATTTAATTAATAATAATAATAATAATCAATGCACACTATGAAAGTCAGTAGTGCATGAAGGTAGCCTAAAGTAATGATGGGAGAAATTCAACTTTCTCCTATTAGACAGTTTGGTGTAATGATTAAGATACAAGGCTAGAAATCAGGAGACTGTGAGTTCTAGTCCACTTTAGGCATAAAAGCTGAGTTGCTAACTTTAGGCCACTCACTTTTTCTCAGCCAAACTCAATCCCCAGGGTGCATGTTGTGGAAAAAATAGGAAGAGGAAGGAGTATTAATATATTCACTGCCTTGAATTTTTATAAAAAAAATAATAAAGGCATAATATAAATAAATAAAGCATGCAATGTATCAGACATAACCTTTACATTCCAAGAATGCTGCTGTATTTATTCCAAAGGTATTCTTAGACAATAAAAGGATACAAAATTGGAACTTGCTACTTTATTTGAAAGTATGCCTAGTAAAAAAAATCTGATAATCTGAGTCAATAGAAAGAAAGCATTTTGTGAAACTAGATGGTGTGTCTTGGGAACAAAATTATCTATTTGCCTTCTGATAAATCAAGTTTATTTATTTATTTATTTATTTTATTGCATTTATATACCGCCCTTTCCCTGAGGACTCAGGGCGGTTTACAGGGAGTTAAAAATCAACCATACAAAAGTTAAAACCCAATTTAAAAAATATTAAATCAACCCTGTACTATTAAAAACCCCAATTAAAATGAGTGTCTCCTCAGCCTGGGCCCGAGAGCTCAAAGAGCCAGGTCTTCAGGCCCCGGCGGAATGATCGGAGGTCGGAAGCAGTCCTCAGCTCCACCGGCAGCTGGTTCCAGAGGGCAGGCGCCCTCACTGAGAAGGCCCTATCCCTGGGTGTCACCCGCCGGCAATCTCTTACTGGCGGGACCCTGAGCAGACCCTCCCTGTGTGAGCGCACTGGGCGAAGGGCGTTTGATGCCGGCAGCAGGTGTTCCCTCAAATACCCCGGACCCAGGCCATGTAGGGCTTTATAGGTGATAACCAGCACCTTGAATTTCACCCGGAGGGCAACCGGAAGCCAATGCAGCTCGCGGAGTAGAGGTGTTACATGGGAGTATCGGGAGACCCCCATTACAACTCGCGCGGCCGCATTCTGCACCAGTTGAAGCCTCCGAGTGGTCTTCAAGGGCAGCCCCATGTAGAGAGCGTTACAGTAGTCCAAACGGGAGGTCACAAGCGTATAAGTAACTGTGCGTAGGGCGTCTCGGTCCAGATAGGGATACAACTGGCGCACCAGGCGAACCTGTGCAAAAGCCCCCCTGGTCACGGCTCCTATGTGATCTTCAAAATTGAGCCGTGAATCCAGGAGGACGCCCAAGTTGCGAGCCCTATCAACGGGGGGTAACACCTCACCCCCCATCGTTAGAGGTGGAATAACTTGGTTAACCCGAGATGCCGATATGCACAGCCACTCGGTCTTGGCGGGATTGAGACGAAGCCTGTTTCTCCCCATCCAGACCTGAACCGCCTCCAGGCACCGGGACATCACGGAGAGGGCATCACTGGGTTGGTTCGGGGTGGAAAGAAAAAGTTGGGTATCATCAGCGTACTGGTGATACCCCACCCCGAAGCCACGAATGATCTCGCCCAGCGGCTTCATATAGATGTTGAACAGGAGAGGCGAGAGAACCGACCCCTGAAGGACTCCACAAATGAGAGGCCTCGGGGCGGATCTCTGCCCTCCCGTCAACACCGACTGCGAGCGGCCCTGGAGGTAGGAGAACCACCGTAGAACGGTGCCTCCCACTCCCAACCCCCTGAAGTTGTGTGGGGGGAGGATTTACTGGTCTTGCCCACCATGACACTTCTTTCGTGGAAGTGTCCAAAACATGACACTAGAATTTCAAATTTGCTTATTGCCTCAAAAAAGTTGTGATCCCTTGGATAATAATTCTACTTGCTTGTTAAGCCACAGGCTTTACTTCAAATAATTATCTGAACTTGACTTCAGAGTGGTATACTTACTAGAGACTTGGATAGGTCCATGAACACTGTAACTGATTCTCAGCCATGAAACTTACTGGGGTACTTTGGACCAAAAACTACTGCTCTAATGTAATATAATTTATAAGATTATTCTTATCAGAATAAAATTGAAAAAAGAGTATTATGTATACTGCACTAAGCTTCTTGGAGCAAAGATAGAATAGAAATACAAAGAGATTTATACCTATTCCTCTCATTATATTAATGAAATTGACTTAGTTTCATAGGGGATAACTTTATGTAATAATAATTTTAATAATGTTTTAAACTTCAAACACTGTATTATAAGATATGCTTTACTTTCTGTTCAAAAACAACATGACAGTATTGACTGAGCATTCATCTATGACCAATCTACCACTGGACATCTCCTTGAATTACAAACTTGAGCCAAATATGCTTCAAGTGTTTAGCAAAGCATAATATTAAATTGGACGCAGATTTGCCAATACTTTTTTAGATGTTAACCACCACATCAAAGCCAAGTGATTCAAAGAAAATACTGAAAAACACAGCTTACTTACGTTGATTTTCAGACTTCAGTAGTTTAATTTCCTCAGTTTTCATTTTGAGAGTTTCTTTAAAAGCAGCATTTTCACAATAAATTCTATTGACATGGAAATAACATATTTCAGTCATACCTTTAATATGTTTCTGCCTAGTGGATGATTAAAAAAACATACTTTAATTTACCTTTCATATTTCTCTGCCCAGGTCTCGTCTATATTTTTTAATTTCTCCTGATTAATTCTGATCTCCCACTGCAGAATATTTATTTCCTATAAACATAAAAGAATATTGTTAATATTTTAAACATTATACTGTTAGTAAAACTGGATTCAGTTATCTCAAATATGTATTACTTAGGATCATGATACTGTTTTTGCTTTGCAAGAAAAGAATATTAATGCACAACAGAAGATATTTGGAATGTTTTTACTACACCAACCGCTTGGCAGAAAAAGCAAAGTGCAAAAAAATTTCTACTTTTTTCTAATTATGTGGTCACTTTCTTCCATTATGATTCTTAAGGCAATCTCAATTGCTTTTTGAAATACTTAAACTTTTTGACAATTCCTTAATAACATTACATTATTCAATACAATAGGTTTAAAATTGCTGAATCCAGACACTTCCTCTCATCTAAATCCTTCATTTTTGCATCTGCCAACTGGAAAATGCTGTGAATGTGCAGAGATCAATACAATCTAATCTGCTGTGTTCTCTTCAGCTCACTAAAGTATAATTAAATTGGTGCCAAATCTGCTGCCAGTTCTTCAGTAACAAAATCCTTCCATACCCCAACTCTATATAAAAATAGTTAAAATAAATAAATAACATTCCTCTTTCCTCCTGTGTAATTCATGTTGCATGCATTTGTCTGGATCTTTACAAAAAGTTCAGAACAGTTGCTATGAAAAAAGTTTCCAACCACAAAATTGGTCTCCCTCCTGCATTTCAGAGCCTCTTGTGGTAAAATTATAGTGTACTATTTATTTGGCCACTCTTATTTTCTGTGGCATACTTCTGTGGAGGCTAGAATGGGGAAGTGATGAAATTCATGTAGTCAGGCACAACAAAAAACTGATGGGTGTCCAGAAGTCAAAGTTTCTGTCAATAAAAAAACAGATCACCTATCAAGCAATTGTTGGAAATGTAAAGAAGAAACAGGGACTTATTACCATCTTTGATGAACATGCTCTAAAGCCAAAAGATTTTGGTTAATAATACATACATGGTTAAAGAAAATGATGAAAAAACATATAGAGTTTAAGCCAGAATTATTTTTGTTAGGCATAATTGTAGGAAATTATAAGAAAGAGTATATATATTTAATTTTACCTATATTAAATGCAGCAAGAATTGTATTTGCTCAATATTGGAAAAATGAAGATCTACCAACAGAGGAAGTGTTGATTCAGGGGTCTTCAAACTTGGCCCTTTTATGACTTATGGAGTTGCCCAGAATTCCTCAGCAGGCACGCTGGCTGAGGAATTCTGGGAGCTGAAGTCCACAAGTCATAAAAGGGCCAAGTTTGAAGACCCATGTGTTAATTTAAAAAATCTTAGACTGTGCAGAAATGGATAGATTGACATTGAAAATGAAAGAGAAAGAAGACTCAGTTTATTTTAGAACATGGGATACCTTTTATCATTGGCTAGAAAAATGAGGTAGAGAGAAAGGAATTTAATATGTATTAGCAAGCTAGGTATTGAAATCCAGACAATATGTTGCTGACAAAATATCAAGCATACACACACACACACACACACACACACACACACACACACATATATATATATATATATTGCAAATTATTCAAATTGCTAATAAAGAATTTTGGGAGGCTGATATGATCATTTCGAACTCTTTATGTTTTCATCAGTCAGTCATACCCTTTATCTGAGATTCGAACCTGGGCTGATTATATTTATTAGGCAGTTGTTTTAACTTCCTGAGCCACAGGTTCTTTCTCTCTTTTATTAGCTAGAAGTCAAGGCAAATGTGTGTTAAGTATTTGTCAAGGCTTTTTGAATGCACCTTGCTAATTAACTCTTTCATTCCTGTTTTGGCCTGACTCAAGGCTTATCCACAGGATATAGTCAACTTATGACAGCTCATTATTTGTGCAAATTATTCAAATTGCTAATAAAGAATTTTGGGAGGCTGAGATGATCATTTCGAACTCTTTATGTTCTCATCAGTCAGTCATACCCTTTATCTGAGATTCGATAATATAATCAGCCCAGGTTCGAATCTCAGATAAAGGGTATGACTGACTGATGAGAACATAAAGAGTTCGAAATGATCATCTCAGCCTCCCAAAATTCTTTATTAGCAATTTGAATAATTTGCACAAATAATGAGCTGTCATAAGTTGACTATATCCTGAGGATAAGCCTTGAGTCAGGCCAAAACAGGAATGAAAGAGTTAATTAGCAAGGTGCATTCAAAAAGCCTTGACAAATACTATTTATATATATATATATATATATATATATATATATATATATATATATATATACACATATATATATATATATATACATACATACATCATACATACATACATACATACATACATACATACATATATATATATATATATATATATATATATATATATATATATATATATATATATATATATATATATATACACACACATACATATATATCTCGTAGAACGCTGTACCGGCACCTTTTTTTTTTTGAAGAAAAAAAAAGCTCCCTCTGAAAGCCTATTGCAGGGCTCGGCAATCTTGGCCCTTTTTTATGACTCATGGAACTCAACTCCCAGAAATCCTGAGTCATCCATGCTGAGGGGGAAGGAAGAGGTTTCCAAGCTGAGCCATGCTGGCTCAGGAATTCTGAGAGTTAAAGTCCTTGAGTCATAAAAGAGCCAAGGATGTCTACCCTAGGAACTAAACTTTTAGAATCTAAAACAGCTAATTAAAAAAAAGCCAACAGGAAAGAACATTTTTCATCTGCTTCTGTCTTTTGGAAGGTAAAATTAGATAACAAAATAATCTATTTCCTATGTTAACATCTCTGCAATGAAATTAAAAAAGGTAACAGGAAAGAAATGAGAAACATTTTTCTCAATGTAATATGTCTACTTTAGTTGATGCTAGAAAAAATAGTATCTTTTGTACATACTCTTGAAAACTATTTTCAATCTAACCATCTATTACAACTAAACCACTTTAAATTAAACAATTCTTAAGAATAAAATATTCTTAATTTGGACTTTACTTTTACTGTTTGGACTATTGTGTGTTTTGAAAAATAGATAATTTAGAATCTGGTTATGTTGCACTTCAGCCTTTAAATAATTAACCTAGTATATACATAATAATATATGATGTTTTCCATGGTGAGCTTAACATCAATAACATTTATTAAAAAGGCTAAAATAATTTCTGGTGGTATTATCTGTACATTAAAATTTTGTTTAGTCACAATCTTTCACTTTTCACATTCTGGACAAGCAATGGTCATGTATCCTAACAAAAGATGTTACATATGTGCATAAGCGTAGTCAGTAGCATATGCCTTTTTAAAAATATCAAACATGCAAAGAAACAAAAATAAGTCCAAAATATCTGTATTACATCCAGAAATGCCAACTTTGCAACCAAAATTTCTCATCCATAACTATGGCACCCTAAGGATACCTGCATACATGCAAATGCTTCTCTGGGATCAGTAATGCAGCAGGGATTGCTTTTTCCTTCCAGCAACAGATTGCTGGGAAATACCAAACATGCCCTTAAGAATTCCAATGTTTGTTACAAATTTTTCTGGATGTGGTTGGAAAGACGCCTAGAAATGCCAGCACAAATACATCACACTTGCTGAACGTGCACACACAACTAATTACAATCTTCAGTTATATGTGATATATCCAGGGCTTTTTTTCCCATAGAACGCTCAGAACGGCGTTCTGGCACCTTTTTTTTTTGCACAAAAAAAAAAAGCTGAAGGAAATTGTTTCAGAGAGCCAAATTCTCCTCAGGCAGCCAGGTTGCAGAGCAGCAGAATGCATCGCAGCGATGGGCCTTCAGATGGCTCAAATCGAAGGAAATGTGATCCGTACAGGCTAATTTAAAAGTGGGAGGGTAAGAAGGGCCGAGTGTGAACAGGTTGCTTAGCAACCTGCTTAAACAGTCTCTGTAACTTTCAGCTCATGGTGCCTTGCCTTTTTTAAGCTGGGAAGTTGAAAAAAAGGCTAAAAAGAAGGCAATAGAGTGCTATCCAAGAAAATGTATAGATATAGCCAGCAGACGTTTAGGGAACTTTTCTTTTTCGTACACTGTTTGAATTTTGTTTTAATGCCATGGTGATACACAATCAAGTGTAGTCAGTCTTTTTTTTTAATCCCAAACCATCTGTTTGTTAAATACAGTATAACAAAGTTTTGGATGATGGAATTATTTTTTATTTAAGTATAACTAATGATAACAGCTCTTAAATCTGTTATTTTGTTTTATTTTTGCACAAAAAATTGTATAATTTGCATTTGCATTCATTTACAAATTGAATATGTTGTTAAAATGTATTGGTGTTGAAATAATTAGTGCACACATATACCTAAAATCAGTTTATTGCATTTGGCAATTGTACTAAAAAAATCTCATTGTCAACCAATATAATTCATTTAATCTGAAATCAAGTGAAAAATTGATTTAAATTATTTTATTAAAACAAATTAATGGCAATTCTTTTATAAGCAGTTGCCTCAAACAAAATGAGTTTGACATGCCTGCTCTAGATAGTTGAATGCTCCAAAATAAATTCTAGACCAGGTCTGTACATGCAGCCTACCAAGCACCCTTGGACAGAGCACAGACTTTTTTTTAAAAAAAGTAATAAAATCACCACCACTGCCCTGAAAATCATGTTGCCTAGTGCCTCCATGGCTTACTATGACCATGAGCTCCAACAGTAGATGCTCCTCTAGTCACCAAATCATTGATTAGCCCACCAGCATTCCTTTGCAGACCACAAAGATTTTTAATTTATCAGTGTGGGCCTTTCCCTTCTACAAGTTGCACAGACCTCTTCTAGATTTTCCTCTTGCCTTTCCAAGTTAACTTCTTGGTCTGTCATTGAGCAAGAATTGACTTTGTAGGGAAGCATATTATCATTTCATGTATATTTAACATATGCTCTACCTTTATTTATCGATTATATAATATTTGTATGCAATCCACATGGCGAGGTTTGGGGCAACTTACAATATTTTTAAAATCATAAGATTAAAACATAAAAGTAGGGCTTTTTTCCCTCATAGAACGCTCAGAATGGTGTTCCGGCACCCTTTTTTGCACACAAAAAAAAGCTTTTGCACAAGCTATGCTACTTCCTCTATTGGCTTTCAAAAGCCTATTGGCCCACCGTCGCCTCGCCCTGTGTACCTAAGTGGCTGCCCTGCATCGCCTGGCCCGCACCGCCTCCGCCACTCGCCCCGTGCAGCCCCGTCATATAGAGCGGGCCCCGCTGCTCCCACAACACCAGCCGTGCTGAGTCCAGCCCCGGGGGATTGCCTGCCGCCAACACCCCTCGCACCCGTGACCACAGCAATGCTGCCCCCCCGCCTCCTGCGCCCAAGATGAGAGTTCTGGCACCTTTTTTTAAAAGAAAAAAAGCACTGTATACACACACACACACACACAGCTACACCTAACCTGGGTTGGTTTGTAATTTCATGTTACCATCTCATGAAATACCACATTTCTACTCTTTTTCTTCTTTCTAGGAACAGTATTAGATACATTCTTACCTTTTCTAAGGCTCGCTTTTGTTGGTCTGTTTTTATAAATATTGCTTTAGTATGAGTGGTAGCTTTGTCCAATACAGCCTGAGAAATATGTAAAACAAAAATTGGAAATATTCAATATCAGATCATCTTAAATGTGAAATCAGTGCATATAAGTTAAGACAATCAACAAAACTGTTGGTCTACCAACAGGTTTGTATATTTGGCTGTTGCTAGTGCAATATTACAGACTATATAAAGATCAAGAAGGTTTGTATATTTGGCTGTTGCTAGTGCAATATTACAGACTATATAAAGATCAAAAATATAGTTCTTGCTTTGAAAGAAAAAGTATTATCAGAAAATAAAACAGATGGGAAGGGCAGATGCCAGAGACTGTAAAAGTGCAAGTGTATCAAAAAAATAAAAACTAGGGATATCATTAATTCATTTTCTGGTAAATGTGTGCTTTGTGACTATCTATCCCTCTCTATGAGAGTCATTTATGATAGCAACAAAAATATAATCCAAAAATTCCAAATATTTTCACTGTGCCCCAAAGATTGCCTAGCCTGCTCTACATCAGGGTTTTTCAAATTGTATTCTCCAAAAATTCTAGCGTTTGCAAGAACTTGATTAGGTTTGATAAAAGACTAAGAACAAAAAAACAAAACAGGCTCTAAGGGGTGTTCATAGCAATTTTTGTAAGGTACAATGGAAAAGCAGAGCTTGTAAGCTGACATTCACAACTACTGTCCCACCCTCCCGGGGGCACCATTTTTCTGTCTTAGGGACAGTTTTAAAACCTTAGGAGTCAAATTAGACATAAATGAAGCAAGCATTAGGGAGAATCCACTCCTTTAAGTATACCTCTCTGCAAGGTATATGAGTATGAGTGGATCATACATATAACAGTTATTTTTATATAGTTTTGACATAATATATTAAAAAAAATATAATGTTACGGTTCATCCTCATATAAAGAAAATAAACTCTAAAGTACTGTTAGTATTACATATTAGTTATAAATACTAATCTAATTGTTAAAACATTTTGAACTTTTGTTTAATTTACCATGCTCTGCAGAACTTTTAAAGCTTGTT
This sequence comes from Vipera ursinii, assembly GCF_947247035.1. Taxonomy (NCBI): domain Eukaryota; kingdom Metazoa; phylum Chordata; class Lepidosauria; order Squamata; family Viperidae; genus Vipera; species Vipera ursinii. The sequence goes on from NC_139513.1 coordinate 260,357,149, forward strand.
CTTTGCCTTCAAGATGTCTTTGAGATGCTTCCAATTCCACTCTTAAATTTTCTACTTCCTAGAAAGAAAAAAAAATAAGATTGGTAAATAAAAAAAACTAGGTATAAAGTATGCAGTCCTTTACATTTGTGAAAGTTACTTTTCATTGTGGGATTTAATTTTTATTAAATTAATATTAACAATTTTATTATTAATTAAAAGTTGTGTAACTGCAATCATTACTACTCTCAGAAACATAAAATTGCCTCCTACTTATAATCACAAATACAACCATAAAAATCAAGAATCATAACAGTCCCAAAAATACAACAGCACGTAAGCATAGTAATAAGTCAATATACACTATTAACTCAAAATAGTTTCCTGTAGTCCTCCAAAATGGTCAGTTCCTCTTGCATTCATAAATCTAGTCCTAAACCATATCAAAAAAGGATTACATTATACAAAAATATTCTTTGTAGGACACCAATATCTGGAATACAGGAGGTTTTCCATGTCATTAAAGGCTAAAATGAAAAAAAAATGTGGATTCAGCTTGATACTGTGAACAACCCCAGAGATAATCTGGGATACTTGCCTGCTATAACTCCTTTTATGAAGCAGTTGGGGAGAGTTTCAATTATCAGAAGAAGTGGAAGGAAAATTAAAGGAATGTTTTCTGTAAGGAAGATCCAACACCAGCTATTGCCAGCTTGAAACAAACTTTATGTTTCAAGTCACTTATCACATAATACAGTATGCTATTATGTGTTATAACAATTCACACAATAGCTGCACTTTAGAGAGCAGAAAAAAGCACAGATATGTCATGCCAGTAAAATTAAATATGAATTATTATCCATATATAAAATTTCTTTACATACATCTCTAACTTCATGACTTATTTTAAAAATAATACCCACAATAGTTCTATTTAAATTTATACATTATAAAATCGTAACTATCTTTTAACTTTACCGCAACTTTAACTTTCATTTTCTATTTCTTAGAAAGAAGTAGGGAGAAGAGGAAGATATTTTTTCATGTCTAAGGAAAGGAAACTATTAGAGGCATCTGAATAGTTTAAATTAATCTAAATATTTAATTTAAAAATATTTAAAATTAAATTATTAATTTATAAAACACAACTATTTATTTTATTTTTTTGCCTCCAGATTAAACCCCCAAAACTAAACACGATGCTCTCTGTGTGTGTGCGTGTTGTGTGCGTGTGTGTATGCATTGAAATTAGTGAGATTCAAAATTATAGTATACTAATATAGTAGTGGTACCTACCTCTAAAATTCCTTGGAGACGTTGTTTTAATTCTTCATTTGATGCCTCAGAATTGAACCCTGAATTACAACAGAAAACAAACTGTTTGTGTGTCTTTGTTTAAAGACACCAATTATATTTAGCTTTATTAAAGAGGACAACAATTAGTAGTTGGGAGGAAAACATTATCCTGCTTGATTGTTTCAGATGGCAGAAAAATACTGAGTAAAAGACATAATAAAATAACAGTAGAGGATAGAAATACTTGCTTATTATAACTGATAAAATTTGCTGGCAGCAATATTGTCACTGTAATAAAAACTAAGATCAGACACAAAGGACATATGCATTTTAATGCTTCAAACCAATATTCCTAGATTTATTTTAATATTAAAATAATAGCATAACAGTCAGTTCTTAAACTTTGAACCTGAAATAAATATTAAGATTTAAAAAGCAACGCTTAAAATCGGTGCATTTCAAAATAACTGCCTGTAAAATTTACATGACTACAGTTCATACAAAACCCTATTTATCATGCAGAAGAAAACAATATTTTTTCCAAAAGATCTGGAAATACTGAGTACAGTACTAGGAAAATGTAAATTTCCAAATTATGGATCAGGCAAAATTATTTCCCTGCTAACATTGTAACTGTCCATACAGGCCTATTAAACTCTATTCACAGTATCATCTATTTTATACTATGTATCTATACTGTAGATACACATAAGGTAAAGGTTCCCCCGCACATGCGTGCTAGTCGTTTCCGACTCTAGGGGCCGGTGCTCATCTCCGTTTCAAAGCCGAAGAGCCAGCGCTTGTCCAAGGACGTCTCCGTGGTCATGTGGCCGGCATGACTAGACGCCAAAGGCGCACGGAACGCTGTTACCTTCCCACCATAGTGGTCCCTATTTTTCTACTTGCATTTTTACGTGCTTTCGAACTGCTAGGTTGGCAGAAACTGGGACGAGTAACAGGCGCTCACTCTGTTACGCGGCACTCGGGATTCGACCCGCCAAACTGCCGACCTTCTGATCGACAAGCTCAGTGTCCTAACCCACTGAGCCACCGCATACACATAGACAGCATTAACTCCTGGGCGCTTAGAATTTACAAATTTGTCCATATTTTTTTGAGTTTTGCATCTAACTTGAGACAGTAAAAAGAAATTGCCCACTGACATGGCAGTCCTTATCGCTTTATTACATTTTTTATTACTACTTCCTCTCTTATGATCCATTGCCAGGAAGGATAACTTGGAGGAGGTCAAGCTGAAAACTTCTTGTCTAGATATACCTTCTCAGGGAAACTAAACTGTGAGCTCAACCATAAAACATTTAGAAGACCAAGAAATGCTGATAAACTAGGAAAAAGCAAGTAGAGATCTGCGAAATCAAAAGAAAATAACTCACCAGAGGGAAACAGTTCGTGGAATACTGCCTCTTTGTTTTTCAAAACTAGTATTGTCTTTGTATTCCTGCACCATTACCTCTAATTACATCCTAATTGACTCACTGACCTCAGTACTGTAAATGCATGTTGTGCGACATCCAATCAAATACATGGCTATTGTAAATCCAAATAGTTTGCTGCTGTATGCAGTTACTTGTATATTCAAATTTGCATGAGTTTATAAAGAGGGACTGTTATCTCTCCCCTCTTTAAGCCTCTCTATGCTTTTAGCACTGTGTCCCAGCCAAATGTTCCCCTGGGAAAATTGTCTTAGAGACATCTCTTTTAAAGGTACAAATTCATTACATTTCAAATGCACTGAAATAGTATTTAATTGTATTTTTAGCCAAAATAAGACTGCTTTGTGTATTCTCGTGCACATATAAAATGTTGCAGGACCAAATATTTATAATCCACCTATTGCACATCAATATAAGGCAAAATGGTACTTTTGTTTGAAAACAAGCACTTAGATCAAAATTATTTCTGAGACTAATGTATTATTTATTTTGCTTTGAACATATATATCTCGAAGAATTGAAATTAAATTTCCAGTCAACACCTTTAATCAAGGTGGTTTGATAAATGGAATTTCTGCATTTAGGATCAAAACATTTACCAATATTAATTCTGTAAAACTTTAGACTTTCATCACTTAATAGCATTGTTAAAAGACTTACCAGAACTGGCTTGTTGTTTGCAGGGAGCAAATCCATTCCTTCCTATGTTTTTGACTGGCACATCATTCAAACTGTTACATTCTGAGCAACGAAAAAACCCTGCATCATATTCTTCACCATCACTTGGCAAACTCTTCCTTGCAGAACCACTTCTAGACCTAGCTGTATATTTGTGAAAGCCTTCTGATTCATAAATACCATTATGTTTTTTAAATCCATTTCCTAAATCTCCATATATCATGTCATCTTCACCTTCTGAGGCATCACACAGTTTTTTATGCAGTAGGCCAGCTTCACACATTGGCAATGATTTCTTATTCCAGGCTTCCACACTTTCTTAAAATCTTCAGGTAAAGATATACTAAAAAAAGAAGTTCACAAAAATTTAGAATAGTGTTTAGATTTAAGATGCCTCCAACTTTTAGTTCTAATATGCTTACAGATGTTTTAGTCAATACTTTTTTTATATTCATGTTTCCTAATTGATCCAAACCTTCCATTTTAAAAATTATTTAACTACGCAAAACATTTTGTTTTTACCGCATACAAAACAAAAGTAATTGCAATTTTAAATTACAAAAACCTATCACTATAAAACTGTACTTTGCTGGCATAAACACACCCAGGTGCTTTGTTTACTTAAATCAGAGAAAAAAGAAAGCATTGCTTATCTTAATGATTCACCAATTGTAGAAGGGGCACCAAGTTATATGTAAAGGTAAAGGTAAAGGTTCCCCGGCACATGCGTGCTAGTTGTTTCCGACTCTAGGAGCCGGTGCTCATCTCCATTTCAAAGCCGAAGAGCCAGCGCTTGTCTGAGGACATCTCCGTGGTCATGTGGCCGGCATGACTTGACGCCAAAGGCTCACGGAACGCTATTACCTTCCCACCTATTTTTCTACTTGCATTTATACGTGCTTTAAAACTGCTAGGTTGGCAGAAGCTGGGACGAGTAACAGGCGCTCACTCTGTTACACGGCACTCGGGATTCGACCCGCCAAACTGCCGACCTTCTGATTGACAAGCTCAGCGTCCTAACCCACTGAGCCACTGCGTCCCAGTTATATGTAGTATCTAGTTATACTACATATCATCCAATTCTACATTTAAGTGCATTCCAGTTTTCTCTGATGGGATGCTGTCCTTAATAATATTATTACAAATGAACTCTCAATACACATAGTCTTTGACTTACAACAGTTCACTTTTCAAAGTTACAGCAGCACTAAAAAAAAGACTTATGACTGTTTTCACATTATGACCATTGTAGCATCCCCATGGTCACATGAACAAAATTCAGACAGTTGGCAACTGACTCATATTTATGATGGTTGCAGTATCTCAGGATCACATGGTCACCTTTTGCCATCTTCTGTCAAGCAAAGTCAATGGGGAAACCAGATTTACTTAACAACTGTGTTAAGTAAGAGTTTGATTTAACAACCGTGGCAGGAAAAGTTGTAAAATGGGGCAAAACTCGTTTAAAAACTGTCTCACTTAGCAACATAAATTTTAGGCCCAATCATGTTCATAAATTGAGGACTACCTGTAATCATTCTTTCTTTGCAAACAATATTTTAAATGAAGCATCTATTTTCATATAATCTTATTTTTTCTACAAAAGAAAATTTGATAATCAATAGTACTTTGATGAATGTGATCTAAAATTACAAACTAGAAACACCCAATATTTCTGCTTTTCAATACTTTTTATCTCATATTTTTTTAACCTAATCATTACCAACTCCCCAAAATTTAACTTAGCTAAGCGAAAATATCTTTTTTCTACAAGTAATCGTTATAGGAACTAAAACCGTTATTAAAAGCATGCATGCATTTATCCTCTTCATAATACCTCACACTTCTTACAACTTTTACTAAAAGTTTGTTTCTTTGCAGATTTAAGCACAATTAAATATGTATTAATTGGTTAACATATAAAACATATATTACATATATATTACACAAACAATAATCCACAATTTATTAAATTGCCACATTCTCTGTACTGTATGTATTAAACTTACCAGAGTGTTTTATATTTTAATGCCGGGATAACATAAAACCCATTTTAACATTTGATGGACTACTACAATATTCTAATATTGGAAGAGATTACCAGTACAGACTATAGTTTCACTTTGGTAGGGTGCACCCATTCTGCTTCTTAATAGAATATACATTTTTTACAGGTATTGAGAAGCTTATTTGTTAAGCACAGTAACACTTCATTTGTTCAGCGATGCCTCCGCTGTATCTCATAAGCACCCTGCAATCAAACAGTCTACAGATTGCAGCCCTTCCATCACCTCCACGATGACCAGAAGAAAGCCTGCTCCTTCTTGGATTACTTGGTCCGGAAAGACAGCCAAACGCCCACTAAAACAACCCTGAGAGGTACGCAGACCCGAGTGCATCTGAAGCGTCCAGCAGTCACACCTAGAGAACAGACACGCAAACCCTTCCACAAAGTCCCTTAGAGGCCTCCCAGAGGTTCTACGACTACAAACGGACAGCAAGCTTCCACAGAAGTCAAAGCTCCGGGCTTACGTCTTAATGTGCTCCTCGGCTTCTTCCTCCTCCCTCAACGACCTCGGCGCACCAGAGCTACCCCGTTGCGGCTCCCACCCGAAGAGACGCGATCCAGCAGGGAGACCCAGCTCTCGCTCGCTCGCCCACCTGTCTGACAGGGCTCTCTCCGCTTCCTCCTTTGCCAGCTCAATTCTGGTTTGCCCGGCGAGGTCCTCCCTCCCTTCCTTCCTTCCTCCCGCAGGGCAGAGCTTAAACTTTCGCCCGGCTTTTGACGGCAAAGCCTCCGCCTCCGCGCTGGAAGGTGGAGCGCGGCTCACTTGGTTGGGTCCGACAGAGGCGGAAGCAGGTTCCTGCTTGCAAGTCAGGGTCAGTCCTCTGGCACAAACCACGTCAGAAGACGGAAACAAACGGAACAAATCTCCGACGGTCGAATTTTTGTTCCAGTTTGAGGGAGTGCATGACGAAGGAAATTTAGGCGGTAACTTTAAAAGAACTTAATAAGGCTCAACAGTATTGTAAGGCTGCATTCTACTGACTCACATAACCGGTCGATTTAGCTCACTGACTGACTTGAGACATTTTTTTTCCTATTCTATTCACAAATGCTCCGGACTTTTCCTACAAACCCTGCACCGAGTTATTGTATTTTCCGTTATATGGCTTATGTTTTAAAATAGTTTCCAGAAAAGAAATTCATGGCTTTCTTTTCTGATGGGGTGGGGAAAAGCAACATCTTTACAAGATTACCACTAGGGAGAAGAAAAAAGATAACAAAAGCTATAAACTGAATTCTAGACTTAATTATGTAATAGGATATCTGAAATTTCATATAAGCTAGGCTACTGAAATCTTACATAACCTTTCTTTTAAACAACGAATATACTAGTACTAGAAATAATACAGGTTCAGGCAGATGTCTGCGAAATAATGGTTTTGTAATTGAGCCATGGTTATAAATTATGTTTATTTTTTGTATTATATAAGCCACTGACTCAAAATGATTGCATTGAGATGGAAATAATTTTTAAATGTTTGCCTTTAGTATCATTTATTTTCAAAAAAACATTTAAATCTTTAATTACATACAGAAAAATGTAATATGAAAGAATTTAAGAATTATTTTGAAAATAAAGTATGACAATACAGTACCAAACAAAATTCATGATCCAAATTGTTGACTGCTCAAAACATTCGATACTGTCATTTTTGTAATCAAAGACAAGATTCCAAGGATCAGTACTTTATATACAGAAGGTAAATTAAATCTTGCAATTAGCCAAGCATCTGCTTTTCAAATAGTGTGAACATAACTCCTAACTGAAGTGACTATTTTCAATCAGTTCACTTGTAATCTAAAAATGTAACTTTTTCTGAGAACTTTAGTTTCAGACAAATGAAGTACAGTAATACTCTAGGCAGAGTGAGTAAAAATTATGCTTATGAGACTTTTTGGAAAATATCTTTTTCACAGAGTTCTCATTTACTGACCACAATTGGGATCAGCAACTCAGTCATTAAGGGAAGCAGTCAAAAGTGAAACTACTATGCTTATAATCTTACTTCAGCTTTGGTTTGCTTTATAGACCTGTGAAGGTCATAAGTATGAGAACTGGTTATGGTTACTTTTTCATCACCATCATAATCTGCAGTAGCTAAATGACCACTACCTGTATTACTACCACTATAGGAGTGCAGTAAAGTAGCATCATTGACCCACTTTACAAATAGAGAAGGAAGTATGCGTTACCCTATTTTAAATCTCATGATTCAGTTTAAGGGGGATTTGTAACCATTTTCAGAATATAACCCAAACAGAAAACAGAAGGCAATTCTGCTTTTAATCAAGTCATTTCATTAACAGTACAAGAGGCAGAAGATTCTATATGCTCAAAGCTCTTCCTACACAATGAAACTCTGCTTTGGATCTTGCAGGTGTTAAAGGTTGTGGGAAAAGAGAAGAGAATCTAAATACAGTCTTCTGCTCATTCTCTGGATAGAATACGATATATGGCTAGGACTAAAATCTTAAGTTATCAATCCATTTAGTATCAAATTTGGGAGTGCTAAGAAAAATGCACTTTATATACCTTATATAGGCATTTTTGACATGTCAAAATGCTCTTTCTCACCATGTTCTTGTCTTTTCACTATAACTTCACTTTTTACTAAATTATTCAGTATTTAGAAAAAAATAGGATAATGAATTCTGGTAATATTTATTATGATCCAGACTAGGGCAGAGAACAGAAAAACATGATACAAGCAATAGCATCACAATTTTTTTTTATCACTGTAGTTATGGAACACATATAAACTATTTGTTTCAAAAATCTTGCAAAATGCCATCAGCATTTATCCAAAGATTAATCTGGGTTGAGGATGTCTTCTAAACGTAACAAGAAATAAGCTTAGCAAAGTAGTTTACTAAACAGCAACAAATCAACAAAAACATAGACATGGATACAAGTTTGCTTACTATTTACACCATGTTAATAAATTAATAACAAATTATGTTCATATATTAAATTGCATGGTCCCATGTTTAGAAATGAATCTTAGAAGATCCACTGCATTAATAAAACTGTACAGGAATAAGATTTTGGTAGCAATATTATCTAGGGAAATATTTTTTATCTTTACAAATATTTTTATTTTTGGGCATTGGATACCCAATTTTTCAGTTTTTTAAATTCTTAACCCTTTAATGTCTGATACCTGCTTTCATAGTCTAAATAAAGAACACAGCATAAAATAGAAAATTCAGTGGCCTCCTTGTTAATTTTTATCCTGAATGAAGCAACTATTATTGTTTCTTCAATGAAGGAAAACACAACTTCTATTTATCACTATATATTTTTAAAAAATTAGTTGTTGTCTTTTATCCACTGTTCAATCCACTGTATAATTTGATCTAAATTCCGTTCCATATCTTCTGGAGTATTACTAGACAACTGATGTACAATTTCTTCTTTATAGGATGACATGGCCTCTTCATAAATTGTCTGAAAGATTTCACACTGAATATTGTCTTGAAGCTTTTTTCCTTTGTAACCTCTAGAAAAACATAAAAACAACATCTAGCATTTAATTTTTTAGGTAAAAATACTGAAGTTTGATATTATGCATTAATAAGGTTTGCTTTAAGCTGAAACTTAACTATATTTAGTTTTGTGTCACTGACTTACCTGTTTTCTAATCTATCATACAAAAAAGAATTTTCAGTGCGAAGCACAAATACTATGTTAAACCAGCGTTCAGGAAAGAAGTCACAGCTGTGATAATCAACTATGACACCTCCATCCTGCATCTTATCTTCCATTTCATCAATAACCTATATAGAAAATAATGGAAAGAAAACTAAACAGTGGATTCTTAGTTACAAAAAAGTGAATAATTAAATACATATTTCAGTTTAAACTCACTCTGTCTTCATCTAATATTGGGCATTCATATTCTTCATCAAAGCCTTCATATAGTTCCCCTGAATAATTAAAAAAATGGGAACTCATTGTTATTAATTTATATTTATATATTTAGACAACTTATTCTTACGAAATCTTCAATGTATTTTATGCTATTAGTATGTTCTAGATGAGTGTTTTTCAAACTTGCCAACTTCATGAAGTATGTACTTCAACTCCCAGAATTCCCCAGCCAAAATCAAATCCTTTTAATTACAGTAGTCACTATTTAAACAATGAATCTCATTCACTGCTCTCGATAGCATCCACTTGGTTTTTGGGAAAAGAATTAACAATCATTTCTTCAGCTTGATTTTTTGCCACTGATTTTACAGTTGATTTTCATTTTTGTTTTTTTTAATCTAATTTGTTGTACAGGATTCCACTTTAGAGATACTTTTGGAATGTCTATATTAAAATATATAAATTACAGATATAATTAGTATTAAATTAGATATATTTATCCATGTACGTCAGAAAAGTTGGGAGATAAATGTTAATAAAATGGTATATACTGTAAAATTTTAAAAATTACCTTCTTTAGCCATATCCCCCACATTAATGTATGTAAAATCTGTTCTCAGAGCTATCTCTTTGCCTAGTGTTGTTTTCCCAACACCAGGCGTCCCTACAAAAATGCAAGGCATAAAGAAACAATCAGGATAGTACTGTTAATATATAATAAGCTTCCATTGCAAAATCGATCTGAAAGACTAAACAAGATATTTACTGCAACGAGTGCTTCTTAGTCTCTAAAAATATGATCAGTCCTAGCATATACATACGTACATACATACATACACACACATACATACATAGATGCACACAAACACATACACAAGCATATCTGAGAACAAGGGCTTATACAAGACCCATTGGTTAGTCCTGGCCTTCACATGCAAGAGGTGCTAATGTTTATGGAATAACACCACCACTTCCAACTGAAAGTAGGTAATCGCACTTTCGAATGCTTCTATATATTAAATTTAATGCAAATAAAAAAGCAACACGAAAGGGTAATTTTTACCTGCTGTTCTTGAGAGGGAAAGCGCGATGCATTCAAAACATTGGGGAAGCCTGAAAGCAAAATTAGCTAAAAGCAACCAGCATAGCGCAAAAGCAAATGAGGCTAACTTTTGCTATCCCATCATCGATTTTGATCGCGGCAACATTGGGATCTGTCTTATTATTACCCTTGCGTGAGACTGAATCGGAGATTTGTTTACGCTCCCTATTAAGTTTCCTTCTTTTGGGAAGGTGCGACTGCGCTCGATCTAAAGCTGTACTAATCCGAACACCTCCCGCTTCTTCTCCTATTTACGGACCCTTTCGCTGTTTTTTTTTTAACTTTTACCTGTGAGTAAAATGTTAGGCCTCTTCATAGCCGCTCTATTGCTCCTACAGCCACTTCTTCTGTTGCCATCAAGAAGCCACGTGCAGCAGTTCACGGGGACCTGAACCGTCCTACTCGGATGGCAGCGGACTAAGACGTCAGCCGGGCCCTCCTTCCTCTCAGCGGTCCAACGATAAGTGGAAAAGGTAAGGCCAGGGGTCTTCAAACTTGGCCCTTTTATGACTTGTGGACTTCAACTCCCAGAATTCCTCAGCCAGCATGGCTGGCTGAGGAATTCTGGGAGTTGAAGTCCACAAGTCATAAAAGGGCCAAGTTTGAAGACCCCTGGGTAAGGCCTTGCAGGGTTTTATTTTTATTTTTTTCATCCGGAAGCTTTCTCGGTCATATTTACTCCTTCTCGCGGGCCTGACGAAAAGCGGGAGAGGGGACAAAGTAGAAGCCGTATTAGGCGCTCGGCGAACAGCTAAGCGCCGAAGAGCATGAAAGGCCCCTGTCGGAATGGAGCTGGCCTGAGAGAGGGTAGGGAGAAAGAGGGGAGTGTGAAGGACTGGGTGTGGTTTTGGGTGACGGAAATAAGTGGGCTGAAGCCTGACAGAACTAAATGGTGCCCGTGCACTATAGCTGGATGGAGCTTCTCTCTTAGGGACGAGGCCGGGCTTCGTGGCTGAGCGCAGTCGGGAAGAGTTCTTTCAAAAGTGCATGGCGGCTGAAGTCTTCTTCCACCTTGGAGGTGTCTCTCATAGATAAACAAAACCTCCCACCTCGACCCCCCACTTTGCTGGATTTGCTTATAGTATTTATTTAATTTATATAGCTGTCCATCCCACATAAGTGACTGTTACTTATAACAGTCTTTTTCATAGAAAGGGAGGGGAGAGTTGTCTAGAGAAGCGCACGCATACTAGTCCTCTAAGGGCAGCCATTGAATCTTGAAGACCTCAAAAAGTACCCGGTCAATATTTGGAGGCCATTGGTTTAATCAGTATGTGTCGTGTGACCTGTATTTGATTTTTGTTCCTTTGAATGCTTCTTTAATTGCCTAAATGTTTCATGATTCTTCATTTACCTGATTCCCAAAGATACAACCAGTTTTCAAACTTGTCAGCTTTTAAGATGTGTGGACCAACTCCCAGATTCCTGGCTGGGGAATTCTGGGAGTTGGAAGTCAGCACATCTTAAAATTGAAAAATTTGGAAAAAAATGCTATAACTCTTCAATATAATCCACTGTGTTCCACATAATCCACACTACGTGCTGTTTCTCAGGGAAGGTGTTTTGTCACCTTCATATCAGAGGTGTATATGAACATAGAAATAGGAACACCTACCTCAGGTGAACTGTACAATTACCTGTATACTATACTATTCATTATAAGTTTTACTTAGGTGTACAAATATGTAATGATGACACTGAGAAGTAATGAAGTTTTGGCTGTTCTCTTTTTGAATTATTAGTATTTTCTTTTTAACAGTAAACCCAGTAGCCAGTTTTGCAGATACGTTGTTAGTCTACTTTTGAATTTTTCTTAAAAGCTTGGCATTTACAATTTGATCAAGTAGGGTACAATGACGTATCCTGATTAGGAACATGTTTAGATTAGAATTCCCTTGGCTGATTAGCTTCAAAACAAAAATAGCTTAATGTACAGATAGTCCTTGTTTATCAACTACCTCAAATAGCAACCATTCACAGAGTGGAGATAAGTAGCTTTGTAACTAGTAACTAGTAACTTTGTAACTAGTTCTTCACAGGTCTGCAAAGCAAAGAAAAACTGAAATAAGATTGTAAACACAGTTGCGGTTTCACTTAGCAACCACTTCCCTTAACTGAGTTGCTGGTCCAATTGTCACTAAAGTATATTCAGAATTACAGTGGAGATTATAGATATACAGTAAAGCTATGCAATTCCAATTGGCTTGTTGCATTGTAATTCCATATGTATAAATTATTGTACATACCAAGACATTCGCTCTTTGTGAAAAAAATAAATAAGCAGGTTATCCCATGCATGTGTTATAGTATTATAATGTTATATACATTATTCTATTTCTGGACTAAATGGATGTTGCTATAATTGACAATTTTAGAACTACAGTATGTTTGTTGGACAGAAATGTGTTCTCTTCAACAGAGGGCAGCACTTCAGGGACTTTGGAGGTGGTGCATTCCTGTTCTGTAGCCAAAAAGAAAAAAAATAACATCTGAAAGAGAAAAAAGAAGCTATACAAATGAGAAAAGCAGATGTAAGTCATCTCTCAGTAACTATCTGCAGGCCTGCAGACTTTGTTAATATAAAAGTTTCTTTACCTTTTAGGTACTTTATTTGTAAAGGCATTTAATCATATACTTTGAATGGAAACTGCAAAGGCTGATGATGTCAAAAAAATCTTCAAAAAGAAAGACAGGTCCAACTAAAGTAAGTGATTTATTTATTTTCTTAAATTATTATTTATTGTATCATGTGTTAAATTCAGGCTGATGCAGGCATATCAAAACCCTTGCAGCCAAATGAAGTATTTTGAAGTCATTATAACTTTAAACTTTTAATTAAAAGACTAGATTATGTAATACTGAGTGTGGGGAAAAAACCCTGGGGATTTTTTTTCTCCACACTTGGTATTACAGGTAGTCCTCGAGTTATGAATGTAATGGCGCCTGCCTATTCCATTCATAACTCAAGAATTCGTAGGAGTGAATCTCTTGCCTTGAACATGATTCACTTCCAGCTTTCGCCCACAAGTTTACTTAATTTAATTTAATGTGTGGGCGAAAGCGTAGCTCGTTAAGTGAACATTTCAGAGTGGTCAAGGTCGGAGTCCTAGTGATGGAAGAGGTCACCCGCTTCAGACCACCCAATCCTCCCCCCACTGAGATACCTCATGGTCCCTCCCTGGGGGTCCCACAATTGCTCCCCTTCCCAATCATGCCACACCGGGTCACTTACCTTATGAAGAGCTGTCTCCTCTCCAGCCTGTTTCTCTGTTCCCAGCAAGAACAGAGGGAGGCTTCTGGGGGCCCACAGCGGACCTCCGGAAGCACATGGCTGCTGCCCACTGCCTCTGTTCTGGGCCTTGGAGGTCTAGAGGAGGCCTCGGAGGCCCAGAACGGATCTCTGGAAGGACACAGTCGCCACCCATGGCCTCAATTCTGGGCCTCAAAAGTCTGGAGGAGGCCTCCAAGTCCAGAACGGACCTCCAGAGGCCAGCAAAAGCTTCCCCTGCATTCCTTTCCAGGCGGCAGCAGCCCAGAAAAGGCCTCTGATGTCCGGATCAGGCCTCAGGAGGCCCATGGAAGCCTTCCTCAAATTCCGTTCCATTCTCTGTTGCAGAGAAGAGAGGCTAAATGTACTGTGAGATCACACAAGATCAGTAGCGTGAGATCTCGCGCCACTGATCTCACATGATCTTGCATTACTGAAGGCCTCAATTCTCTGTAAATGCCCAAAGGCCTGGAGCAGCCAAGAAAACAGTCTTCCCAAGGTGAATATCCACAGGGCTAGGACCTAAAGAGACCCGAGGGGAGGGAGGGAGGGAGGAAATAGCCAGGGTGAATGTTGCAGTGCCACTGTAGTTGTTTGTAAGGATGAATGACTGTTGTGGTGTGACAACATTCGTAATTTTGGGACTTTTTCGTAAACACTAAGTGGTGCTTATCACATAACTTCGAACATTCACTAAGGGAACACTGTTAACTCAGGGATTACCTGTACACAATCTAGTCTTTTAACCTGGGAATTTTAGTTTGTTTGTTAATTTGAATTTGGCTTCTTTAAAAATTGCACTAATTTTTTTAGACTAAACAGAATTAAAATGTAAGAACTATTAAAGATAAGCAAAGTATTAATAAATGTTTGGAAGTGGTTTATGTGCGTTTAAATTGTTTTATGTTCAGTAAATGATTGCGCACATATTACATATTGTAGGGTAGTTTATTTCATGTTCATTTTCCTAACTACTAACTACTACTGTATATAAAGGGAATAATAAAATGGTTTAAGAAGTGGTTTAAGAAAAACTGGTTTAAGAATTTTAAGAATTGATAATTTTTATGTTGCAATAATTTCTACATATTTATATTATCAGGAAATTGATTGGGTGGAACCATCTTTTATTGATTTTTATGAGACTGCAAAACTATCATCTAGTATTCTCCATAAAAAATCACTCACAGATATTGACAATTATCACGAGAGCAAAGAACATTTTCCTCTGCCTGAAAATTACAAGTGTGGTAGAAAAATAAGAAAACCAGATGAGAAATATAAACTCTTCAAACAAAATGACATCCAAATTGAACCATGGGTAGATAAATACAAACCAAAAACTCAGGTACAGTTTTATACAATTTAATGTATAATGTATATTAGTAGTAGTACTAGTATTTGATTAATATATACATATTAGTATATATTTAATATAATAAGTAATCGTTTTGCTTGTTATAATATGTCTAAAGAAATAGACAAAGTACTAAAATTTATAAAAATGTCACGTTTTGATTATAAGTGTTAAGTGAAACTGTAATGGACCATTTGTAGGAAGAAAGATGTGTTATTCCCAGTTGTCTGTTAAATTAGAAGGTGCGTGATTGATTATATACCATCAAGTTACATTTTACTCCAAGTAATCACATAGATTTTCTGATGACAATCTTATCTCTAACACATACTTTGAGGTCTTCCAGCATTGCCCTCATTAGCACCATAATTGAGTCCATCCACCATACTGATTGTCTTTCCTTTCCTTTCCTTTCCTTTCCTTTCCTTTCCTTTCCTTTCCTTTCCTTTCCTTTCCTTTCCTTTCCTTTCCTTTCCTTTCCTTTCCTTTCCTTTCCTTTCCTTTCCTTTCCTTTCCTCTGCCCATTTCTCCCTTCTCCTGTTTCCCCCTTTCCCAGCATTAGAACCATGATTTGTTCAATGAGCCATTGGTGTCTTTTCTTGGCTGTCCATAGTATTTTCTGGCGTTTTCTCCAACATCAGAGTTCAAAGACAAAAGTTTAGCTTTCATTTATATAGTGTCACAGAGAATATCATGGCTTGCATGATTCTAATTTTTGTAGGGATATAAACAGCGTTTGAATATCTTCTTCATAGCTGGTCTACTAAGTACTAGTCTGTAGCATACTTCTTATTAATATAATATCTTCTTCATAGCTGGTCTACTAAGTACTAGTCTTTAGCATACTTCTTATTAATATAATATTCTATTAGTTTTCTATTTTTACAATTTATAAGTGCTTAGTGAACAATGTGTTGTCTGGGTCCATTTGCTTACACAATAGTACATATTAAATTCCTAATCTCTAACCCAATTTCCCAGCCAGTGATACAATACATCCCATATTTAAAAATATTCTATATCTTCCCGTACTGAGCAAATACAATTCTTAGTGTTATTAAGACATGCAACATTAAATATTCACTTTCTTTTATCACCTGATCAAACATTATCTAATCTTTATAAAACATATATTTTAACATCTTTCTCATATTCCAGTTGAATTTACAATTGAGGCCATCACAATAAATCAATACCATGATCTTCCAATCTTGTTTCAGTTTTAATTTCCCTTAAATATTCAAAATACCTTTATAGGTTACAATTTTCTCAAAATTGGTTAAGTTTGGGTGAACAGAAGCTTCCATTGTTAAAAGCCACCCTGGCATTTTCATATAGATTTTAGCTTTTATTTCCCATACTAAAAATAGTATATTTCTAATTTTGAAAGTATATATCCATTTTATTCTTCCAAAAACATAAAAAACATGCTATCCTCATTATGCATCATATCCTTCTAAGTATAGTAATCTTGGATGTCTAAAGGTTATCTATTCTTTTAGCCATAATTAATCACATCCTTGGTAGTATAAGACCCCCATCCAGTGAGCCAAATCCTCTATTTTCTTTAGTCTAATTCTGGCTTTCTTCCTTTGCCAAGTGGGTTTCCAAGTCAGTGTAATTAAGTCACTGAAGATTTTTTTCACTATATTTCACTATATTTTTTCACTATATTTTTTTCCTATTTGAAATAGGAAAAGCAGTTTTGGTAAGATATTTTTAAAGGGAAGTTCAACCCATTTATATTCATTGAACAGCTCCCAACTTTTCTTCTCCATCAGTTTCTCCTTCTGTTTCTTGGTTTCTCAAGTTTCTATGTTTCCACTAACAGCTCTGTGAATTCTGTAAGATCATCTTCCTCGTCTTCAGATGTATTCTGAAATCTCAAGAGATGGGATGTCTTTTCCATTTCCGGCACTGGAAATAGTTTGAGCCATACTTCTTGACTGCTTGTTGCTTTATTGATCTTAAAAGGCAGAAGCTACCCACCACTTTGATGTCTTCATTGTCAATTCTAAGGCTAATTACTGTACCTTTGTTTTTTTAATATACATACAGTGTAGATATAGATATAATTTTATTAAAAGATTTATAGCAAAAATAAAAAATTAATAGAAACTAAGTCAGAGTAAGGAAATGAAAAAAAGCTAGAAGTGCAAGGCAGAAAGAAAAAGAAAAATAGAAAAGAAAGAATACAAAAAAGTGGCTTTCTTCTTTACAGCAGTTATAAATACAATTATAAATGTACTTCTTTCTCTAAAGTTACACACTGGTTGTTCTCCTTGTTGTAATTAGTTTAGCCTTATATTTAATTTTAGTCTCATTTTTTCATTGTGTCCTACTTTTAGTATTAAGGCTTGCAGAGCATTTGCATTTTCTGCTGTCTGGGTAGTATCATCATAGCACAGGTTGTTTATGTTTCTTGCTCCCAACTTTAAAACCATTCTCCTCATCTTCCATTCCAGTTTCACTTAATATGTATTCAGCATATAGGTAGAATAAGGGGAGAATATTCATTTCAACATTCGTATGTTATTGTTTTACAAATGATCAAAATTATATCATTTATATATCATTTTGTAAGTGAAGTAAATTATCACAGAGATTGGATTCTTCCCTAATATTTTAATTTGTTTACATCTGGTATATATGCTAAGAGAATTACAGTATAGGTAATAACAATTTAACATTTTGCTACATAAATATATCTTATATGCATATTTTTGTTTGTTAGAGTGACCTTGTCATACACAAGAAAAAAATTGAAGAAGTTGAAAGATGGTTAAAAGGTCACATATTTCAAAATCAGCCAAGACAGGTAATATTACGAACCTAAGATTTTACCTGCCAGTTTGCTCATTTTGAAGCTTTTATTTAACTTCAATCACTAGTTTTAGTTTTGTTTTACCAATTTTATTCTGCTGAATAATTAATGAAGTAAAATTAGAATATTATCAAAATCTTGTGTAATATAATTTTAGAGCAATATTTATTTACTAGAATAAAATAAACCTATTTGTGGAGATAAAGATAAAGCAAGTTGCAATTGATTTGTATAAAGATTGCCTTGAGAGAAATTATTCAGTTTGTGTTTCTTTTTTCTGAATACCCTGAAGTTTTATGTCACTAAATGAGTAAGCAAGTTTCCATTAAGGAATATCTGCTTCCATTTAGAGAACACTTGACACATACTGGGCCATCTGGAATGCAGTCCTAACAATTTGGTTGCAACAAGTATTAAATTGTAACAGGAACGTATATACTTGAGTATAAGCCGACTCGAGTATAAGCCGAGACCCCCAATTTCACCCCCCAAAACTGGAAAAAGTTATTGACTCGAGTATAAGCCGATCCGCCGTTCTGCAAGCCTCTGCCGCCGGCGGAGGCTGGATCCGCGCTCTGCAAGCCTCTGCCGCCAGCAGAGGCTCGATCCGCCATTTTGCAAGCCTGAATACACAGGAATACCCTGTGTGGCCGCGGCTCTCGGGGAAGCCCTGGCTGTCCGCTTCCTCGCTCCACGCTGCCCTTCGGGGCCCGTGCGTTCCCCGGGCAAATCGCGGCGCCCAGCAGGCGAGGAAACACGCCCGCTCCAGTCGCCCCCCCTTCCCTCAGGAGACGCGAAGCAAGTGACCGCCCGGAGCTTACCGAGGACTTGCGCGCGGCCGAGGCTTCGGTGCTTCCAGGATCTCGCGCACCTCTCCCAAGCTGCCGCCGTCCGGAGACCTGCCGAAGTTTGGGGAGGTTTGGGGAGGTGCGCACGCACCTCCCCAAACCTCCCCAAACGTCGGCAGGTCTCCGGACCTCCGCGCCCTGCCTGCCTGCTTCTTTCCGCTGCGGAAAGAAGCAGGCAGGCAGGGCGCGGAGGTCCGGAGACCTGCCGACGTTTGGGGAGGTTTGGGGAGGCGCGCACCTCCCAAAACCTCCCCAAACGTCGGCAGGTCTCCGGACCTCCGCACCCTGCCTGCCTGCTTCTTTCCGCTGCGGAAAGAAGCAGGCAGGCAGGGCGCGGAGGTCCGGAGACCTGCCGACGTTTGGGGAGGTTTGGGCACCTCCCCAAACCTCCCCAAACTTCGGCAGGTCTCCGGACGGCGGTGGCTTGGGAGAGGTGCGCGCGATCCCGGAAGCACCAAAGCCTCGGCCACGCACAAGTCCTCGGTAAGTTTTTTTGTTGACTGGAGTATAAGCCGAAGTGGAATTTTTCAGCCCAAAAAGTGGGCTGAAAAATTCGGCTTATACTCAAGTATATACGGTAAGTTGTGCAGCATAAAGGAAGTGGGTTGTTGTAATGGTGAATTACTGAGAATATAACTATGGCTATTGTATTTACTGAAAATATAAAAATGGATGTTATTGAAACCAAAGTACTATTATGTTTTATCTAGAAACCCATATTGGGTTTTTTAAGTATTGTAAACTCAGCTTATGATACAGTATCTTGTAGGGAGGCTCCATCCTAGTGTTAACTGGCCCTCCAGGATGTGGAAAATCTGCTACTGTGGAAATATTAGCCAAGGACCTTGGCATTCAGATACAAGAATGGATAAATCCTGTATCACTAGACTTCAAAAAAAATGACGACTTTCAAGTTGCTTTCAACCATGGTAAAATTTTAAAACGTTCACTTGTTCATTGTTGAAGAATTTGAATATATTTAATAGGATATCTATTTCTGGTAGGATGACCATTAGATAGTCATTAAAGTAAATTGAACTAACTTTTAATTAATAGATTCGAAAGTAAGCTACTGAGGAAATTCCAAAGTTTTTACACATGCTCATAGTCTCTATTCTGAATGCCTGAGAAAAAAAGGCATTCTTTATTCTCAGCTTCCTCTATATCAGACATGTCAAACTCATGACGTCACATGACATCACACAAAATATCGGGACAGTTTTGCCATTGCCGGCAATGGGGTGGGCGCAGCTTCCGCGTGACCCCTAATTTATTCTTAGCTATATTTAGTAAGAAAAGACAGCTCTGAAGATAGGGGATTAAACTTGGTTTACATTCATTAAAGATGTTTTAAGATTAATTGCAGATCATTTTATTTCAGTTGGATGATAAACTGCATTTTCTCTAAAACCCAAATGAAAGCTTTGTTCTACTCTTGGGATTAAATTCTTGGTCTTTGATTTCCCCAAAACTCCATTCTGAGCTTCTTCCCAGCCTACTTGCAAACCACCTCTTCACCTCATAATCCCAGTTAACACTTCCCTACAGTGTGCCGTCTAATTTCTGTTATTCTGTGTGCCAAAAAACAAAAGGATTTGTGCAGCTTGTTCTAAAACAACAACACGTTTATGCACCACAATATAAGAATATGAATAAATTGCAAAAACATATAGTAGTTATATGTTAAGATATGTTTTGGAAGGAGATGCTAAAGGTTCTGGGGTTCAGGGAAGGTCAGCTACTAATGCAAAGCTGCCTGCCAGCAGTCCTGGGAAAAAGTGCAGTATTTGGGTCACTTCATCCTGCTACAGCACAGTTTGAGAAGGAACTTCTGTCACATGATGCTCCTGTTCCATCCATACTAAAAAAATCTGTTACTGCAATTAAGGCAGTGGGCTTGACCTCATGAGCCACGAGTCCAGAGTTTTATGGTGATTGGTGAATAAAAAAATTGTTTAATTTTTAAATGTGTAATATTATCTATGTTTAAGTGAATTTTCTCTTTCTTATTTTCTTAAATAAATTTTCCCACTGTATTTTAGTCAGGTTTGGGAAGCATCCAGGAGTGTTATAATTCACATATAGCCTATGTGCTGCAAGTTTGATATCTCTGATCTAGATAATATGACTATTATTAAACTAATGATTAATTTTCAGTAGATTTTTTTCAGTAGTTTTAAACTTTCAAATAAAATTCAGGCCATCTTTTTGCCCAGAAATGTAGCATTATTAACGATGGACAAGCCTTCAGTGCTAAAGCACATCTGATTTTTTTTTTGAAAAATTTCAATTCAGTAATTGATTTATCTGGTCCATTGTTTCAAAATATATACTATTGTATACTAAGATCTCTGCCTGTACAGCTCGTCTAGTTCCTGTAATTTACATGTCTATTGATCTTGGACCAGTAACAATCCATACAAATAAATATAAGAACAAAATTCAAAACAATAAGCTGTAGCATATTGTCACATATCTGTGGTACTTTTCTTAGTACTTAGTGCATATTGTAAAATAAATATTCCTATTTAGAATCAGATTTTCAGATACTTCCTTATCAGAGCCAGGCAGCTATCTTTCAAGAATTTCTCCTAAGAGCAAACAAGTATATCAAGCTTCAGATGGTTGGAGAGGCCATGGACAGTGACAAAAGACTTATTCTTGTGGAAGTAAGTTGAAGTAGTAGAATAACTCCATTAAGATGTTTTAATAATTAAAATTAAATGTTCTATTGTTTTCTCCCAATTTTTAAATATAGCACTTTAGGTTAATTAGGTATTCCAAATTTAGTTTCTCAGTAGTAAAATTTCAATTTTCTATAATAATAACTAATAGCTTATTTCAAACAGATTTACTGATAAGCATTGATAAAAATTGCTCAAATATAAAACAAATATTTGCTTTTTTTCAATTAACATTTTAAAATTTTCAGAAAGTTCAAAATAATGGCCTGAAATCTTTTTTCATTCTGTTGGCCTTCGACATTTTGGAAAAATTTTTGTCTAATGCTGGAGCATTAACTGGGAATGTAGAGATCTAAATTCAATAACCATCGTTTCTTGGTGCCTGAAATACCAGATTTTTGAATAATTAAATAAGGATATTCATAACAATAGCATTTTGATACTTTGTTCTAAAACTAGTCACTGGGCAAAATCAATCCCATATCTATTTTTGTGATTTCCAAATGCACTTTTGATTTATATGAACAAAGGTACTATCCCCTTATATGTTGGACCTCTTTTTTAGGCATGAAATAAATCCAGAATCTGTCATAGATAGATAGATAAACCCAAAGCATAGACTCTTATTAATAGATAATGCAGATAATATCTTTTAAGGCCAGCACAGATGTGTGTACTTGTCTAACTAAGCTCGTGGTATTAAATTTAACTTTTTATTTCCATTTCTTCAAGTTAAATATTTCATTGCTCTCTACAAGGCAATGGAAAACAGCTACAGTTTGTTGTGTACATAATAACTTTTTCTGGCTTGAAAAGTTGTAGCTTTCTGCCTCTCCATCTTCAATCTTGGCACCATATGCATTGGGTTCATCTCAAGTAAATATTCCATGTTTGTAACATTTATAGTTGTAAAGTAAAATACCCTAAATGCGCAACAGATTTTACTTCAATTTAGCAGATATGTTAGAATAACAACATTGTATTTGCTTTTCAACAGGATATGCCAAACCATTTTTATCATGACCCAAGCAGTTTACATGAAATTCTGAGGTATGTTCAGTATCTTATTTTGCCAAAGGATCACTCAGAGAAATTAATGGGTATGGTTGGACCAAGTCTCACTTTCTCCAGTGCAGAATAGTCCACTACCAAAATACAAAGTTCCATCTCTTTCTTTTGCTGCTAATTTGCTGCTAATGAGTGAGTTGCAAGTTGTGTACCTTTTGTATTTTTGCTAGTGCAATTCTATTGATTGCTGGTCAGAATTAATGCTGTTAAATTTGAGCTGCTAATTTTCAATTTTTTTTCCTTGTAGGAGTTTTTTGCGGACAAGCAGATGTCCTCTTGTATTTATAATATCGGACGTTTTCAGCACAGGCAGCAGCCAAAGGTCTCTATTCCCAAAGGCAATTCAGGAAGAGCTATGTATAGCAACCATTAGGTAAATAAATTGATAGCTACATTGGCCATGGTGAAATGTTCATGATGAAATTTATCTTGACCATTTCCTTCTTACAATTTTCTCAGTTTTAACCCAGTAGCACCAACACTGATGATGAAAGCCCTAAATCGAATAATCACAGGGGAGATCAATATGGTAAGATAAGTTAAATTACAATAATGTCATACTATAAGGGACACAGAAAGCAAAGGTTGGAGATGGAAACATTACATTCCTTCTGAACGATACCTTAGAAGTTTAAAAAATCGGGTTGTAAAATAATGGTTGACAGTATTGATCTCAAAAATCTTTGTTCAGTTCTAAACACTAGTTTTGAATATCAGTTCTAAGCATCATTCATAATTAGCACTGCTCATCCAACTTTAATATAAAATTGCTGTGAAATAAAATAGACAGAGTTTTGAATGATTCTATCGTGGTAGTGAAAATATTAAGTGATAAATGTTCTTTACAAAGTGGATAGGAAAGTAGAGCTTAACCTTTGGAACTTTTAGACCAAACAAAAGATAGATATGGAAGCAGGAAGCATCTGGGAAATATTATTTTCTGAATGCTTTATGTAGATTTACTCAAATTAGCTTTGATTTTTTTAAAAATTTCTTTGTAGAGAAGAGATAAAATTGAGGTCCCTGACAAAGCCTTATTAGAAGTGATTTGCAGTGGATGTTCAGGTGACATTCGAAGCGCAATAAACACCCTTCAATTTTCTTCTCTAAAAGGTAAGAAAATATTCATTTAAATTGTGCTTTAAAAATTAAAAAATAACATATAAAAATAACAATTTTTGCTTTTGAATATGTTAGAAAAACATTTTATTTTAACAATTCAGAAAAAACCTGTTTCATTTTAACATTACTAATGCTTAAAAGTGTGGGAAATAGTAGTGGATGAAAAAAATAAGAATTTTGAAGAGTAAGCGCAGTTGAGGAATGTTTAATTTATATCTAGTTATGTTTAATTATGTTATTGACAAACTATCCTAATTGTTTATCTGGATAAACTGAATATGGCTACTTAAGTTCATTTGATTCTTATAGTGCTGTGTTATTTTTATATTAACATATTATTTTTTAAAATATTTTCCATTTTGCTATCTGTTTTCTTTTATCACTATTCTTGTTTATTGTTGATGTTTTTATTCTATTTTTAGCTAAATTCCCACATGGTATATTAATGTTGGATTCTAGTATTTTACCCCTATTGCACACTATGTCTTTCAGATATTACAAATTAGAATGTTTTCTATTTGTTGTAACATTGTTATAGCCAGTATCATTAGTAGGCATTATTAACTACAACAACATAATTAAGTCAAACATAAGAAAGCATAAAACAAGACCTTTTAATTTCTAAAAATTTTAAAGTCCCCTTCACATAGGCAGTAAATAAAAAAGTAATTAAAAGAAAAATCACAGATGCATGGAATAAAAACAGTTACCCTTTGGAAGAATTTCAAACTTTTGAAAAATTAAAAGCATTTTAAAAACAATATTCACAGTAAATTTTTTAGTAATCTCAAAATGTGTGTGCATTTATCCACAATGGGATGAAATAAAAAGTAAAATAATATATGTTCTTTCTAGACATAACTTTGCTGTGAAAGTTATGTTGTATGTTACTATTGTTGTGGAAAAACCCAATGAAAAAAACAAGACGGCAACACAAAGCAATACTTCTTACTTTAAGATTAAAGGTTTATTTCAACAATAATTTGGAACACACACAAAAACATCACTTACATTAAAAACCCATTGCAATGAGGTCCAATGACATAGCAGTTCCAATAAGGACAGCTGTAGGCCAGTGGCAAATCAATCAGGTCCAGGCCCAACCTTTTATACACTTTCTCATCCTAAGATCGTAGACAGATGGTCAGCAACCTTACACTTTCAACTGACTTTCTGCTGACCCTTTGCTGAACATAACTTTCCACACAGTCGTGTACATTGGAACCCGCATCTATCAGCTACTTTCAGTTCCCTATTTCTTACAGTTCCAGTCCTTATGTTCTAAGTATATTTGAAACAAGCAAGCTTAGCAAATCATATTAAGTAAAGTACAATAGCAGTTTAGATTTCAAATAGTTCCTTCCAGTGGTGGGATTCAAATGTGTGAACAACAGGTTCTCTGTGTGGATGCCGCTTCCGGAAGTCCATTCTGGGCCTGGGCAACAAAAAATTAGCTACCGGTTCTGCCAAAGTGATGCGAACCGGCTGAATCCCACCACTGGTTCCTTCAGATTGCAAAACGGAGCATAGCACAGACTTTGGTTTCATACTTTTCCATGAGGCCTGATTTAGTTCACCTGGGCCTAAACCTTGCATAGAGGAACAATAGCCAATATTTTCATTTTCCACACTATTAAAGTCAAAGTTTTCCATTTTTTGAATTTATTAAATCTCTTGTTTTTTTCATTATTTTCAGAGAAGCCATCAGATAAGAGCTTAGGGCCACAAAGAAAGAAAAATTCTGTTTTAAAATGTGATACATCATCTAAAATAAAGAAGAAAAAACTATTCAATAATTTTTTAGAAGACCAACAAACACCAGCTATTGGTAGCAAGGATGCTTCTATCTTCCTTTTCCATGCTTTGGGGAAAATACTTTACTGCAAAAGTAAGAGAATCTACTCATCCTTATTATATTATATATGTAAAAATTCTAATATTTCTTTATTAATTTCTATATTTGACTGTAACTGAATGTATGCATATATCTGATAACTTTTTTTAAAAAAATAACATTTCAGTAATAATTGTTGTCCTTAACTTGGCCTATCATTGTAAGGAAACTCATGTAATTTGTACAAATGGATCAAAACTTCTGACCCCACCTATCAATACCAAGTACAGCAATTAAACTCTTCCCCACTTTACATTCCTGAGCAGATGTATGAAGATGAGCTACGTAAATTCATTATATAGAAAAAGAGGGAGCCATACATTTGAAGAAACTCTCTGTCTAAATCTTGCCATCTACATATAGTTTAGTCAGGACTTAAAACTTAGGACTCGTTTTATGTTTTTTAGTCCACGGCCTAAAGCTATTTACTTTACACCTTTGAAGATTTCTGGCTTCTGTCCCTGATTTACAGAGCATTTTCTTTTGACATTACAGATTGCTTCCTCACCAGCTTGAACTGTCACAGTATCTGCAGATATTCATAAGTTAGCACATTTACTCTCTGTACTAATAAGGCCTTACATGCAATAATCACACACCTTAGACTTCCTTAGGACCTATAGCTCACCCCAACAGATGGGCACCTTGGAACAGGATGTGTCACTACTAAAGAAACAAAACCTATGGAAATATAGTGAAAATCTTCAATAGAAGTGCTGCCTTTTTGATGCAGGCTAATTCACCATTATATTACTTAGAATTTAGACATATTAAGTTGTGCAAACCATGTGAGCCAGGATTGAACTATAAACTATTTATTTCTGAAGAGATACCGGTCTCTGTTTCCCAAGATTCTGTTTTTCAGACATTTGATGTTTGATTAAACTACAGTTATCATTTAAATAATTTTATAGGAGAACCAGCTACAGAGGTGGACTTTCCTCAGTTACCTCAACATTTATCAGAATATGAACGACAGCCCTTGCTTGTTCAACCTGAGGTAAAAATGTTTGTTATTTCTATAATAATTAATATTTATCCATGTACATGTGGCAAAATTCTTAATTAAAGGAATACAAATACTTTTTCTATGTGGTATGATATTCTGTGTATATTTTCTTTTATTAGGATGTCATAGAAAAATCACATATGCCTGTGGACTTATTTAATGTCTACCTTCACCAAAATTATTTGGAGTTCTTCTCTGATATCGATGATATTGTAAGAGCCAGTGAATATTTAAGTACTGCAGATTTTCTTTGCAATAACTGGGATGTAAGTTTTTAAATATAAATATATATATATTTAAATATAACCAAACATGTGACATGCATACTGTAATTTTTACAATTTGGAATCTTATGAATAAGACAACATTAATTACATTTACTGTTTATAGTCTTCTTGCTCTATAACCTAAGCAAGACACAGTTGCTGTTTGTTCATGTGTCTTTTCAGACACAGGTAGCACTGTGTCTGGACCAACAGGTCTACAGTTTGGAAATCCTCCTGAATTAACAGGAGCTCTGTCCAGGTGGGAGCTTTGGATAATGATGATGATGATGATGATGGAAGGGATCTTGGAGGTCATCTAGTCCAACCCCTTGCTCAGGCAGGAAACCCTATACCATTTCAGACAAATGGCTGTCCAATCGTCTTAAAAACTTCCAGTGTTGGAGCATTCACAGATTCTGGAGGCAGGTTGTTCCACTGGTTAATTGTTCTAACTGTCAGGAAGTTTTTCCTTAGTTCTAGGTTACTTCTCTCTTTGGTTGGTTTCCATCCATTGCTTCTTGTCCTGCCTTCAGGTGCTTTGGAAAATAGCTTGACTCCCTCTTCTTTGTGCAAGCCCCTGAGATATTGGAATACTGCTATCATGTCATCCCTCGTCCTTCATTAGACTAAACATTCCCAATTCCAGCAACCATTCCTGATATGTTTTAGCATCCAGTCCACTGATCATCTTTGTTGCTCTTGTCTGTACTCTTTCTAGAGTCTCAACATCTTTTTTACATTGTGGTGACCAAAACTGGATGCGGTATTCCAAGTATGGCCTTACCAAGGCATTGTAAAGTGGTATTAACACTTCATGTGATCTTGGTTCTATCCCTCTGTTAATGCAGCCTAGCACTGTGTTGGCTTTTTTGGCAGCTGCAGCACGCTGCTGGCTCATATTTAAGTGAAGTCCACTAGGACTTCAAGATCCCTTTCACAGTTGCTACTGTTGAGCAAGGTACCACCTATACTATACGTATGCATTTGGTTTTTCTTGCCTAAATGTAGAACCTTACTTTTTTCACCATTGAATTTCATTTCATTGGATAGCACTCAATGTTCAAGTGTGTCAAGATCTTTCTGTATCTTAAGCCTATGTTCTGGAGTGTTGGCTATTCCTGCCAGCTTATTGTCATCTACAAATTTGATGACTTCCCTATCTATCTCCTCTTCCAAATCATTGATGAAGATGTTGAAGAGCACTGGGCCCAGAATAGAGCCTTGGGGCACTCCACTACACACCTCCCTCCATGTAGATGCAGTTCCATTGAGGACCACACGCTGAGTACGGCCAGTCAGCCAGCTACGAATCAATGTGGTGGTGATGCTCTCTAACCCACATTTTTCTATCTTATCAAGGCGTAGGTTGTGGTCTACTTTATCAAATGCCTTACTGAAGTCCAAGTAAATTATATCCACAGCATTCCTCTGGTCCACTAATTTTGTCACCTGGTCAAAGAATGCAATAAGATTTGTCTGGCATGATCTGTTTTTGACAAACCCATGTTGGCTTTTGGTAATGACTTTGTTTGCCTTCGGAACTGTTGTGGCTAGCCTGAAGCACAAGGACTTTTTAACAGTAACTGCTGCTTTCATCATCACTAAGTGAGACTGCTGCAGTGAACTGTACACAAAATTGCTTTTGAAGATCACCTAGAAGTCTCAGTTGGTCCAGCATAAGGCTGTTGATGTACTGCCTGGCATGAACACATAAAATCAGTGCTGTAGGCTCTGCTCTGGCTATCTATTTGCTTTTGAATAAAACTCAAATTGCTGGATTTAAGCTATAAAGCCATACACAGCTTAACACCAGTATATTTGCAGGTTTGCCTTTGGCAATTACCATGTCATTTGCAACATATAACATATTGGGAGAGACAGATAGCAATCCCCCACTTTTGCAGGTATAGGTTCATATGTGCTATTTTCCAATAGGTTCTGGTGCATTTTAGAACAGCTTTCCTCCATGTTTCTTTACTATGTTATTATCTTCATTTGTTTATACTGTGATGCTTCATTATTTGTAGTGATGGAAATTTAATTGACCAAAAATATAACAGGCAGAAAGCCAATAAAAAAATAACACTAAAATAATTGTTCCAAGGGGAAGGATATATTGAATCACTTTATCCAGGGTTTGATTCCCAGATTCATTTTTGTCATCTTCATTTGGCAAGTAATTTGGTTCTGCATATTTCACTGTGGCAGAACCAGAAAAACCCTCTGGGATGTGTGTGTGTGTGTGTATGTGTATGTGTGTGTAGTAATTAATGGGGAATTATTAATATAATATGAGTAATTTGGAAAACATTTTAATGATTTCTACTATATATCTAAAATATTTTCTCTTTTAATATTTATTCCAAGGTAAACACAGAATTTATCAGTAAAACTTTGATTTCCATATTTGTACATTTGAAGGTGAACTATTTTTTCCATCATATAGTGTAAATCGATTTGTTTGATTTATCTGACCACCTGAATCCAGCTAGACTTTACACAGCTTTCAGCATTAAATAAAAATCAATACAACAAAAAAGTCTACAAATACAAAATTAAAAATGTTTAAAGTGTCCCTTGTATTGCACTTGGAAACCTACTAGTAACCAATGCTGCTTGTCTAATGTAGTGTAACATGGCTGTGTTACATGAATCTACTAAACACGTGTGCTATATTCTGGAGCAGGTGAAACTTCTGGGTGTTCTTAAAAGGCAGCCTCATATAGAGTGAATTACAGTACATAATCAAAAGATGCTAAGGGCGTGAATGTTCTGGGTAAGGCCACAGCTAGTACATCAAACAAAATTCTGCAAAAGTCTTCCTGACTACAGTCTCTACCTATTCTTCAACCAGAAGCTGTGAATGCAGGAGGACCTCTATATTGCAAATCTGCATTTTGCAGTGTAGCAGTGTGAATCCAACTCACAGCCCTTGCAAGTTTTCCAAAAGAATATTATGAAGAATATAGTCCTGAAAGCCATTGAAATATCTAGAAGGAGAAATAAGTCCACATCATCTCCACTGAAGCCTTGTCAAAGGTCATCCATGAAAGTGACCAATGCGGTTTGAGTCCCATACACAAGTCTGAACCCAGACTGCCAAGAGTCCAGATATTCCATATCTTCCAAAGGAGTCTGTAACTTTAAGCCTTATCCATTTGTCAATAACATTCCCCGAATTACTCAAAGGAGGAAATGTTAGAGATATGGTGATAGTTGTCCACCTTGTTAGGTGCTAACCTGGTAGTTAAGTTATGAGCAAACTAATGATTCTTGGATGTCTAGCATCTCCCTATCTTTCAAACAGACATTGACTGCAAACCTCATCCAACTCCCAGTCCATTCCTTGTTGCTTTGGTTAGATGTGGGATATGGGTTCAGTCTTGTAAGCTGAGCTGAAATTCCAAAGACTCTGTCCTTCTCCTTGGATTTCAGAGGCTTAAAAACCTCACAGATAATGCCACAGGACATCAGCTCTGTCTTCTCAGTACATTTTGCCTGTCCAGCTTCCAAGTTGGAGTGAATCTGGACAATTTGTTCATGAAATGCTTACGCAGATGATCAAAACTTAGTCAAGCGTTGACTAAGTGTTCCAGTCCATCATTTCCAAAAGGATGCAGGACATTTTAAACTGTAGTTGGCCAGGATTCTGAAGAGACAATAAGTGCAATGATTATGCTTCATTGTATTTTATCAGAATAGTCTCAAACGTGGGCCCTTATTTTCTCCAATTGCATTTGCTTCTTGTTTCAGCCCATATCCCTCCAGGCATCTCTTTGCCCTAGTTGCTTCATGAAAATCTTCAGTAAGTAAAGAATTACACGGAATTCTACAGGTAGAAATAGAAGCTGCTCTGCATGATCCTTTCAAGTGTCTAGTTGCCTCTGTATTCCAATAGTCAAATGCCATGGAGGAGCATTCTCCCAAGCTCCATGAAAAAAGTTGCTGGATTGATCAGATATTTGGGGCAGATAATCTTAGTAGGTTCCTCATCTCCGAATGGTTGGTGCCTCAGTCAAAGCTACAATTATGGGAAAGTAGTCTGTCCTTCATAGTGGACTGATGTAAGACACATTCTAGTGAGAGAGAAGTTCCCTGAGGATGGCTCCAGCATGAGTCCTAAAGCTCAGAAGACTAAACCATTGATTCTGATGACTGACTGACCCAGATTGGATCCTGATTAAAATTTCTATCGAATTAGATCATAATACATCTGTTCCAGAATGAACACTAGATCTAATACATGGCTAGCCATAAGTGTTGTGGCCTGGGAACGATATTGGACCCAGCTATGATTTCATAGTAATCATGAATTCCTGAGTGGTCTCTAGCCCCTAGGAGAAGATGGTGCAATCTGCCCGTACTAATAATCTGGGCAAATTTACAACTAGTCCTGCAATGAAATTGAGCATCTTGAGGAATGCTGCTATTAGACCTTACTCTGTTTTTAATGACAAAGTAGAAGTTTGCTTTTTAGATTAACAGAACATTTTTTTAAATAATGGATTTACTTGGATTGTATTCAAATGGAAGAAAACTTGATGTTTCTATAATCAAGCATATTTATGGAACTAAGGTTTTGAGTGCTTTATGGGTTGTACAATTTGATATTTCAACAAGAATTAATATATACTTGTAACATACTATTAATTTACATCTGGACCTCTGGACTTTGCTTTTAAGTCTATTATGGAACTCTTATACCATATCTTAATTCTGCCAATTCCTATAGGCACGAGCTACACTTCAAAAGTACAGTGCCTCTGTAGCCACAAGAGGTGTGATGCACTCAAACCGAGCCAGAGCTTTTGCACAATGCAAAGGAGGAATGGGCTTTAGACCTTTTCATAAACCACAATGGATCCTAATTAATAGAAAGGTAATTGATAACAGTTTACTTTTTCTCAATTACTAATGTTATTTGCATCAGTCTAAAACAAAATCAAGTAAGAATCTATTTTTTTTATTATTGCTCTCATGGCAGAGTCCACAGTGTAGTAACATTGACTTAACTTTTGTATTTGTGATGAACGTTATTACAAGATTAGGATTTATATAAAAGTTTAGGCTTCAGTTAGAAACTGCCCTGCTTTTACTAAAAAAAATAAGGTATTTTAAATGAGTCAGTAAAATGTAGCACTCACTTGACTACAAAAACCATTTTAGAGTAAATATATTTATGGATTAACATGAAGCATTTTTTGATCTGAAAAATACATCCATTACAGCATCTTCTGAAACATTAAAATGATCTTAAACATCATTTATATTGTAATACCTTTAGGTAAAAATGACTTTTATCAAAGTTGGAATGCCGCATTTAAATAAAATATAGAAAACTAATCATTAATGTCAGACAGAAAAAAATAATTTGAAAATTTAGGATCTTGCAATTAATTAGGTATTTATTAGATCATGCAGCAGCAATTTTTCAGAACAGTTTAACAGAATAACATTGAAATTAGATTGTTAAATACAGATGTTTAGGATATATATACTGTATGTGTGTGTGTGTAATATATGTGTGTGTGTGTATAGAGAGAAAGAGAGAAAATGTCTGTATATATGAAAGAAAATGGAAATTTTGTAGTTTAATGGATGAAACTGAAGAAGTGCTTTTGCATAATAAATTTATGTTTTCTGATTCCTTAAAGTATCGAGAAAACTGCTTTGCTGCAAAATCCCTCTTTTCAAGTTTCTGTTTAGCACCACTGTGTCTTCAGACTGAGCTGATACCTTATCTTACCATGCTGACTAATCCAATGAGAAACCAAGGTATATTTATTATTTTATTATTTTTTATTTTATTAAATTTATATACCACCCTTTCCCGAAGGACTCAGGGCGGTTTACAGGGCATTTAAAACAACCAATACAAAAGTTAAAAACAAATTTAAAAAGATTAAATCATCCCTAGAATTAAAAACCCCAGTTAAAAATTCTCAGCCTGGGCCGGAGAGCTCAAAGAGCCAGGTTTTCAGGTCCCGGCGAAATGTGCGGAGGTCGGGGGCAGTCCTAAGCTCCACGGGCAGCTGGTTCCAGAGGGCAGGCGCACCCACAGAGAAGGCCCTTCCCCTGGGTGTTATCCGCCGACAATATTTTATCGGCGGCACCCTGAGAAGACCCTCCCTGTGGGAGCACACTGGACGAAGGGAGCTTGATGCCGGCAGCAGGTGTTCCCTCAGATATCCCGGACCCAAGCCATTCAGGGCTTTATAGGTCATCACCAGCACCTTGAATCTCACCCGGAGGGCAACCGGAAGCCAATGTAGCTTGCGGAGTAGAGGTGTTACATGGGAGTATTGGGAAACCCCCGATACATATTTAAACATATGAAAAATGTTTCATATTACTGTTTATGCTTTAGAACAGACATGTCAAACTCGCGACATCACGTGACATCACACAACATATCGGGACAGTTTTGCCATTGCCAGCAAAGGAATGGGCGTGGTTTCTGGATGACACATCCGGCCCGCGGGCCAGCAGTTTCAAACCTCTGCTTTAGAAGAACAGTTAGTCATAGAATATTATTCAATGTAATTTCATACTATTTGCTTAGAAGTCCCAGTGACATAAATGAGATGTATCAAATATTTTATATTAATGTTACTTGTATGTTGTACATTCCTGCACACTCTGTAGGCTGCTAACAATATAAACACATTAAACTCCAAGAAATCCCATACACATTTAAGCAATTTTAAAAAAAAGTACTAACCAATACAAATGTCTGAAATATTCGTTGTTTTACATTCCTGGCATATTTGGGAGCAACAATCCAAGGATTTGACTTTGCATGTAATGCCAAAACTTCTGTTGTTCAGATGTTTCTGTTGGTAGGGGGGGGGAAAGTGAGCACTATACGCTGCTCTGCTTGATCACAAGTCAGATTTTTAAGTAATATATATATATATATTCCATGTAAGCTGGATTGCTTCTATTATTGCTTGTGTAATTCATCATAGTAGTTAAAAAAATTATTGACAGCATTTTCAACACGTCAGAAAATATGAAGTGTTTTAGGTTATATAGTCTTAGCAGTATGTACAGCAGTTAGAATTTGGATCTCACACCCAGCTCAGCCTCTTACAGTTGCTTGGGGGGGAAAACTGGTATCTTTTATGCAGAATGTTTATCCTACAAAAAAAAAAGATATTCATTTATATTTCCTGCTTTTTTCTCTCTAGAGGAAAAAAGAGGAGATGGCACTGAATGTATTAAATGCCTAGAGAGAAGTGAAGTACAGTGTTATATTCTCAGTTATTAACATTTTTAACTAAATGTATCCGCTAGGATCTTATCTGAATTTAAAAAATACAGAAAAACTGCTACCCAGTTTCCTTTCCCAGCAACAGCTCCCCACCCTCTATAGGCTGTTTGAGAGCTTGCTGCCAAAACACCCTTTTTTGCTTCCTGCAGCTGCCTAAGACCTTTCCGCTCCTTGTGTGTGGCTTAAATCCCAGCAGGAATAACTAAATACAGTTTGGGAAAAGAAAGTTTTATATTTCAATGCTATATCAACTTACTTGAGAGAGTACAACAAACTGATCTCAGTGATACTGTATTCATTGATACGTATATAATTACTTTGTAAATGTTACTTTACAACTTTCCTTAAATAACACATGTATTAGATTGTTTTCTGAACATACACTATTAATCTGGACAACTTGATGGTATCTTTTGTATAGAAATAGTTGTTTTTAAAAAATGTGAATTAATGCTCTTATGAAGCCCTTTATGGATTCCAAGAGGATTTATATTTTAAAGTCTAAATCAGTTTTTGTGTTATATTATCATATATTGTCCAATCAAACTGGAACAGAAATGGTTTTTTATTTAAAAATAGCTATAAAGTGCATTTTACATATAGATTGAAATTACTTTTAGGAATAATTTTTTGTGTGCTTTTTCAGCTCAGATTACCTTTATTCAGGATGTTGGGAAACTTCCTTTAAGAAACCATTTTGGAAGGTAACCTTGATATTATTCATAAAGTTTTATTGAATCCAGCCACTTGCTGTCATTCAATTCTCAAGTAAATAAAGATCAAAATGATCAAGTAAATAAAGATCTAAATTGATTCTTAAAGTGAAAACCTATCTATCTATTTAAATTGTATGCTGTTATAACTTAAATTTATTTATTTATTTATTTATTTGTTTTATATACCGCCCTTCTCCCTGAGGACTCAGGGCGGTGTACAGAGCAATAAAGTGGGAATACAATAAAGTAACAGAGTGAAAAAATTGTAAAACCCAAATCCATCAGGCCAGGCTGGCTTGTTGGAACAGATAAGTTTTTAGATCATGTCGGAAGGAGCGAAGGTCGGGGGCCATCCGGATTTCAGCTGGTAAGCGGTTCCAAAGGGTTGGCGCACCCACCGAGAATGCTCTCCCCCTGGGGGTCACTAGCCGACATTCTCTGACCGGTGGTACCCTGAGGAGGCCCTCTCTGTGGGAGCGCACAGGACGGAGGGGTGTTGACGCTGGCAGCAGGTGCTCCCGTAGGTAGTCCGGACCCATGCCATGTAGGGCTTTGTATGTCATCACTAGCACCTTGAATTTCACCCAGAAGGCAACTGGAAGCCAGTGCAGCTCACGGAGCAAAGGTGTAATATGGGAGTATCGGGAAACCCCCAAAAGCATTCGTGCAGCTGCACTCTGCACCAGCTGAAGCTTCCGAGTGGTTCTCAAGGGCAGCCCCATGTAAAGAGCGTTGCAGTAGTCAAGACGAGAGGTCACAAGTGCATGGGTGACTGTACGCAAGGCATCCAGGTCCAGATAGGGTCGCAGCTGGCGCACCAGACGAACCTGAGCGAAGGCCCCTCTAGTCACAGCTCCTATATGATCTTCTAAGGAGAGCTGTGAATCTAAGAGGACACCCAGATTGCGAGCCTTATCTACGGGGGGTAATAACTCGCCCCCGATATTAAGAGATGGAATACTCTGAATATCCTGACATGCCGGTATGTACAGCCATTCAGTCTTGTCCGGGTTGAGTTGAAGCCTGTTCCTCCCCATCCATTCCCGGACCGCTTCCAGGCAACGGGACATCACGTCGAGGGCATCACTGATGTGGTTTGGGGTCGAGATGAAAAGCTGGGTGTCATCAGCATACTGGTGATAGCCCACTCCAAAACCACGAATGATCTCACCCAGCGGTTTCATGTAGATGTTGAACAGGAGAGGCGAGAGGACCGACCCCTGAGGAACTCCACAAACGAGAGACCTTGGGGTCAACCTCTGCCCCCCTGCCAACACCGACTGCGAACGTCCCAGGAGATAGGAGGAGAACCACTGAAGAACTGTGCCTCCCACTCCCAATCCCCTGAGACGCCGCAGCAGGATACCATGGTCGATGGTATCAAAAGCAATGTATAAAGCATTCATTTTCTCCTTCTTTTGGGATCTGTCTTTACATAGAAAAGACTCAGCTGATCTTACTTTAAAAAGCACCACTTTTGAATTTATTTCCTGTACTCAGTGGTCTGATTTGCACTACACATTTCAGTTAAACAGTCCCATATGGATCCATGCAGTGGAAAATAAGTAAGGCAATGGATACCTCTCTTGGAAACTGTAAACTGATACTGACATAGACAGGCCCAATGGGGAAGATTTTTTTTCTCTATAGATTTTTTTTAAAGGAAGTGGAATAAGAAATATCAGCCTCCCTTACACTGGCTAGGAATGTAAAGATGGTTGAAGTTCAGAAGATTCTGCCATTCAATGTTGCAAGATGCTGGCAACACAAGTGATTGAACTGATAACCAGAATTTCCAGGCAGAAGGACTTGACTTCCATTTATTTACACAGAGAAGTATACAGAGCAGAACAGATACCAAGGTTGTAATTTTCACACCACTCTGCCCTACTCTACTGTTCTCCCCTGAGGAATACACCTTGTAACAGCTGCCAGAACCCTAATAACATGAATTGTCCGAGCATTAACTAGTGACTAGAGCACCTTTTCCCCCAAACATCCAGCATGATAAAGAAATTGTTATGAGAGAGTTGAGTGTCTTAGTTCACTTCAAAGAAGAATA
Source organism: Vipera ursinii (assembly GCF_947247035.1). Classification (NCBI taxonomy): domain Eukaryota; kingdom Metazoa; phylum Chordata; class Lepidosauria; order Squamata; family Viperidae; genus Vipera; species Vipera ursinii. The sequence goes on from NC_139513.1 coordinate 260,393,988, forward strand.
AATTTCTGATCTTATTGCTGTTTGCAGGTTGAAACTTGAAACTCTTACAGATAAGGATTCTGCAATACAAATCCTGGACAATGATGATGAAGAGGAGTTTTCTGAGAAGCAGCCTACAATTTTGCATATCCAGGGGGAGAAAATTAAAAACAGTGAGGAAAATGAACTGGATGAATTCCTCCCTACTTCTAGTCAGTGTAATGGAAATGAACTACCAGCCAGTCAACCTCAGCCAGTTGCAGCACAAGCAATAATGGAAGCAGATGACCTAAATATAGAAGAATATGACAGTGAATAACATAAAAAGCAATTCCAAAGCTGTGATAATAATTAAATTATAATTTTACTTTTGTTTCATATTTTATATTCAAATGTACAGGAAAGATAGAAAAAACTTTATTTCTGCAAGCTGTTAATATTTGTCATGAATAACAGTTTGGAGGGAAATGAGTAAAGTATTTATATTTTTGAGCCTGTACTGAAAAGCTTCAGTTAAAACTCAAGGTTTCGCTTCTCATCCATACAGAAGAATGGAAATAAATGAGAGGAAATATATTTACTTTGATATTTTATACTTGTATTTATCTTGTAGATACTGAAGGCATTGTTACTGTTTCACAAGTTTAGATCTAACTTGCTATGATGAAACATTGCACAAAATGTTTAACCTGGGCTGTGTAATATTTAATATGTAAATAAGTCTCTGGATGCCTTATTAGTAAATTGTATCATAGTTTCTGAAACAAAAATGTTTACATATGTTTTGGACAATTCTATCTTGAAAAGTATTAAAACTGATCTAGGGTAATAACATGAGAGTTTTTAATACTTTGTAAAGTTAACTCTTGAAGTTTTATTTTCAAATCATTTTTATTACTAAGTTATTTTAATAATTTGATTAAATATTACAATTGCAATATTAAAAATAATACAGTGTATTAGATTATTAGTCTAATAAAAAAGAAGGGAAGGGGAGGGAGGGAGGATAGTAAAGAAATAGAAAATAAACACATAAAGAAGTGACTTCCAATATTTATCACAGGTATAAATAATTTTAGTAACTTTTCATCTCTTAATTTATAATCAATGATTTCTCCATCCCATGTCTCATCATATATATATATGAAACATGAGATGAAGCAATCATTGATTATAAATTAAGAGATGAAGTTACTAAAATTATTTATACATGTGATGAATATTGGAAGTCACTTCTTTCTATTTTCTATTTCTTTGCTATCCTTCCTCCCTCCCATCCCCTTTTTTCTTTATTAGACTAATAATTAATACATTATATTATTTTTACTAATTGCAATTCAAATATTTAATGAAATTATTAAATGTTGTTTTATGGATTTGTGTGTATGTGTACATATCATTTCAGCCCTGGTGTCAGCAAGATAACTATTGCCCCATCTCTAGGCCAGGCATTTACCCTAATTTGATTTTTTTATACCATAACTTCTGAGATTTCCATCATTGTGGTTGGTCTTTGCATGTTTGTAAGACATGGCAAGTTCTGCTTTTGTATTTTTTTCCAGAGATGCCAGACCAGATACACTAGAGTAATAATTGTAAATGGGTTTTTTTTGTATTGTCGAGTTGTCCATTATGACTATCGCCCTCCTAAAGTTTCAAAATCACCATCTTTCTGACTTTAATTTATAAGCCAACAACCTTCCTAGTTTATTTCCATGTTCAAAGTTCTTTTGTTTAAGTTGGTTCAATCTCTGATTTTCCAACTGTACATAGATAATTGCTGCTGAAGACGTTTACAATATTTATCTTTATAGGTGATTTCTTTAATTCTTTTTCTTTACATTTAATTTCCTATAAGACCTCACAGGTTTTTCCCTGGACTTTCTTTTTCAATTGATTGAAGAACATGTGAAAATATCTCTAATCTTGTTTGTGTATTTGTTAGGCCTGTGATGATGCTGATGGTGTAGATGTGGGCTCAAAGTAGACATCAGAGTTTGTTGCTACCATAGACTAACTGTAGGAGAAGGAGTGGCAGAACCTGGGGGCAGTCAACAGAGGAATCATCTTAAAATCTCTACATAGCCACAATAGATTAACTCCAACCCTCCTTGAATCCATTAACCTTTATCTTGCACCAACTAACCATTAGTTGAGTAGATTCCTATGCACAGGGATGAGCAATAAATCAGTTTAATTGGAATCTCACATGTCATGGTGTTTCCCGCATGACATTAACACAGGTTCTTCACAGTGTATGAAGGAAAGTACCAGCCTCTTGTTAGTAAGAATTCTTTAAGATCCACTAATTGCCTAAATTTTACCAGTTTGCTCTCCACAAAACATAATTTATGGCTGACCGCTAGGTCTATGCAATACCTCATTAGGGCGTTTTATTTCAGTCTAGCTTTTGGAAAAGCACTTCTTTGCTCCATAAAGTGAACTATAAGGATGCAGCAGAGATATCCTAGCACCAGGCAAAAGTAGGCAAATCACTGACCATGGCTATCATCTGTGCCCATGCACTGAAGACACCTCTTGAAGAGTCAAGTAAAGCCAGCCTACCTTATTTGACACTGATAGAAAAAAGTCCTACTTTTTTGTCACATTTACTGATTTGTACCAATAATTAGCATCAAAACAGCTCTTCTTGGGTCCTTTAAAGTGATATAATGCAGATATTCTTAAGTAATTAAGGATAGGTTGGAAAACTAATCTGTGACATTTTCTAAGATTACTTATAAGAACTTTCTCATTCTTACTTTTTTAAAAATGTGTTTTATATTCTTTCTTTAAAATGTCAAAATAAAAAGGAACCCTGTTTCCTACACCAGCTGGATCTGCAATGGCAACCCTTTAAATAAACTTCAACCAAGTTGGAGACACTTGGGCGAGACTATTTTGCCCACCTCGTCCTATTCCACTTCGCATTTCTTGCCAACTGCTAATTATTTTTGCCTGCAGTAACCCAAGTCTTTCTCCACATTTGCACAGCAAGCTGTTCTGCCCTAACAGTCGAGGTTGTTTTTTTTTTCCTTTTGAAACTTTGACGACGTCCTTCGAAAGAGAAATGCAAGAGTCGGAATCATAACACCAATTGGGATTTGGAGAGGACGGGAGGCTACAGCGGCGCAGCAGGGAAAGCGGGAGCAACCCACCTGTCGTCCTACGCAGGCCTACCTGGAGCGAGAGAGGCAGGTAGGAGGGCAGCGTTGCTGCCAGAAGGACTTCGCGCATGACCAGATGGGCGGAACGATTCTTTTGCGGCTGAGACGCCCCCGAAAGTAACGCCTCCGGGAAGGAGACGGAAGCGGGATTGTTCTTCTGGCCGTTGTGACTCCTAGCAGGATATTTCTGCCCGCCCTTTTGTCTGGAAGAGTGAGTGGGGAATTTTATTGTCGGAGGGGCGGGTGGGTGGAGAGTCCGGTCCCAGCCTCAGAGCTGGCGGGGTCGCGGCAGAAAGGCGCCGCTTTCTATCCCAGTCGGGGCTTTGGATGAGGGCGGAGCGGGTGCAAGTTATGGTAGCGGGAATACGTGCAAGTTGCGCGATTTGTAGGGACCAAAGGACGGGAAAATGAGAAGCAGTGCGGAATTGGGTGGGAATTCGTGTTTCGCAGATGCTTCTGGTGAAATCCGGTGGATATTTCCTTGGAAGTAAGGCCCGCTTATTTTAATAGGATACATTCAGAGGAGGTAAGCGGGTCTTTAGATTGCGGATTTAAATGTGTGCTTTAATGCCGGAAGCTAGTAGCTATGTGTGGGATATCTCTCTCTTTCCCCCTTCCTTTTCTCTGGGTAGCACAAAGCTTGCTCAACAACCTGTGGATAAGGGCAGGGTTTCTCAAATCATTTTTGCTTATTTACCTCTCTAACCCCCCCCACCCCCCCAGAGTTGCTAGTTGATCCGGTCGTTAGCTGGGGGGGAAAGTGTTCAGTTTGGTTTTCTATCTTAATCTAAACTGTCTGTACCATATAAAAAGGGTGATTCTTTAGAAATATGGCATGATATCTGGGAGGGTGATATCTAGCCCACATTGAAAATCACTGGACTAGGGAATATCCCAGAAAGATATGAGGTATTAGTGCTAATTGAAATTGTTTTATTTTCTATCTAAATTATGACCATTGTGTTGGTTTTTTCTGTGTACTATTTTGGATACTCTCAAACTATCCAGGCATCACAGTGTAGCAGTCTGGACTTTGAACTTGCACATGAGGCAAGTTTAATGTTTTTTACTTATGCATTGCCATCTTTACTGTTGTGGTTTCACAGACTCTGAAGAGGTTCAAGGCATTAAATTATTATAAACCCAGTGTCAAATTTAAAGCAATCCAAGTGACATGGCAGTTCTGAACTGCCTTACTATGGAAGAGGATTTATAGCTCAAATGATTGTATGTTAGATTTTTTTTCCCTGGCTCTGAGTGCAGAAATTTAGTTGGATTTCCTTTTTTAAGGCTTCACTTGAACTATTTGCCCTAATTTTCAGGTTTTTTTCTGAAACGGGAGAGGTCACAAATGTCTTCAAGGAATACATCACTGGAGCACAAAAGTGCACAGCACAGTCGTTCTGTCCATTATGATAAAGTATATGTGGATTCTTCTTCACCAGAAGATGCCGATGGGATATTAAATTCAGAACCTTTGCCACCACCTCTTCCATTACAGCCACCATTTGGACCTGAATTTTATCCAAGTGACAATGAAGACTCAACTGAAATCCCTGATCTCAAACCAGTGAGAAAATTCATTCCTGATTCATGGAAAAACTTCTTCAGAGGAAAACGAGGTGATCCAGAATGGAATAAGCCAGTAACTGCCATTTCAGATGGAATTCAATGCTCTCCACCATCATCTCCAACACTTACCCCAGTGAAAGCAGATCATATTTCAACACCAAGCTCTTATCAAGATCCATATGGAGGATCAGGAGGGACTTACACTTCACAAAAAGAAGCTGAAGGTATTCTCCCCCCGGATCCATATGGCTCTCTGGGAAGGCACACTCAGGCTTTGACATACAGTGAGAAAGTAGAAGCTTTTAACCTCAGATATTCCTACATGAAATCTTGGGCAGGATTGCTTAGAATCTTGGCTGTTGTTGAACTGCTCTTAGGTGCAGCTGTATTTGCTTGTGTCACAGCTTACATTCACAAAGACAATGAGTGGTACAACATGTATGGCTTTTCACAACCATATGGCTATGGTGCAAGCAGCATGTATGGTGGTTATTATTACAGTGGACCCAAAACTCCTTTTGTCCTTGTTGTAGCAGCACTTGTTTGGATAGTGACTATCATAATTCTAGTACTTGGTATGTCAATGTATTACAAAACTATTCTTCTGGATTCCCACTGGTGGCCTTTAACGGAATTTGGAATCAACGTGGCTTTGTTTATTTTATATATGTCCGCCGCTATTGTCTATGTAAATGACGCAAACAGAGGAGGACTTTGCTCCTATAATTTATTTAACACACCAATGAATGCTGCTTTTTGTCGTATAGAAGGGGGACAGACAGCAGGAATTATTTTTTTGTTTTTAACAATGATTATATATCTCATCGGTGCAATAGTTTGCCTAAAATTATGGAGACATGAAACTGCGCGCAGACACAGAGAGTTCATGGAAGAGCAGGTAAGTTTCAAGTACTGTGCTTCTAGGTATGTTTCTAAATGAACGATGGAGTATATTCAGTGATGGGATTCAAATATGTGAACAACCAGTTCTCTGTGTGGATGCCGCTTTCAGAAGTCCATTCTGGACCTGGGCAACAAAAAATTAGCTACCGGTTCTGTCAAAGTGGTACAAACTGGCTGAATCCCACCACTGAGTATATTGCTTCCATAAAGGTTCTTTCCTTCATTTTCTTTCTCTTAAAATTCAGAAAAATTGTATCAAACGAAGGCAGCTAGGGAGAAATAGAGCTTTTGGAAAGTTAAAGAACATTTTCAATCACTGCAGATCCCCAAAGAAGTTTCAGTAAAGGGGTAAAAACCTATTTTTTGTAATGCTTGGATTTAGGAAAAGGCAGAAAAGATTTCCTCTGTAATTGCTCCTTCCCATAACAGTCCTTTAAATTTTAGGGTAATCTGCAAAATAAAATATATTCAATCTTTGCATTGATAAAAGAAAGCAAAATATAATAAGTATCTTCAGAACCAAGTAGATAATTAACTTGATTTTACTAGTAAATTTGCCACTGTTGCTTTATATATGCGGTCTTAACCAAAAGTTGTAGTTGAAACCAAGCTTTAAAATAGAGCTATAAATATAAGCCATGTGTATTGATTATACTATGTGAGTCTTCATGTAGTGTCTCACAATTTTTTTAATTGCTCTCTAGTTTTAGCAAGTGATATCCACAAGTTTGCTATCAAAAGATTTTCAACTATTTTAATTTCCGTGTACAAGCATTTAATTATGTCAAGCTTCTTATTTCCTATGTAGGTAAAACTTTGTGGAAATCACTCCTCATTCTATCAGTCATTCAATACAGCAGCACTGCATAATAAAAATAAAAATAGAAAGTTTGCAGTTAAAACAAAATATGCATTAAAACAACAATAAAACCACTCAGGATTGCCTTGAACCTCTAGATGGGTAGCAAATAAATTTAATAATAAAATAGGAAGAAAACAGTTAACAATTCAAAAGTCTGCCTAAATAAAAATATTTTTCTGTTGGCAGACCAAAATACTATCTGTTTTTGGAAGAGTATTTGCTTTTATACCAATTCTCTGCACAGATTAAAAAAGACAAATATACCACTACAATATATATTATGTCAATACAGAGTGAAATGAATTTGCATAATAGCATTATCAGCAGTTATAGTCTGAATGTATACATTTAATACTGTTATTTCTGTTTCTTTTATTAGATGAAGTCACAATCATTTGCCCCCAAAAGAAAGGTAAGAATCAGAACGACATATGTTCTGTTTACTTTGTAGTTACTGAATTTGAATTGCCTCACAAAAGTGTCTGCTTCAAAAAGACATGAACAAATATTAAATCTTACAAAAAATAATCTGTTTTAGTGAAAATTCACAAATGTTGATTTGGTGTTCTAGTATCAATACCACCTCATTTCCCTCCCTGATGTTGAACTTTTACAGAAGTAGCTTGTAGTTATTGCCACTTACAAAACCCAGTGGAAAGGCATGAAAGGTTTGCTCTTTTTATGAGTTCCAAGAGGCAACGTGAAAATTTTCAAAAGTTAAAGTATAATTTGCTTCCCAAGCCCTCCAAATGAGGTGATTTGGGCTAGGACAGTGGGTAGTACCTTAAGCCTCTGTAACAACATTCTGTACAAGATGCCAGTGGTAATATTTTGTCTGTAAAACTTATTGTCCAAATGAATTTAGTATCTAACACAGTTGTTTATTTCAACAAACTAGCATTAGAGGTTAGAATTGTACTTTTAGTTATTTAATACAAACTTGAGCAAAAAAAAAACTTTTAAAAATTCTTTTTACATAGTATGAAGATCATGAAAATGACACATCCAAGGTAGCAGTAAAGACACTGAAGGGTGCAGAAATGAAGCCTGAAGTACTTAATGGCTATATACCAGCAGGACATATTCCTAAACCAATAGTGATGCCAGATTACTTAGCGTAAGTATATGTATTTTTAGCATGCAAAAGAGCATTTAAGATCATTATGTTAAACCCTAAACCACAATTTACAAACAACACTGAGTTGATTCCTATAATAAACTAAAAATAAGACACATTATAAGATTTTAAAATGCAATATATAAACCCAACAATGTAGTTTACTAAGCTGTCAGATTTAAAAATGCAATATATAAACCCAATAATGTCGTTTACTAAGCTGTAACGGTTAGTCTGTTATTCACTATTTACTTTTATTTGCCACCTTTATTTTTACAAATAACTCAAAAGTAGCAACACATGTTCCTTCTCCTATTTTTCCACAACAACAACCCTGTGAGGTGAGTTGGGCTGAGAGTGAGTGACTGGTCCAAGGTCACCCAGCTGATTTTCATGGCTGAGGCAGGAGTAGAAGTCCACGAGTCATAAAAGAGCCAAGGTTGCCTACCCCTGGTTTAACCAATGGTCACTTTGTCAAGTCATACTTTAATCATGTGATGTGTAAACTCATTAACTTAATGGAATGTTTAAAATACCTGATCCAGCCCAGTCCACCAAATGATTTTCAGATAAGTATTGTCCTGATTTTTGCAATCCAAATATTGTATGCCAAGGGAAACAATGATTCTAGTCCTTATTGATAAAATTTTTAATAATCTGTATATGTTAACATTTTAAATGTTACACATTTTAAAGTTAAATTTTCAGTGTTCTAATACATTTACAGTTTACTGAATTGTTGACATACCACTGATTGGAAGCTTATTGCTTATAGAAAATACCCAGCAATTCAGACAAATGAGGAAAGAGACCGTTATAAAGCTGTATTTAATGATCAGTTTTCTGAATATAAAGAGCTGTCTTCTGAAGTTCAGGCAGTTTTGAAGAAGTTTGATGAGTTAGATGCACTTATGAGGAAGCTTCCTCAGCATCCTGGAAACACTCTTGTAAGTATGGATTTAAAATTTATATTTAGTAGTAGATATCGAAAGATAAGATAAGATCAGTAGTCTAATCATGATAATCCCTTCATTTTTGGAAGTCATTACATATTTTATATTTCTTACTAAGTTACATTCCAAGAAGGTCTTGGTTACTGTTACATAACTTTACAATGTTATCTAACAGTGAAATGATTGTAACTAGTAATCACTGTATGCCTGGTCTACGTTCTTGATGTTTGTGATGCATATGCATCTGTCAGAGACAACAGCTTCTAACAGAACTCAGTGGTTTCTAACAGAACTCAGTGGTTATGCAATTCTTACCAAAATTGCAAAGCAAGTGATCTCTTTATGGTGATATTCAAACTTTACCATGAACAAGTTAAATGTTAGACTATGTTGTGATTCAGCGGCAGCCTGTGGTACCGGCAGCTGAGTCTGATGATTCTGAAGAGGAGGGGTTTGGAGAGCCTTTGGTGTCAAAGGGAGGCTCTGCAGGACTCTCAGCCTGGCCCCTCCTGTCATGTTCCTCATGAGACTCAGCTGTGTGAGCACAAGGTATTGGATGTAGATGATTCACAGCTGGATGTAATCAGGGACGTTAGGAGGAGGAGGCAATCCAGCAGAGCAGGACAAAGAAAGGCAATGAGGCAACTCGGTGAGAGGAGAAGAAGGCAATGAGAAGCCACGTCTTGGGACTGCTGATAAAAGGGGAAGGTGTGGGAGGTGATGGTTGCTGAAGGCAACAGTTTGAAGATCTGCTAGAGTCCTGGTCTGTTATTCCTGCTTAACTCTTGTTTGAACTTTTGATTTCTTTGTAAATAAATTTGGTTGGGTTTTTTCCAGCCTGTTGACTATAAAAAGGGGTTGTCCCTGACATTCAAACAGGGCCGGTCGTAGGCTGGAACAGAACAGACTAGAACACATGTGGCATTGAGAGTTATTACTGTACTCATCTTCAAGTGCTACCTTGTTCAACAACTTGTCATGAATACGACGGTAATTTTTTTAAAAAATCATTTTCCAACCAGTGTGAGCACTTACAAATAAATCATGCACGCTGGAATAACAGTAAAGGCCGGTGTGATTGTTATGAAAGAACTTTAATTAAACAAGACAGCAGCAACCAATAATCTTCACAGTCTCTAATGACCATTTTACTTCCTATTTAAGGAACAAATTGCAGTCTCTAAACGATTGCAGTCTTTTTTGTTGGTTATAAAGTTTTTGATTGTTTATAATGTGTACTGCTCATAGTCATTATGGTGTCAGGAGGTAGCAATATTAAAAAGTTGAGAAATAGTTAAACACTAATAGAACAAAACATAGTGCAAAATAGAAAATAAAGTTATATAAAACATAAGTTTTAAAAGTAAATGAAACGTATTCATATTTTACATTTTTTCTTATTAGGAACATGATAGAATCGCCAATGTTCTCCAACAGTATAAAAAGAAAAAGAATGTGAGTATTGTCTTATTTGTCAATGACTTTGATGTCCAGAGCAATAATAACACACCAGGGATGCCCTGGACCTATGAGCTTTTAGGATTTACACCAGTTTGCTGATATTAAAAGAGCCATTATTGCAAAGAAATGACAAGTATAAGATTAAAGCTCAGTGTGTGTGTATGTGAGTATGTACACAGATGCATGGATATATACACCCCACATGCGAATCTTTCTATCAAATGTGCATCCTACATGCTAAGAACAACTTGTTTCTCATCAGGAAGAACAGTTGCTCTCTACATTGTTATTGCAACAGATTAGTCTATTCTCAGTCCCTTTGTTTCTTTTTTTAAATAATATTTTATTAGTTTTCTAATTTTACAATTAAACATTTAAAAAGCAATGTGGTGACTAGGTAAACAATAATTCAATAACATAAATTTTTAGCACAAATCTCAAATTACAACCTCAGCTATTTCCTTTTTCCCTTAATATTTAGTATCTCATATTAGTCTGATATAGTTTTTATTATTATCAACTAAGTAAAAACCATCTTTGTTACTTTTATCAATAATTTTTAGCTTATACATATCTTAATTGTGTTTGCATTCAACCTTTATATACAATCAATGTCCTGTTATTCTTTCAGCCTTACTCTGGCTTTCTTCCTTTGCCAACTGACCTTCTACGTCAGTACATTTGAATCCTCAAACAGTTCTCCCTCTATTATATGTATTATTTGGAATAAGAAAGACCATTTGGTTACAGGTTGTTTTTGGAAGAACTAGCCCATTTGTATTCATTTAATCACCTCCCTGTTACTCCAATTTCTCACAATTGTCCTGATAGGTTTATCTTCCATTCAATCTGTTCTTCTTCCTTTTCCTCAAATTTCTTATGATTTATGTAAAGTCTTTTCCATTCTAAATGTTGTCACTCCCTTTTCTGATTTTTCCGTTGGCTGGATCTGTTGATCAATTGGGTCTTAGTATTTAGTTGTTCCACTTCTCCTGTTACTTTCTGCATTGTTAGTTCTTTGGTTGAAGTCAAGATCTGGGTTTCTATATCTAAGCTGGCATCTTGTTCGTTTATGTTGCATCTTATTTTGTTACAAGGTGAAAGAATGGTTTCATGTATTGATTTCAACATAGAAAGGATTTTTTCCTGATCTTCATCCATATTCTCTTGATAATGTGTTAAGTTGAAGACTTTAAAATCAAACATTGAAAAAAGTTTTTTGTTTTTTATAACTAGGTATGGGACATCTATTTCATGTGTTGTAGGTAATCTTTAGAGTGGCAATTGTTTGCCAAGTACGAATTTATAGTCCAAAGTATTCCATCATCTCGTGTAATAACAGATGCTTCTCATGTAAAGAAATAGGAGAGCAATTCCCCACATATAACTCTGAAAATCAGTAAAGGTTTACCATAGTTCAGACAGGCCAGATATGCCGCCCTACAACTGAGTTTTTCACAGGTGGTATCTGTCAAGGTCAAAAGAGTTTTTTTCTAGAGTCTGGGCCTCAAGCCAAGTCTCTTTTAGTCAATAACAAATTTTAATACCATACTTTGCCACAAGATGTCTCTGATGCAGTTTAAAACTTTTTAAGTCGAAGGTTTTTATAATAGTTTTTCAAGGTTGATTTCTTTTTAGATGAAAACCAACATCTCCAGTAAAAATAGGAAAACATTTAACCCCCAAATTTCAAAAGTATATGCATCCTATTAGATTAAAGTTGTTCTTATAATTGCTCTGTTTTCTCTGGGTAGTCAGTCGTCGCTGTTCTTAGTGGGTGGGGTAGAAATTCCCTCTCTCCTCACAGGGGGAAAAATACTGCATTTTTTGCAGGAAAAGATATTTAATGTCTTACAGAGAAGATCAGATCTCACCCAGTTTCATCTGCATTGCCTTAAAGGTGGTTGGTAGTAATTTTGACTTTGGCTGACAGCAGCTTAGTGACGAGCCATATTGCTATGGCTGGTCTTTCCCCTGTCAGTTTGGAGGGCTGCCCTGCATCAAGCAGAAGGGCTGCTGCCCTCCTGTGATCAAGCGGGAATCCCCTCCTTGCTCTTCGCCCCTACAGGGCAACTTTCAACCCTTTCCAGGGTCCCCCAGCAGGGTGAATTCGGACACGGAAAATGGAGCTCACCTTCCTGCGTCTGCAGGCGCTGCAATGCCAAACCGGAAGTCTCAGTCCCTTTGCTTCTGATCTTACCTGATCTAATCTGCATGTTATCCTAGTTTGGTGTAAAATCATAACTAGAATGAAATCGTTCCCAAATTAAATTATTGACATCTTCAAAGAAATTTGGAAAAAATGCTTCTCTGTAATTTTGTTGTTCATACTGTACCAGATGGACTCATTGTCCTACTCAATATAAAATGGCTTTTACAAATTCCTGTGTTCAATTTGCACTGAAATTAATGGAATGATTAGTCTTTTATCACTTTTTATCACTAATAAATGAGGGGTATGGAGACAGTATTTCAGCATCAGATATAACTTCTTCAGTTGTCCAGTAATGGCTTGACTGCTCCACCATGCCTGAAGTGTTTTGTATCAAGCCAAATCACAGTATATTTTAAGAATTTTTTATAGTGGTTGTCAGGATTTCATATTTGAGCCAAGGATTGAGCTTTCTTATATATCACATATTCTCCCAATAAGATAGGGATTTAATATGCATAAAATTATATAATAATTTTCATACTTTGTATATGAAATGAACATCAGAAGGTAAGAAAGAACTATTAAGGATAAATTGCTAAAACAAATTATCCTTCAGAACAAAGTTTTCCTTGGGTTTTATTTTTCTTTCATCTTTTTTTCAGGATATAGAAATATTAATTTCATCAGTTAAATGTATTGCTTACAACATTCCAAATGCAGGTAGTCCTCAACTTACAGCCATTCGCTTAGTGACTGTTCGAAATTACAGTGACACTGGAAAAAAATGACATTTCCTTTTTTTTCACACTTATGACTGTTGTAACATCTCTATGGTCATGTGATCAAAATTAGAATGCTTGGCAACTGGTTCACGTGTAGCATGTCCTGGAGTCATGCAATCGCTTTTTGAGAATTTCCAACAGGCAAAGACATTTGGGAAGCCAGATCCATTTAACAACTATGTTACTAACCTAACAACTGCAGTGATTTACTGAACAATTGTGGCAAGAAAGGGCATAACATGGGGCACAATTCACTTAACAACTGTCTCATTTAGCAACATAACTTTTGGGCTCAATTGTGGTTGTAAGTTGAGAACTATCTCTATGCAAATAAAAGACATAAGAAAATGAAGTTTGTATATTTTATGACTTACCCAGCTAACAAAGTGATAAACGTTTCAAAATTTACCTACTGAATCATTTGTATTTCAGGATCCCACATTTCAGGAAAAGAAAGAACGATGTGAATATCTAAAGAACAAACTTTCTCACATAAAACAAAGAATTCAGGAATATGACAAAATTATGAATTGGAATACTTAGAATGCCTTTAATTTTACCAAGATTTTTTTTTACCATTTTAAAATATTTATTACCATTATTTTATATTTTTCTTTAAAATTAGTAACTAAAATCTACTATGTATATTGTGAACTAAGGAAAAGTTTTATCTATTGTAAGATGGAAAACTGTCTAACAATATAGTTAAACCATGTGCACTTTTGATGATCCTATTCTAAAATAGCATAAAATTAGTATCTTTTTTGTTTTAAATTCAAAATATTTGTATTTCTGTCATTGAGATATTTTCCTAAATATGAATAAGCTGTAAACAGGTATCACTGCCTTAATTCCATGTTATATGAAATGCAGTCTTTCAGAGATCCATGTATATTAAAAATTGCTTAATGTGCTAGGGTGCCTCTTAACTATTTATGTATAATGACCTACTTGGAGGGACAGGGAACCAGATTAGTACAATCATCTTGTTCGGCAATTTCCTTTGGATAGCCATACATTTTAAAATTAAATAATTTTGTAAGTTTAATATTTGTAAATCTTGACATTCTAAGCAAAAATTGGAGTTGTATTTTTGTGACCTGCATGTATTATGCAACAAATAGCTATATGAGATTCCATCTGACAGGGCTGTGGCATTTGAAAATATCTCAGTTATGCAAAGTACAACCTTTTCGTTGGAAAGATAGTTACCTTCATGATTTTCTCACTGGGTCATTTGGATGTGGAAACAGAAGTCCTGGGATGAATAGTGTCCTTTTAAAATTGATTCTGATGCAGAAGGGGAACTAAATCTGTTCCCTTTTAGGTAACTCTTTAGATAACTGTCATTTTATTTGAGAATCTATGCCAAGTTTGTTTCATAGGTAATGAATGAATTTTGAATGTACCATGCAATTTTTCTCAGAAAGTTATTAGCTCTGTATAAGAGAATATCATTAGGAAAGTGTTAAAAGAGAATGTAAATACTATCTAAGGAAAGCAACATTCAACTAAAATATTTTCAGACTGATACTGAATTCTACTTTTCTGCTGAAAGACAGTCTTGCCATGTATATATCACTGAATTGTCAACTAATCTCACCTCTTAAATCCCGATTATAGCTGACTTTTTCTAAACAACAACTTAAAATGTTGATTAGAATGGCAGGTGCAGAAAAAATTATTCAGGGCATTAAACAGCACAGTTTTTTAAAATAAAACTCAGAAAATTGAAATCCCACAAATTTATCTTTTTATAAGTGAAGTGGGATGGAGCAGATCTTGCTAGTAAGTTCATATATTTTTCTACATTTCTATATTGTATCCTATCACATTTTTTACAGAAGAATCTTAGCACATTGTAGTGAATTTCTACTCTAGGTGTAACTTCAAAACAATCTTTTGGCATATAATTTTTATTAAAACTGTTAAACAAGAAGGTAAAAACTAACAAACATAGGGTAAGGAGGAAAAAAATAAAGGAAAAAAATTCAAGGAAAAAGTTAAAGGAAAATAGAAAAGGAAAAAGATGATTTTCAAATAACGTGCACTGGAATGCAAGTCATTTTTTTTTGGTTTCTTGATAGTATTAAGTCATAACCTTCTGAAATACTGAACTGTATATTTTCATAAAATAATGAGTAAAACATATACTAGACAATCCATGACTTGTTGTGTTGTCCTTTCAGACATATTTACTCCTGTACCCTCACACATCCTCCCTGATCCATGCATGTCATGCCCCCTTCGCACATCTATCTGCAACCTCCCTGACCTGTACAGTGCCTCTCTCCTTTGTGTACCCTCCCCAATGTGTATGACACCTTTTATGCACCCAACTGACACGACATGTCTCATGCCCCCACACCCTTCCTGACCTGCGATGCGTTGCGCGACATCACATGACATTGCGAGTTTGACATGTCTGCTTCAGCACATTGTGTAAACGCAGTTGCTGAATATTTTCACATGAAATCTTATTCTGGTTATGCAGTTGAAAGTGACAGCAGCTCCAATTTAAGTAACGTACTTAAGAATAGTTACAGAATGTTGTTAATGCTTCAGAATAATTGTAAAATGTTTCCTGTTTAGTGGATCAGAATGACTTTAGTTAGTATGTAGTGTGATTTGTCACTATCTTCACCTGGCTTTTCGATTTATCAGGCCTGGACTGAAGGGGTTTTAGCTTTTTAAATATTGTTTTAATTGTTGGGCTTAATTAATTTAATTTATTTTAATTTTATATTATCTTTTATATTGTATTTTATGCTGCCCTGTAAACCGCCCTGAGTCCTTCGGGAATAAGGCGGTATAGAAATCTAATTACTTAAATAATTTTCTACTCCATA
Source organism: Vipera ursinii (assembly GCF_947247035.1). Lineage (NCBI taxonomy): Eukaryota > Metazoa > Chordata > Lepidosauria > Squamata > Viperidae > Vipera > Vipera ursinii. The sequence continues at coordinate 260,409,788 of NC_139513.1, forward strand.
TAAGTAGGTGAATTTAGTCAACACGGCAGGTACGTGTAGTGCATTGCCAAATATGGGCAATCATAAATGGTAATTGCATTGTGCAAAGGTTTATTATGCATTCAGCTTCTTTTGCAAATGGATTCTACTACAATGCGTTTAAAATTCAAAAGCTGCAAGTGTTCTGAAGTGATTATATTCTAACCATCACCACTAAATTATTAATCAAACCTCCATACATTTGAGGTTTGTATCCTGAGGCAGCAAGCAGCTTTGTTTTATATTCTGTCATTTGCCAAATGTTAATCTTTGTGTTAGCAACTCATTTAAATGCTTGACATCTGTTTTTTCAAGATAATTGGTTCAGAGAAAGATACTTAGGACAGTATTCCACAGAAAGGCAGCGTAATGTGAAGTAAAAAGAAAAGACTGAAATAGAAGGGCACCACCTGAAACTATAATATCTGGGATGTATCAATCTCTTTAATTCAATATTTTTAATAAATGAATCACAGAATAGATGGAGCATTTTAGTTGCTAAATATACATTGTATCTGCACAGATATATCAGTAAAAATATATGATATACATTATAGTTTATTAAAAGTCTCTCAATCTTGCCGAGGAAGTAACTGTTATTTGCAAGTAACCAGAATATTTCATATGAAAATATTCAGTGATTGCATTCACATAGTATGCAAAAATATAGTATGGTTTATTTTGTATCGAGCTTACCATGCCTGAATTAGTCCAGTCATTATGTATTTATATATTACTACAAATATGGTATAATGTTATTCAGCAATTCTGTAGAACTCTTCTTTCAAGATATAGTGTCCCAATTTAGTATTGATTAATAACCAGTGGATTTGTTGACTCTTGATTGCCAGGTAGGAAATTAACAAAACAAAAAAGAATAGCAAAATACCTGCATACATTATCCAGTTATATTGCTATAACATTCAGAAGCGTGCTGACTGGGGAATTCTGGGAGTTGAAGTTCACATAGCTTAAAGTTGCCAAGTTTGAAAAGCACTGTACTAAACCAAACTGGCTCATTTTCTCAGATGTCAATATCCTCCAGAAAATAATCTAATTACTACCAAAGTATTGGATCTTTATCTCATTGGGTAGAAACATTATGTAATTAGACCTAATAATGGTTGTAATATTGTTGTCATTGTTTATCATGGTTGTATGTATGCTGCAGTGTAAGAAGTATCTCTGAAATCCAGAAACGTGCTACCCTGAGCTCAGAGAATAGATCTGCTGCTATGTGGTTCACCTGACTTTGCCATAGATTGTGCCTGCCTTGTGGGCAAAGCAGGCAATTAGTACTAATTGGGCTGGGCAAGGCTTTGCATTCAATGCCAAATTTATTTGCCACTTCTGGGCAAAAAACAACACTCACTAAATTATATTGAACATGCTACAATACTTAGGTCCATATTATTTGAGAGAACAGAATTTTTGATATGCACTTCTGTGCTTACTGAGAATTGCATTTGTAACAACTGGTGAACAAGCCTTCTCTGTTGCCATCCATGCTGTTTGGAATGGAGAATCTGTGTATTTACTAGTTTTGTCCTCTGCTATAATTCCTAGTGATTCCTGGTGGTTTAGGACCTGAAGGACTTAAGATCTTTATTAGCTTTTTTAAAACCTTCAAAACACATATTTTTATACAGACTTTCAGCTGCAAATTTGAACAGTTGATTATTAAGTTCACCTGTGTTAGCTACTTGTTATTTGTCATTTTACCTTTTCCATTGTAAATGGCTGAGACTATTCAACAGTTGGCAGGCAGTATAACAAGTTACATAAGTATAAATAAATAAGATGCTTTGAAGTAAATGGAAGTTTGAATGAAGCATCTTCTCAGAACTTTTAATAGAAGCTACCTTTTTTCCTGGGACCACACAGTTACCCTCATACATTTTGAAGTGCCTTTTTTGGAATATAAAAATGCCATGCAGCCCTTTTCCTACTACAAAGCTAGAACAATGTTAAAAGATTCCAAGGGTATATATTCCAACATTTGAAAAGATCCTTAAAAGAATAATTCTGAATCCATGGACCAGGACGATGTTGAATACTGGAAGACACGGGTGTCAAACTCACCGCATCACGTGACATGTCGTGATGTATTGTGACTTTTTGCATTGCCAGAGCTGGGTGAGTGTGGCCTCCGCATGATGCAACCGGCTCCATGGGCCAGTAGTTTGATACTCCTGCAAGGAGTCACTGATCTGGCCCCAAAATCATTGATTTAAAATATTTATATAGCTGCCCATCATGTATCATAATATTGGGCAAAGAATAAAAATAACATTTTTGGTTTCCAGCTAATATGTTACTCTAACATGTTAGCAGGAAGAGCCAGGTCTTCAAGCCAAGGCTTTCCAGAAGGTTGGAAAGGTAGAGAGTTGCCAGATTTCAGAGGGAAGGTATTCCAAAGGGCACGGGCTGCTAGTGAGAAGGCACACTGCCTACATTTAAGGGAAGGGACCTGGGTGCACCCATCCTATTGGACTTGGTACAGTGGGCGGATACCTTCTGGGAGAGGGGTTTCACAAACAACCTGCTCCTGTGCCACTGAGGGCTTTAAAAGTGATAATCAGAATCTTGAATTACACCTAAAAAACCTAGAAACTTGTACAGCCACTGTGTAATATGGACAAACCATGAGTTGTCCAAAACTGTGTGCATTGCTGCACTCTGGACCAGTTGCAATTTCCACATGGTCTTCAAGGACAGCCCTGTGTAAAACATGTTACAGTAGTTCAGTCAAGAAATAGGCAACTGGTTGAAAGTTTGTGTATCATAGTTGAGTCCAAGGATGGCCTCTAAAGATCTTGGCATTCTTGTCAAAAATATCATCATCATCATAATTATTCTCCTTACTTTCTCATGTAATTTGATCTTTTCCAGGATTTGGACTTTTGCAGCTACTATCAAAGGCAATCACATTCCATGGTGCCCACAAGTATCTCTTTGTTAGCCTTTGGTTTATTTTATAGTCAGCAAAAGCCTTTTGAATGGCATACATTTTTGAGGGACTACCTCTCTATATTTACATTTACCCTTCCCATCAGGTTTAACAGGAGAGGTCAACAGATTCTGTCTATGAAGAAGTGTCACCTGACAAAACCTAGGAAGACAGCTTTTTTCCCCATGGGATCCACATTTTGGAAAATCAGTTCCTTGGAGCTTAGATTGGTCCTGACCCTATTGGCATTCAGGAAGGTGCTGAAAAGACAGCTTTGCTCTTGCTCGGAGGGTCAGTAATGGTAGATAGCTTTTACAATGGCTGTATTGAATGTGATCTATTGATTGGATTTGGGGTGTGTGTGTGTGTGCGCGTGTGTGTTTTAATGTGATATTTATTGCATATCTTGTTTGTTTTTATTGTTTTTATTTATTTGTTTTGATTTCAGTGCTATTTTTATTGTTGGGCTCCACCCAGTCACTGAATGATGTTGGTTGGCTATACAAATTCAATAAATAAATAAATAAACCCCTGAAAGTACTGAATGATGGCACAACAACCCTGAAATTGTTTACTTTCATTTATATTTAAATTTACACATGATTTCTTTTCAACCATTTATTAAATATTTCTCTTCAGTCACACTCAACAGTCACAGTTTGGTAACATTATTTGGTGTGTGTGTCTAGGGGCCACTTCCAACATTTCTCCAAGCTACTTGATGTGCACCTCTGCTTTACAGCAGCGTTTCTCTTGTTGAGTGGTGACTTCGAGAGTTAAAGTCCGCACATCTTTACACTTTTAAGGTTGAGAAACACACAGTGTACCTCCTATCTTATAACTCTGAGATGGGGGATGTCTCCCTGAAGATGAAAATTATTTTTCAATAAAACCGTTTTTATGTGGAGGGTATATTTGCACACTGTAACTCCAGTGCTAATTACAAAGAAGTAAGGAAGATATGAACCCATCTGAAACTTTCGATCACCCAAAAGGATACATAGCACCATCTTTTCCGAAGCAGCTTTTCCCAGAGCGCTTCTTCTTTCTTTGATTCCGCCTGCCCGGAAGCCAGGCAGGAAAATAAATTGCTTCTCCTTGGAAGGGTTTCCTATCTTAGAGGACTGCGGTAAGAAGAAAGCGCTGGACAAGCCTCAGTCTAATTATTTATTCTTCGTGGCGCTAGTCCTTGTGGTTGAAACTGTCAGATGACAGCGAAAGAATCCCTGGAAACAAAATCCTCCTTGCGTTAAAGGAACTCTCCCGCCCTGAAGGATTCATCCAACCAACCTACGGGTTGCCCGCGGGCGAGTTTCAGGTGTTTGGGTCACACGGAGACAAAGACACTTCTCTTCTCATCTCGGCCTCTTGGGTGCCTCCGAGCCCCGCCCCCGAATCGGCCTGGAAAAAAGCGCTCGGCCAATGGAGCCGAGCGGGGCGAAGGCGCTTCTTCCCCTCCCTTTGCTCAGGTATGTAGGTATTGCGCATGCCCTCTCCTGGCTTGGGTGTGGCGCGCGCGATAGCCTGCCTGGGCTGCCGAAGGAGGCGATGCGCCTCTTAAGAAGTGCGAAAGCTCAACAGGTGGCTGCAGCTCCGTGAAGGCGAGGTGAGGCTGCCTTTCAGCGGAGCTGGTGGGCAGAGCTGGGCAGCGCGAAAGGCGCTCAAAGCAGAGCGCGTAAAGAGGAGCCGGGGAGGAATGATTTCCCTAGTTGTTTTCTTCTTCTTCTCTGAATTGGCTGTGATTTGAGATAAGCGTCCTTGTGCCCGTCGCCGTCGCGCTAACTTTAGGACTTGACAAGGGCTTCGGTCCCACGGCCTGATCTCTCTGGATCAAACTAGTTGGTTCAGGTTTCTCCTAAAGTTGAGCAATAGTGGCCGGAGGAGTGGGGGAGCCGAAGGGGACGCAGGAAATGGGAGAGGGGGGGAGGGAATGTGCCTTTTGATTTTCTCTTTTTATTTTGATAAGGATCCCTCGGGGATATTTATGCTAAGTGACAATTAACTTTTAGACATTTGAAGGTTGGGTTTCAGACGAGCTAACTGCATTTTGGCTTAGTTTGATGTATGCGCTAAACCTTAATTATTTCCTTTTCGTCTCGAAAGTATTTCTGGTGTAAACACCTCTTTATTTATCGTGACTTATTATGTTTCCACATAACAGTTAGCTAGGTTCTTCAGTTGTAGCAAAAATAGTTGCACTTTGCAGGTGACGGAGATAGTTTCGGAAGTGGGAAATAAACATCTCTGTAGTTATTCTACTGCTTCCTGATATTTATTTTCTTGTAAGAAAAAAAACCCTCCAAAACAGTGTAATATCATGAGAAGTGACAAAAATATCCTACATGTTCCATAGCATTTTATGATTGAGAAGATTATGTGACATAAAAGCCTTGTCAGGAAACATCCAAAATTGTATGTATGCTACCTTATGTTTGTACTATACCTACTGTAGATAAATTTGTTGAGAGCAGTTTAAGTATTTGATAAGCACAGTACATACAAACTGATAGCCACTTTTTAAAGTGCTAATTTTTTCTTCTACTTTAATGCCTATTTTCCTTTAGTATTAATCTGATTTACAAGTGTGTCCAATTTAAATACAGATAGATACTTGGATCTTTCTGCTCTTTGCAAATTAAATCACTTTAAATCACTGAGCTGTGTTTTCCAATATATGGTAGTGAATATCTTTAAGCTTGCTCTTAAAGAACTAAAGACAAATCTTTAAGAAATTTGCTAAAAATGAAGTCTTTAGTATTAGGCTGTGTTACCTATAATAACAATCCCAGCTTCTTGCAATGTTGCCATTCGGTTCATTAATGTAATTCCTTTAATAATCTTATGTTTAGTTTATTCAGATGCCTTTTAAATAAACACACTTATGTATTAATACATTGGTACATTAATGTAATATAGCAATTTATATATTGCTATCATCCTGGCTCTACTTCATAGTTGTAAAACATTACTATCATCCTAGCTCTAGTTCATAGTTGTAAAACATTGTGGTTTTTTACTATATTTTATTATTAAAAAAAACAACTGCTTTCAGAGCAAGAAAAATATTTTTCAGTAGCTTTATTTTTCTGTTCTTGAGGTTACCCTTAGTAAATAAGTGCATGCCTTATTAGTGTGATATAAGTTTTTTTCTGATTGTTACTTTTCTTGAAAGAGGTGAAAAAGTATTTCATTAATAAAAGGGGCATAACAAAAGGAGCTCCTTTGTCATTTCCTGTGACCACCTTATTTATAAAATATGTTCAGGATGTGAAACTGTAGTTTTTATTTGGACTAAAATAAAAGCTTTGAGGAAGTGGGATCTATGATGCATATTTCAGTGGGAATCTACATATGTTTGAAATAAAGACCAAAGAATGCAGAAGAATTAATCTCCAAATTATACCTCATTTAGTGACCATTACAATGGTGATGAAAAAGTAACCTTGCAATCTATCCTTGCATTTATGGTACAACCTTTGCGGGTGCTTAAAGCAAAGGAATGCTGATGTAAGATCATAAACAGTTCAGTTTCACTTAGGACCACTTCACTTAGTGAAGTGCTGAAATAACTGGTCCCAATTGTGGTCACTGAGTGAGGAGTGCCTGCATTTCTGTAAGATCGGATAGTGAATCTAAATAGTTTTCTGTGAATTACAAGGGTAAATTATACAACTAAAAACAGGTAACTGAAAAAATAGATGATTGTGATATAGTGAATTAATAATTTAACTCATGATTCCAGGTATTCTTGGCTAAAAGATGTGTGACCTAAACTTAATCTTGAAAATTGCATTTCACATAGTTTTTAGCATTTTGTTTCAATTAAGTTAAAATATTAAATAACTCATTTGAATATTTTTCTTTATAGGTAAAAACGTCACAACCCAAGTTCCACTATGTCACCCAGACCTTTTGAAAGTCCTCCACCCTATCGACCAGATGAATTGTAAATATCTATTTCATTTACTATAAATAAGTAAAGTACACTATTAAAATATGGATTATGGCAGTTTTCTCCATTGCTGATATAATTTCTTAATTCTTAATATAATGACAGCTATTAAAACATATGTACAGTGCTTAGAGTGTAATATTGTGACTAAAGCTAAGATACACTATAGCACCTACTCATTTTGTTAAAAACTTTTATAGGTTTCCCAAGTAGCTGAATATTTAACAGCAGGCACACAAATGTTTGGGAGCTTTGAATCTCATAAAATACAAATTTGAGGTGAAAGAGGAGGTAAAGTGTATTTTCCCAGTGACAGGAATATCACAATAACTGACCATAGCTGCATTTATCAAGCTATTTATTTTAATGGAAGAAATATTCATTGCTGATTCAGACTGATGGCTCAATTAAATGAATATGTTAAGGAAATATCTTTTCCATCTTATTTTCTCATTTTCATTAGCAACACTACTTAAGAATAAGCATTTTTTTTGGAAGCAGTAAGAAATCTTATGGACTTTCTATATGCACATTTTATTTGATCATGGCAGATTATACATGTGAATATGTAGCATATATAAATATGTTTTTGAGGACTATAACAAAGTAAACTTGACATTTAATGTTATTTGCTAGTGTCTAATAGTTTCTTTAATCTTTGTAGCATACCTTCACACCATTTACCAAGCAACAATACATTTGGTGGTGAATTCCATTCTCAGCTTATGCACTCTCAACCAGCGTATTCTTATTATCCGGAAGATGAAGTGCAACGTTTCTACAAATGGTCCTCCCCACCAGGAATAATCAAGATCATGTCAATTCTCATACTAGTCATGTCTATTGGGGTCTTTGCTTGTGTTGCTTCTACTCTGGCTTGGGATATGGACATGTATGGAGGTCCACTAGGAACTGGTTTGGGCTATGGAGGTTTTGGAACAAACTATGGTGGATACGGTGGCAGCAGTGGTTTTGGAAATTATGGTAGCTATAATAGTGCATATGGCCTTGGAGGAAATTATATTGATCCACGAGCTGCAAAAGGCTTTATACTTGCAATGTCAGCCTTTTGCTTTATTGCTGGATTGATGGTTTTTGTATTTGGTGTTACAAAGACTAAGATGGCCAGGACAAGGAAATATTATCTCTCTGTGATAATAGCAAGCTCTATATTGCTCTTCTTGATGTTCATTGCTACAATTGTATATATACTAGCAGTCAACCCAACTGCACAATCTTCTGGAACAGTGTTCTACAATCAGATCTATATGTTGTGCAGCCAGTTTTACACACCCACAGCTACTGGGCTCTACGTGAATCAATACTTATATCACTACTGTGTGGTGGAACCTCAGGAGGTATGTAAATAAATTAGTATCGTACCAAATGCAAAATATTAGTTGTATTTGAAATCAAAAATAGAATTAAATAGCTATATTAAAATTTAGTTTTATGCAGAAATGATTTCACTGGTTTGTGAATGTCAAATGTCATCCTTTTTTTGCAGCAGTATGATTTTTTTTGTTCTTAATATAGGGCAGGGGTAGGCAACCTCGGCTCTTTTATGACTCATGGACTTCAACTCAATCACTCAGGAATTCTGGGAGTTGAAGTTCATGAGTCATAAAAGAACCAGGTTGCCTACCCCTGATATAGGGAAACAACAAAAAAAAAATGGAAATCTCTTAGTTCTCATTTCTTCTAAACAGATTTTGACACAATGCTCACTAGATGTTTTGGGAAAAACCTTCGTGCTGTTTAAGCTTGGTTGGTTTTTTTGCAGACATTTTGTGAACCAAACTAGGTGACATCATCAATACTCCAACATTGTTGATGTTTGGGGCGACAATACCTATAGTATCTGCCATTAACTATGGGTTATTGAAATTGTAGTGCAGTTCATTAGGAGAATACCACTTCCATAATAACTACCCTGTTAAGATAAGAAATAATCTACAAAATGTTGAGGTGGAAACTAAATCTTGCTTTATTCTATCATATAAGTGTAGGATTCCAACATAGTGGCTTAATTGCATTTGTATACCATTATTTGCTTTTATCTCTACATTTTCAGTCCAATTGTATGTTTCCCAGTTAAAATTCTACTTCATATATAAAATCTTTTGCTAAATATATTGGCTGCAGTGGTTTGTATTTTATTAGACTAACTTATGCCTTTGCCAAGGGAAATTCTGTAAATGGATAAGAATTTTAGATATATCTGATGCATTTGTGCAAGCTTAATTCTTTGTAAGCAAACCAATACAAGTGGGGAATCCGGAATTTATCTGATCATTACAAGGGTTTTTATAATTTTATTTTTAAAGTTAACTTTATTACATATTTTGAATACTATATACAATACATATGTATTTGCCTGGAAAAATATACCATAGATTAAACATGGAAAACATTAGGTTTTTTTCCAAAAGCAGTGTTCCGTCAGACTGAGTTCAGTTAAATCAATATGAGGGACATATTTATTTACTGCATAAATATTATTGTTAAAACAATGCATGTCTGTGTACATGATATGCTTGGCTTTTGCCACTGAAACACATGTAAATAATACTTATTTCTATGTTTAAGAAGCTCCTCCCCAATTTGTTTAATTTTCCATATAAATCAAAAATTTCTCAATATAGTGAAAACCGGTTAAATTTAACTTTGAATCTTGCATATTTGGTTACTATGTAATGATTCCATGTTGTTTACTTGTAATTTGAAAAAGACTTTCTATTTAAGAGTATTAAGATTATTTTTGACTGTAAAAGCAGTAATCTAAACATACTAATCTGCTTTTTCCCCCAGGCTATTGCTATTGTATTAGGCTTCCTGATTGCTGCAGCTTTGGCTATAATAATATTTTTCGCAGTAAAGACCCGAAGTAAAATAGGTTACTATGGTAAAATGAGTATACTCTGGGATAATGCAAAAGGGTTTGATGAATCTCCGAATGTAGAAGAATGGGTAAGTTAACTATTTAATATTTATTTTGGCCTGTTGCAGGATTGATGTTTGTTTTATAAATATGTGCCGTGCTGAAATATGCTTTGCAGTAATGTGCAGGTGGTAATGTCACTTAAAATAAGGCAGAAGTATTTTTATCCCTGCTGGAGTTATGTTATATAGACAATTGTGAATAATCATCAATATCGGTGTTTCTTAACCTCAGCAACTTTAAGAAGTGTGAACTTCAAGTGCCAGATGGCTGAGGAATTCTGGGACTTGCTCCAGACTGATCTACATAATTTCTCCAATAAACAGTTGTTGAATTGTTGGAAGGAGGAGGTGTGTAGAGAAATAAGTGAGAGCGAAAAGAGGAGAATGGGTAAATATGTAAACAGCTGCAAAGACTGCTGCAGCAAAACACGGTTGTCTTTAGGATTTGTCTCAGGATCAGCTGTTGCTTTGGAGGAACTTATGTGCTGGCTGCCTTCTTACTGATTTTTGTCCTTTTTATAATGGCTAAATCAAGGCACTCTGCTTTTCTTCTCTGCCAATTATGCCTTATTGCATCTGTGTTTTTTTCTCTGCTGGAAGGCAGTTGAGAATGTATCTGCATCAATAGGTTTCTATTGGAGAAAAATGTATATGAATGAATGAATTTTTATTACAGCCTCTGGCCAATGAGGATAATATATGCAAAGGTAGAGAATGTTATTTTATAGGCAATTCATTTTAATAAGTAGGTATTTAATTTATCATTCATCTTGGCCTTGCCTCTACTGAGAGGAGGAATGTAGGTTTTGGCAGATGTCAACCCATCTATACATCCATCCAGCTGCATGCAAATGTTCAAGAATATTTGGTCAAATTGTCTGTTTCAATGGATTCCTGAGTGAAAAGAAGTTGATTCAGCCCCCATATTACAACAAAGTTAAAACAGCCCGTTTTTTTTACTATTTATGTACAGTTTATGAACCCCAGATAAGAAAATAATTAATATGAGAGAACACTATTCACTTCATTATTTTATTCATGGGAGAAATGCTTCTCATCAAACATGAAAAAGGTAACAGTTATAGAGAGTGCTGTTTATTTGGTTGTTTCATATGGGAATTCGCACTTGAATTTTAAAACATACTGAATTGGTGAGTGAGGGTCTTTAGTAATCCGCCTGTAAAGTTCATAAAGGGAAAAGAATTTCCAAGGGGCACAAAATGCCAGGAATGGCCTTCACCCTAACTTCTGTGGTAGCATGGGATGTTGACCACAGGTTAGGGTGAAGGACATTCCTGGCACTTTGTGCTGCAACTGATAAAATGATGGGGTTAGCCTTGAACAATTCAAGTACACCAGTCAAACGGACTACAGCAGTTGAAGCAACATTGTCAGGAAAATGTGCCTGGAGGTTGTGTTCATGATACCCTGGGCAATGGGTTTTATTCCTGCTTGTTGTGATTCAGAGTCAGCCTGTGGGTTCGGCAGTTGGGTCGGACGACTCAGAGGAGGAGGGAGGTGTTGAAGACCTTGCTGAGGGGGTTATAGATCTTGCTGATGATAGCCCTCAGGCAGGCCCCTCCCACTTGGTAAACCATGGAGACCCAGCTGTGTGAGCCTGACAGTGTGGATGAAGATGACCCACAGCTGGCCCTGTTCAAGGACGCCCGACGCAGGAGGCAGTCAAGTAGGAGTAAACAGAGGAAGGCTGTGGGGCTTCTCGGAAGGAGGCAGAGAGAGGCCACGCCCTGAACTCTTTATAAAGGGAATGTGTGGGGAGGGCTGGTTTGCTGAAAGCAACCGCTTAGATAGTGTTTCAAAGCTCCTGTATCTTGGTTCGTGTCTTGTTTGTTTTTTGTAGTAATAAATTTGGCAGACGTAATTCCAGCCTCTTGCCGTTTGTAAAGGGGTTGCCTTTTCTGCAGGGCCGGTAGCAGGCTGGTACAGAACACTGCTATCCAAAACTGGTTGTTAGCCTAAATGATGCAAGGTGCCACTGTAGACAAGCTCTTGGGTAAATCCAATTTTGCTTCCACCAGCATGTTATTTCCTGTGCCACTGGCTGCCTCACAACCTCCAGACATAAGTGGCTTCCCTCCCTGGACTTAAAAGTTGGCATTACAACTTTTTCATCTAAAAACAAATAGGCATTATAGATTGAAACTTATAGTATTAGAAATAATGAAGTAATTTACTTTCTTAATTGTCCACTAATGGAGAGGACTTAGAAACTAAAAATAGCAGCATAAATCTTGTATTTAAATTGCCTGTTTGTGTTTATAGTATTCATTGCATCCTGGCACCTTATGACTTAACCGCGACATTGCTTTGGCATTGACCTTTATCGAGAAGCTTATTGTAAAGAGACTGATTACTTCATCTAGGGCTTTAAATGAGACAAAGTGAATGTTTCGGTGAGACAGTTTCTGGGCGTCTACTTTATTAGCTAATGAACTTGTTTACTCATGTTTCACCTGATAGAGGAGAGAGTAAAACAGAGCTGCAAATCAGATCCTAGTGAATAACTTGCAGCTGTGGTTTTTGTGTTTATCACAGAACAGTAATTTGTATTTGTGCATAAGTGTAGACTCTTGATTAGTACCTCCCCTCATATTATGATTTTGGTCTTGGTGGTAGTTTTCATTTACCTTTTGTTCTACTTATTTTGCTTTTTGTTTTGCAAAATAAATAGGGAAGAAAACCACATTCTAGTGACTAACTTTTACTTATGGTTTGTTTATGTGTTTGTTATGGACCAACAATCTTTCATGGAAGATCATTGCAAAGGCTATGTAAAAAAATATTTTGGAGAAAATCTGTCTGCACAAGAGGCTTGGTGGAGGGTGGGAGGAGAATTACTACTTCTTTGCACTTGTGTTGTCATTTTTTTCTGTTTCTTAGAGGACTTTGAAATGTACATAACAACTTACTCAGAATTACTCAGTATGTGGAGCCATTTATAGGACATTAATCCATTTCTCTTAGATTATAATTGCTAACCAAAATTGCCTGAGGATTAAGCAGAAGACCACAAGATTGATGTTGTCTTCTTTGTGTCCACTAAATGGCCTTGGTTACAGAGACTACAGTTATTGTAACTGAGCAAAACATTAAATGGCTTCAGCAATGCTGAGTGTGTTGAGCTATAAAACCTGGGGAGGTGAGCTGTCACAGGATTTGCAGTAGAAATGGTCAAACCATATAAAGTGCTTTATGTGCATCTGCACAAAAGTTATTTCTCACAGTTTGGAGTTGACTATGCCCTTACAGCTTTTGAGCACAAAAGCAATTGAGGCAGAGCCATGATTGTCATGTCGATCTGAGTCTGTGAAACTGCTGGAAGTTGTCCCAAATAGTTCTGAGACCCTTAATCAGGCTCGGTTTTTTGGATATTGTAATTGCTCTATAGCATTTTCAAAGCAGAACTGAGTATCATTTAAAACAAATAGAACACTCTCTCATTGAGGGGAACACTGTTACTTGCTTTAGTTCAAATAAGAATCAGTGGTTTTCACTTGGAAAGGAAAAAAAAAGTTTCTTTGAGAATAAGAGCAAACAGAATATTCTTCTATTCCTTCCTTGCATCAAATAATGGTAATGCCTTAGTTTCTCTAATGCATTCCTTTAGGGCTGAAAAAATACTATATGAAAGTGAGACTGTTACCTTTACTTAGATTTAGTAAGTCCACAGAGATCTAATATTGTGGCTATACTATATGAAGAAGCTATGCAACGTAGGCTCAGAGTTATTTTTTAGATATTGTTCTGTCTGCAGCTATGCCAGAATTAGTGAGTCAATATAATGCTAAATTATACAGGGCCCATTGTGTTCTATGTAAAGCAGGCATGTCAAACTTGTGGCCCATGCACTGCATGTGGTTCTGGACAGCTAGTGATGTGGCCTCACAAGATCATAATAAAAATATACATTTAAAAAGGAAAGTTTGTTATTTATATACATTAACTATGTTTTGAAAAACCCAATGGAAAAACAAGAGACAGCAACACAAAGCAATAATTCTTACTTTAAGATTCGGGGGTTTATTTCAGCAATAATTTGGAACACACACATAAACATCACTTACATTAAAAACCCATTGCAATGAGGTCCAATGACATAGCAGTTCCAATAAGGACAGCTGTAGGCCAGTGGCAAATCAATCAGGTCCAGGCCCAACCTTTTATACACTTTCTCATCTTAAGATCGTAGACAGATGGTCAGCAACCTTACACTTTCTACTGACTTTCTGCTGACCCTTTGCTGAACATAACTTTCCACACAGTCGTGTACATTGGAACCCGCATCCATCAGCTACTTTCAGTTCCCTATTTCTTACAGTTCCAGTCCTTATGTTCTAAATATATTTGAAACAAACAAGCTTAGCAAAATCATATTAAGTAAAGTACAATTGCAAACTGCAAAATTAAACATAGCACAGACTTTGGTTCAGTACATTTTCCATGAGGCCTGATTTAGTTCACCTGGGCCTAAACCTTGCATAGATGAACAATAGACAATATTTTCGTTTTCCACAACTATATTATATATTTTATGCAGGGCCCGAAACAATTCCTCTCTATTCATTGCGGCCCATAAGGCTGAATATACCTGAAATAAAGTATTAGATTAAACCAGGGAGATCCAGATTCAAATTCAGTCTCAAGCATGTGCTTCTGCACACTGTCAGATCAATGTATCTTACAAAAATGTCATTGTTGAAGTACCATATACACCTTCTTTGAGTTCCGGGGGGGGGGGGGCAGGATTGAAATGTAAAAATAGTAGTCTAGCAATAAATATAGCATGTAGACTTTTTCTAAAACTACTTATTGCTTAAGTAGTCAATAAATAGCATTAGACTACTTTTTCATTGTAAGAAAAAGTCTAGCATTAAACCCAGATATTTTCCTTATCCTATTAATTCTTCTTGTACACCACAGTTAATTAATACTTCATGATTTGTGATTACCTATAGTTGGCGGCAGCATATTTAACAGAAAAATGTCATTTCCATGTGACAGTACATGTAATTAGAAGCTCTGAGTGGGTGTCTGCACAATGTTTCCCTGACTGCTTTACCATGACTTGGTTTATACTATATATGAATAGGCCTTATGTTATGTGGGAACAATAGGAAACATCCACAATTGTTGATTCAGTGTTCCATAAACACCTCCCAAACAATTTAGCTAGAATTCTTTCATATATGACATATAAACTCAGCATAAACCTGCATCTGAGCATATAGAAAGATCTACCAAGAATAGTTATATAATACTGTGATTACATTCAGACTTCATATTTTAAAATCTAGTGTTAAAATGTAATCTAACACATTCTTTCTTTACATATTTATTCTTCCTTTACTCTTTTAAATATATTGTATACCATTATTATGGCTACTAATGGGGGGAAAGACTTTTTCATAATTTGGAGTTTGGGCTATTTGCTTATAGTAGCAGTACTCCCACCACAATGATTAAGAACAAAAACCAATAAAAGCTATTCTGATTTTATTCAGTGCATTACTGCTGGGAAGACTTGCATTCCCAGAGAATTCTTTGCAATAAAGAAGTTTTCCCCAGCACAGTATAGTTTAGTTTTCCTTTGAGTAATTTCATTTTCACAGAGCAGAAAAGGTAAATCTACTCTATGTAGTGTGGGTTTTCTTCCACCCCAGTTGGATCCACTTACCTTGTTAATGTATTGTTTTAACCATAGTTTCTTGAAACATTGTGAGTTGCTTCACACTTAATGTAACCCATAAACTACAATTTGCAGATCACATAGCTCATTTTATACATCACACTAAGCCAGACTCAAACTAAGCCTGGTATGCTTTAGCATAATCCAAGATCTCACTAGAGTTGGCTGTTTCTATTGCTGTGCCTTGGAAAAATGTGGTGCTATCCTGTGTATGTGAAATTTGTAAGCTATTAGCAATTCCTTTTCAGGTTTATAGGCTTTAAATTTGAGATGGTAATGTCATGAAACAAATGAGAAAAGAATGTTGAGCACTTAAAAATACCTTCCCCTTTTTCTTTGAAATTTTTTTTTTCTATAAAGCTTCATAAAAAGCTTGAAAAACCAGTTACACTATCTTTTTTGTTTTCTCTTTCTGTTGGAGGAAATCCTAAAGTGAACCCAGACTGATAACAATTTGAAAGTTAAGTCTATATAACACTGAATATTAGCTGCAGTTTGGAAATATGCATTTGTGGTAAATGGTTATGCTTATAACGTATACTAGCTTACAAAACATAGTAGGTAATAGCCATGTTCTTAGTGGTCTCTTAGGTCCATGTACACATTAAGCAGCTATTGAATAATCTTAGCCTAAGTACTGTTATCAGCAAGAAATATTTTGCCCTGTTTATAATGTGAGAACACAGTTAAAACAACAGATGTTGTGATTCTTCGCCAGCCAGTGGATCTGGCAGCTGAGTCTGAGGAATCAGATGAGGAGGAGGGGCCTGGAATGACATCAGAGTCAGAGGAAGGCTCTGAGCGGCTCCAAGTCTTACAGTCAGATGAAGAGCCTGGCCCCTCTACTCGTTCTCAGGCTGAGACACAGCTATGCTGGGTCCCTGAGTTGGACAGTGATGAAGCACAGTTGGGACAAATCCAGGATGCATGAAAGCGCAGGCAAGAGAAGACAGTAGGACAGAGGAATGCAATGGGGTGGCTCCAAAGGCAAAGGAGAAGGCATTAGGAAGTCACGCCTTGGCTGAATTATAAAAGAGAAGATGTGGGAGGTGCTGGTTGATGAAGGCAACTGTTTGTGTTGAGGATCAAATTTCTGTGGACTGTGTTTGTTTGCCTTGGACATTGACTCAGGTCTGTTGGTTTTTTTCTTGCGGTTCATGCCTGTTTCTTGGAAAAGGGGTTTCTCCTTGTGAGCATAACAAGGACTCACGTAGGCTGGGACAGAACAACAGGTACCTACCTTAGGAGATCCTTATTCTTCTGAAGAAACTGTAGAAAGATATTGTAAGTGTCAGTACAGTAGTTACAACCACAATTGAGGCCAAAGTTTACAGTGCTAAGCAAGATAGTTGTTAAGTGAATTTTGTCCCATTTTACTTTCTTGCCATAATTGCTAAGTGAATCGCTGCAGTTAAATTAGTAACAGGGTTGTTAAATTAATCAGGCCTCTCCACCAGCTTTGCTTGTCAGAAGATCATAAAAGGTGATCACATGACCCAGGGACACAGCAATACATGCCAGTTTGCAAGCATCTGGATTTTGATCATGTGACCATGGGGATACTGCAATGCTTGTAAGTGTGAAAAACGGTCATAAGTCACCTTTTTCAGTACCATTGTAACTCCAAATAATTAATGAATGGTTGCAAATTAAGGACTACCTGTATCAATAAACGGATACACAAAAACCTTAAGCCATAATATGATTTGTGTAGTGTATTAATCATGTATTTAGAGCCTGTTTTTTTAACTTTGGCAAGTGTGATTTATTCAACAAATATTAAACAATGGTTTACATGATATATGAACTATAGCTCTCTTTTCACGGAGAGAATATTTTGCCTTTAAAGTTTTGTGACAACTTGTTTTATATTAAGACAAAAAGCATCAAGGCTTCAGGATTGATGCCTTTTTGTAATTAAACATTTAAATAAAAAATATAAACTAGAGAAATAAAGGAATATTTCAATTTAAAGAGCCCTAAAAATCACTATTAAGCTTCAAGCTTACTTATTAGGAACAATAGTCAAAAGAGTGTAAATCATTCTTAATAATGAATGCAATGAATACCAGCATCTAATTTTCCATTAAGTTGAACTACACATTATATCTCTTTTCTATACATTAAATTCTGTACATTAGAAAAACAAATTTGTGGAGTGGTGTATATCAAAAATTAAATTATAGTCCAGGAGTTATTTCTGATTACACTATAATGAAATTCAGATTTACTTTTAATACACAAAATTATTCTGAAGATCAAAGATACCTCCACAGCTTATTACCATTTTTCCAAGGAAGGAATCATTTCTAGTATGAAGCTCATAACAGCCTTACAGCAGCTAAGAATACAAATCTACCTCAGTATACAGTGGTGCTTAAAAGTTTGTGAACTCTTTTGAAATTTTAATATTTTTGCAAAAAGATTTAATTTAATTTAATTTAATAATATTTCTATACCGCCCTTCTCCCTGAGGACTCAGGGCGGTTCACAGGGCAAGAGTAAAATACAAAATACAAATATTAAAAAGAAATTAAATGATTGCCCAATTTTAAAACAATTGATATACAATTATAAAACCCCAAAGATAAAATTAAGAATACAAAAAAATAAAAAACCCCACCAATCCCCATCAGGCTAGGCCGGCTTGTACAAACAAAAACGTCTTGAGATCGCGACGAAAGGAGCGAAGATCGGGCGCCATCCGGAGCTCTACCGGTAACTGATTCCACAGCTCCGGAGCGCCCACAGAGAAGGATCTCCCCCTGGGGACCACCAATCGACATTCTCTGATCGGTGGCACCCTGAGGAGGCCCTCTCTGTGGGAACGCACAGGGCGCAGGGAGCTTGATGCCGGCAGCAGATGTTCCCTGAGGTACTCCGGCCCCCTGCCATGGAGGGCTTTGAACACCATTACTAGTACCTTGAATCTCACCCGGAAGGCAACTGGTAACCAATGCAGCTCACGGAGCAAAGGTGTAACGTGGGAGTATCGGGAGACTCCCAACACAACTCTCGCGGCTGCATTCTGTACCAGTTGGAGCTTCCGGGTGGTCCTCAAGGGCAGCCCCATGTAGAGAGCGTTGCAGTAGTCCAGACGAGAGGCCACGAGCGCATGAGTGACCGTGCATAAATCATCCCGGCTTAGATAGGGCCGCAACTGGCGCACCAGGCGAACCTGGGCGAAAGCCCCCCTAGTCACAGCTCCTAGATGATCTAAGATGTGATCTATCCTCCACACAAGTACTAAAACTAGATAAAGAGTAAGCAAATGGGTCAAAATCATTATACTTATTCACTGATTTTAAAGGAAAATGATCCAAAGCCAGATCCTGTGATTGTGTGTGGCAACAGCAGATGAACTTTTGCTTTCAGTACTGGTTTGCCCAATCCCCCCCTACCCCCAGGCAGCAATAAGTGCAACTAAATGTTTCTGATAACTTGATCAGCCTTGCACATCAGCTTGGAGGAATTTTAGCCTTTACAGAACAGCTTCAACTCAAGGTTCTTGGTAGCTTTCCTCAGGAACTGCCTGCCTCTGCTCCATCCACAACATTTCCATAGGTTTAAGCTAAGGACATTGTAATGGCCATTCCAAAACATTAACTTTCTTTTGCCTGAACAATTCTTTGGCCATGCAACTTAAGTATTTTGGGTTGTTGTCTTTTGCATGGCACACTTTCTCTTGAGCTTCAGTTCATGGATAGATACCCTGACATTTTTTTTTAATAGAATTTGCCGGTATAATGTTTTTGACTCATTTGTTTAATTGGGTTCTCTTTATCTAGATTTTAAGATGAGTGTGGAGAATAGATTGTGTTTCAGGCCATATTTATGCAGGAATATTGAACATTCAAAAAGATTCACAAACTTTTAAGCACCACTGTACCTTGAAGGAATAAGCAAGATGTGGTGGCGTAGTGGTTAGAATGCAGCACTGCAAGCTATTTCTGCTGACTGCCAGCAGTTCGGCAGTTCGATTTTCACAGGCTCAACGTTGACTCAGCCTTCCATCCTTCCAAGGTCAGTAAAACGAGGATCCAGATTGCTGGGGGCAATATGCTGACTCTGCAAACTATATATAGAGAGCTGTAAAGCAGAGGTCCTCAACCATTTGGGTACCAGGGACCTGTTCCATGGAGAGAGGTTTTTCTGTGGACCAGAAGGTGTGTGATTTTCTGTGCTGCCTGTATCCCGCGGATGGGGCTTTGCTTGTTTGTGAGGACCGGTTGCTGGCATGCCGCGGTCTGGTACTGGTCCACGGACCGAGGGTTGGTTATGCACTGTGAAGCGGTATATAAATCTAAGTGCTATTGCTAATATATGGATTGCTGTCTTTAGCAGATATTGTTTTAGCCACATGGTCTTCTTAGCATGAAGTTATATCACATTATATGGGACGCGGTGGCTCAGTGGGTTAGGACGCTGAGCTTGTTGATCAGAAGGTCGACAGTTTGGCGGGTCAAATCCCAAGTGCCACGTAACAGAGTGAGCTCCTGTTACTCATCCCAGCTTCTGCCAACCTAGCAGTTCGAAAGCACGTAAAAATGCAAGTAGAAAAATAGGGACCACTATGGTAGGAAGGTAACAGCGTTCCGTGCACCTTTGGCATCTAGTCATGCCGGCCACATGACCACAGAGATGTCCTCGGACAAACGCTGGCTCTTTGGCTTTGAAACGGAGATGAGCACCGGCCCCTAGAGTCAGAAACAACTAGCACGCATGTGCGGGGGAACCTTTACCTTTACCTTTATATCACATTACTTACCTGACCATATTTATTTCTGTGACATCTTGCCTTGCAGTTAGCATTGTTAATAATTTTTGTTACCAAGCTAATACTTTAGGCTGAATATTCCTGAATATATAAATGAGTGTCTTTCACATTTGCTTGGAAATTCTTTTGGAGTATGACTCATTTATCTGTCAGTTTGTCCAATTCCCATAAATACTGGAGCCATATCTATAGGTGGACCCTTAAGTGAAAAGAAAAAGTCCTTAAATTCTATTTTGAACAGTGAGTTAAAACAGGTGCAGAATTGGCTCTTCTCTGTTGAATGCATTTCAACAGGGTGCATTTCCTGCTGGTTCTCTTTTTGTTACAAAACATGGCTGTTGTCAATACCTTTTTTTCTCTTCAGTTGGCTGATTGACATGTATGTTAAGCTTTTAATTAGGATATGTATCCTGGAGGACCGGGTTTTTGTTGGATTGCTGCTTTCTTATCCTAGAATGGTAATTGTTTATACTAGTTTAACTGAGATGTTGCTGCTTCACATGCTGTAATGTGGTAAAGAATGAGACTAAATCTGTTTTTGCTCCTTTTTATCTGATAGGAAGAAAAATTTCTAGTAAAACTTCTGTTCTTAGTGTGAGCAGCTGCATACAAGGGTTACTACTGAAAGATTGGGATTCAGTGACACACTCAAATGTTGCTAAAGTAAAACTCACACAATTGGTCATGCTGTTTAGGGTGGCTCGGCACTATGATTCATGAATGTCTGGAGAGCAGATTTCCTACCTTTGCACAATTATAGGAGCTATTGTGTATCAGTATGAGGTACTTACACATGACTAATTTACAGAACGCATTAGTTACCCAATTTCTGGGTTCATACGAAGCTTTGAACCAGAAACAAATCACACAAACACTTGGATAAAATAAGGCTGGCTGGTCTTTTAATGTAGCATACAGCCCTTGGCATTTTCCAGGCTTACAGATAGTTTTTGGCTTACAATCATTTGTTTAACACCAGTTTAAAGTTACAGCAGCCTCAGAAAAAGTAATTTACAATGGCTTTTTTAAAAATTTGCACTTACAACTATTGCATCACCTTCGCAGTTGCATGATCACAATTTGGGCACTTGATAATCAACTTGTATATATGACAGGTTCAGTGTCTAGTCAAATGATCATGATTTATGACCCTTTGGGGGGAAGCTGGGGTCACTTAATGTTTGCCAAAAACAATTGTAAAATCGAATCTGACTCAATTTAAGTGTCCAACAACTTACAACAGAAATTGTGGTCACAATTGTGGTCTTAAGTCAAGAATTAAAGGTAAAGGTAAAGGTTTCCCCGCACATGCGTGCTAGTCGTTTCCAACTCTAGGGGCCGGTGCTCATTTCCGTTTCAAAGCCAAAGAGCCAGCGCTTGTCCGAGGACGTCTCCGTGGTCATGTGGCCGGCATGACTAGACGCCAAAGGCGCACGGAACGCCGTTACCTTCCCACCGTAGTGGTCCCTATTTTTCTACTTGCATTTTTACGTGCTTTCGAACTGCTAGGTTGGCAGAAGCTGGGACGAGTAACTGGTGCTCACTCTGCTACGCGGCACTCGGGATTCGACCCGCCAAACTGCTGACCTTCTGATCGACAAGCTCAGCGTCCTAGCCCACTGAGCCACTGCGTCCCTAGTCAAGAATTACGACATGTTTTTTTTTTAACTGAAGCACATATGAAAATTCCTAAAATGACACCAGTAAATGCTGTTTCTCCTAGCCCCTGGGCCACAAACCACTACTGGGCTGTGCAAGTGGCAGGCAAGCACTCCTGCTTGCAGCTCCACTTGCACGAGCAGAGGGTCCTTGTGCTCATACGTGCCCAACACTCACACCGAACTATCAGCCTTCCTCATTGGACTGCCAAGTTGGAAGGTTTGAGGACCGCTGGCCTAGAAGAAATGGTCATTATGAATGAAGGGGAAAACAATTTGTCACATCATCTCCTCAGATGGAAAGTAGAAGTAGACAAGGAGATTATACAGATGGTAGTCCAGTGTTCTCCTGTGGCAGTATTCAGAGCTATGCTATTTCTCATCCTAGAGATGGTAGGTATAGCCATTATGACTGAAGCCATTGTTAATCTTATTCCCCATGAATGTTGAAAGTCCATTGGTGGCCAATTCCATCTAGAGTCACATAAAACTGAAAATGGGTGACTATATTAAACAAACAAACAAACAATCTTGCATTTATTCTGCTAAATTAAAGTGATTCCTGTTTATTCCGGTTGTACTGAAGAAAACCTAGTGAAAAATGTTGGCAATGGAATCACTCCATAATTATATTTGGAGCGCAGTGGCCTGTCACTGGAACCCCATATCTTTGTTAGTGGTGTGTTTCTATTGCAGAAGCTAATACCTTCTCTCTTGTTTCCTGACAGTGTTATGTAATATTTAAACATACGAAGTCTAACCAATTAGAACATGAAGTACTAGATTAATTGTATCCTTCTCAATGTTATGTCATGTATGTTCTTCCAGGTTAAGAATGTAAGTGCAGGGCCAGTGGCAGCTGCCTCAGGGACTGATTATCCAGATCGAATTGCCAGTTCTATGGGATACTCAATTTCTGATGCTCCCGTGCATCAGATTCGCAACGACAACTACACAACTAGTCCGTGAGTAATCATGCCTATATTTCTGCTTCATTGAATGAATGCAATGTATTTGAAAGTCAGGCAAAAACCTGGGTGCAAGCCATATGAGAATTTGCTCCTTCCTAGAGCAATTTTGTAGACCATGAATTCTCATTATATTGCTGTTGGTGAAACTTTTAAAATCTGTGTTATTCATTCTAGCTTTCGGTCCTTTCAGAGATTTGTTTCTGCTACTAATTGATTTACAGTGTATCAAATTTACTTTCGCTCTTTTTTCTAATGGGGTTCTTATTCTTTATAACAGCAGCATTACAACAGTTTGTTTATTGATAGTTCCAAATTATAATGGTCGTGAAAAAGTGAGTTATGACTGTTTTTCACATTTACAACCATTGCAGCATCCCCAGGATCACCTGATCAAAGTTCAGATGCTGGGCAACTGACTCCTATTTATGATGGTGGAGGGTCCCGGGGTCATATGACCGACTTTTGCAACCTTTTGAAAGCAATGGGGAAGCCAGATTAACTCAGTAACCTTGTTACTAACACTGCAGTAATTCACTTAACGGTGGCAAGAAAGGTCATAAAATGGGGCAAAATTCACTCAATACATGTCTTGCATAATGACAGAAATTCTGGACTCAGTTGTGGTTATAAGTCAAGGACATTAAATATGAATATGCTTGCACATGATCAACCCAAATACTTTAACAATTTTAATAACGCACTGATAAATATCATAAATACGAGGTATTAATTGGGCCTAATTAATTCTACAGGGACGCAGTGGCTCAGTGGGTTAGGATGCTGAGCTTGTTGATCAGAAGGTCGGCAGTTTGGCGGGTCAAATCCCGAGTGCTGCGTAACAGAGTGAGCACCTGTTACTTGTCCCAGCTTCTGCCAACCTAGCAGTTTGAAAGCACGTAAAAATGCAAGTAGAAAAATAGGGACCACTACGGTGGGAAGGTAACAACGTTCTGTGCGCCTTTGGCATCTAGTCATGCCGGCCACATGACCACGGAGACGTCCTTGGACAAGCGCTGGCTCTTCGGCTTTGAAACGGAGATGAGCACCGGCCCCTAGAGTTGGAAATGACTAGCACGCATGTGCGGGGGAAACTTTACCTTTTTAATTCTAGAATGAGAGGCTTCCAAGGTTTGCCAGACTGTAGTTAAACTGGGAGGTTGAAATCCAACCCAAAGAAGGCAAACTATTTTGTAATGTTTTCTAAGGAGAATACATGGGCACCCCCACACTCACCAAGAATCAAGCTTGCCCTGAAGACTCATCTTTTTTTTGTCTAAAACAAGCAATTGTGCTTAATTTATTAACTATCGTATTTAAAATTAAATCCATAAATTGAGTTATACATGGTACTTTGCAAGCATATTCAATACACTGAAAAGTTGCAGGTTATGTAGATCTAATGACCAAAATTTAAAAAAAGTTCTAAATAGGGGATGGGAAACTGCAGTTTGTTCAAATGTAGTTTTGTATTAATGAAATGACTGTCTTATATGTATGTTCCAGTTCTAATCTTTATTTGTATAAGATAGCCTTTGTTTGGATAAGAATAAGTCAGTTTGTCTTTTGATAACGTAGTATATAAATATACAATTATGGTGAACCCTGTGCTCTCTGAGACTGCCAGGGCTTGGTAAGAAAGTAGAGCTCAGACAGACAGCCTGCGATCCAGGATCACATAACTGCATTTAGAAGTCTTGGGTGCAGCCACCAGAATCCTCCCAGAGTTTGTCACAGTGGTAAATGATTAAATTTAACTTTTCCCCCCTGGCTTTAATTTTTGCTTAAGTTGCTTTCTGGAAAATCCCCCCCCCCGTCTTTTCACCTGAAATAAGTTATTTCGTCATGATATTGTCTTAGTTTCTTGACTGTATTTTCTACTACAACATTGTCTTTGTGTTGCAGTTTAGATTGGTAATATGTTTAAAGGACGCTATGATGAAATCTACAGTAAGCAGAAGGCATGAAGCCAATATTTCTGGGTCTTAAGGCAATTGATCTACTTTGGCTTCCTGATTGGCAGCAATACTCAGTTTTCTCTCATTTGTCTACTTAATGGAAAGAAGATTATCTGTGAATTGAGAATGTCATCCTGATTTGTTGTTTGGGACTACATGCCTGCCAGATTTGAGTCATTCTTTAATCCTTAACAAGATACTCTGTTTTACAGTATTTTTTTCCTGTCCAGTTATATCATCCCATCATTTCCGCACAATTTTGTCCCCTCCCTTTTCATTGCTTTCCTTCCAAATACAGCACCCTTTTGCCTCCTACCTCCACCCTGTTTTTCACCACCTTTATACTATTTCTGCTGAAAAGAGGAGAGAAATATGTGCGTGTCAGAGATTGTGTGTTTGTGTATTTCTGCAGAGGAGGCTGCTTTGTAGGTGAGAGAGGCAGAGGTTCTTTGGTGCTGAGGACAACTGGTTTTCTAAATGAGATAATTTGAATCACCCATAGTTAATACAAGTTAACCCTTGAGTTAACAGCCTTGTTTAATGGACTCTGGATGCTATGAATAAAATCTGTAATTTCCTTCAAATGTGTGGAATCCTGTTTGCCATTTTATGCATGCATAAAGACATATTTCCTATTGTTTGCATATATAACTGCCTGAGATATACATACTTAAAATGAATAAAATATGTATGCATAAAATAATCTTCCCATGCTTAAAACATTCACATTTACAATATCATATGGATTTAACGGTCATTCTTTTCATGGATACTACTTAGTATGTTAAATCCAGGATTTAGTTGTAATTCAATTTATGCTCCTCCCCACCCCCACCCCCCAAATTCTAGCTCTTCTTTTTTTAGACACTTTTGACAAGTATGCATTGTGTAAGTACAAGTGTTTTACATGCATATATTTATTACAGAAAGAGAGCCCAGAATTGGTTTTAGTGGGACTTGGCAAGCCTAAATTAGTAAAGGGGAGCCAAACAGGATTTTTGTCTAGATATTTTTTTCTTTTTGCTGTTTACTCTTCCATTGGAGATGGGGGTGAATTTGTAATTCTTTGGGATAAATATGATAATGTTAGAAAGATTCTTTTAGTTCATTTTCTCCCATGTATTTAACTAAGTAGTAGTTTTGAAAGAGCATTATATGAGAAACATCAGTAATTTAGATTATTGGAGAGATGCCGAACATAATCATTTTACATTTCAAAGAGATATATTGTGATATTTCCTTTCGTTTACAAGCCTGGCTTGCTTTTTCTTACATCCATTATTGCTTTCCCAACAATGTCTGCTGTACTGTTAAGAGGCATCTATATGAGTTTGCCTTCTCATACAGAAGTATTTTGAGAGTACCGTGGAGCTATTTAGTAAACAGAAAGCCCTGCTGCTTACCCTACCAGTTTTTAGAGTGCCCTTCAACACACTACAAACTTCAGATATGCTTTGTGATCTTGAAAATTCCTGGTTTGTTGCACCATTTTCATCAGAGATGTGCAATTTAGATGTAATATTTATATCTTTGATATAGTTGGCAGGTTTTGTCATGTGCTACACTGTACTTTTGAAGGGACGCGGTGGCTCAGTGGGTTAGGACGCTGAGCTTGTCGATCAGAAGGTCGGCAGTTTGGCGGGTCGAATCCCGAGTGCCGCGTAACAGAGTGAGCGCCTGTTACTCGTCCCAGCTTCTGCCCACCTAGCAGTTCGAAAGCACGTAAAAATGCAAGTAGAAAAATAGGGACCACTACGGTGGGAAGGTAACAGCGTTCCGTGCGCCTTTGGCGTCTAGTCATGCCGGCCACATGACCACGGAGACGTCCTCGGACAAACACTGGCTCTTCGGCTATGAAACGGAGATGAGCACCGGCCCCTAGAGTCGGAAACGACTAGCACGCATGTGCGGGGGAACCTTTACCTTTACCTTTACACTGTACTTTGTATAGCCAACGTCCATTTTGAGAGGAGTTTAAGGGATGAAATAGGTAACCAGAGAATTTGAAAGTTTTAAAGCACCCAATTTGCTTTTTTCAAACTCACCAAGATGCTCCAAATTTTGATGCACATGGAGGGGGGGCATGGTCACATTCTTGGGGTTACAGAAAGGATGTAGCTGCTAGACCATACTTTTTGCCACTCTGATCTACAGGGGAAAGTTGAGATTTGCTTTTCAGATGGCAGGTTGTCCAAAACACTTGGACGGGGCTACTTGAATAGTAGAAAATAAACAATACTTCCCTTTCCTTAGCTTTTACAGTGTGAAGCTAGATAAAGAAGCATTGTTCTTGTTTTGCTAGAGAAGAGAAAAAGATCAGAGTCTAACTAACCTGGATTTACAATAAAAGTTTTCAAGTAAGCATTAAGTTGCGCTTAAAAGGATTGTAATTGGGAGCTCACACATTCTTCACGACTACAGAAACTAATAAATATTGTTGCGTGTCTCAGTTTTATTTTAGTATATGAATATATACTAATTCATATGTGTGTGTGTGTATGAATATACTAAAATAAGAGTGTATATATAAATTTGCTATTTAACTTGATTGTGAATGTAGAGTACTAGGAATGGATGGTGGATGCTTGGCTATTTAATGTATGCATATTATTGCTAACAGAATAAAGATACAGTACTATAAACCTTATTTTTCATTTTTTTTAATTAGTTTTATTCATTTATAACATAAAATGTGAAAATACAAAAGCAAATAGTAAGGGACGAGTAAAAAAAGGGAAAACGATGTGAAGAAAGGGAGGGGAAGAAACAAAAGTATTGACTTCTGATTCTGTTGCAGTAAAATCAGACATTAAAATCAAATCTCAACTTTTACATTTCTATAGTAGTGTGCACTAGCCACTTCTGTATCAGCAAATCAATCTAATGGGTAAAACATCATAACATAATTTTTTTCCACCTCAAGCACAAAGTCCAGAAGCGGTTTCCAAGTAGAAACAAAAATACTTATGTTCTTTTCTTTAATCAGCACAGTCAATTTGGCCATCTCTGCTAATTCCATCAGCTTTTGTAACCATTCGTCCATGGTAGAAATCGAGGCATCCTTCCACTTTTGTGCACAGAGCAATCTTGCTACCATCATCATATATAAAATCAGAGTTCTAAAATTTTTTCTACTTCTTTTTCCATTAGACCCAGAAGGACTTATTTTTCATTCTTGATCTTGACAAAAAAAATATGTGGGTTATTCTGAGAGTTTTGTTGCTCATTAGCTTATAAATAACTCACAAAGAAATACAACAAAGAAAAGGGAAAGAAAGTAGTAATGGGGGGGAATATGCAATTATTTAATTTATTAGCTCCAGAAAGTGATCATTGTATGCCAGTTTTTCCAAACTTAGTAGCTTTATGATGGTGGGCTTCAACTCCCAGAATTCTGGAAGTTGAAGTTTATACAGTACATCTTAAAGTTGCCAAGTTTGAAAAATGTTGTAGGCTGTAGGCTTTGCAGACTGGCCATTGTGTAATGGGCAACAACAGTATTTAGCCATTCAGATTCTGGAAGTGACTTGTCCAGTCATTAATGCCCAGCAATTATGTTTTAATTTTGTAGAAGCCTATAATAACCAGGCACCTAGTGCTGCTTCATTCTGTTTCAATGTTCTAAAATATAAATATTTCCAATACAAATATAATTCATACAATTCAGTACATTCTTTTGCTTTTCTTTTTATCATTAGGTAATTACAGGGGAATAACTTAAAGATCTATTGGCTGAAGTATAATTGCAATTCTAATCATTAAATATGCAACTAATAATTTGTTCATTATTTGTACCTTTAGAAAAGGATACCGGCTTATACCACAAAATAGAATATAGAACAATAAACAATACATATAACAAGAGTACTACACTATTTGTCACTAAAAAAATGTTATGTTGTCCATCTGTTAATCCATGTAACATAGTTCTTTTATATGAATATTTCTTGCATAATATAGCAAAATCCCCCTGCATTTTTGATGTTTTTGGTATGAGCTTGAGAACTAATTATCTTTACATTTTAACAGGGTACCTGAAGTTGTTGCTCCCTTAACAAAAGACCTAAAACAGTCCCAGTATCTGAACACCAACAGTTACAATGGGTCAGCTAAGGATCCCCCACGTAGAAAGAAAAGAGGAAGAACAAGAAGAGCCACTAGTGATAATTATGATGCTGATTATACCACAGGTGGCGAATCTTGTGATGAACTGGATGAGAACTGGGACAGGTATTGGCAACTTCACCTATTTAGCTGTTGTTATAGCACTAATAGTAGAAGATCTTAGTTCTAGCAATATCTAAGAGTATTGATGATGATGATGATGATGATGATGATGATGATGATGATGATGATGATGATGATGATTTAAATGTATATGCTGCCTGTTGCCCAGCAACTCTGGGAGATATCTGTGTGCTATGGAAAGAGGAAGGAATAAAAATTGGGGTTCAGTCTCACAGTTATTAGGAATTAACATCTAATGTTTTAACAAAAATGGATGAAATACCTTTCCTGTTACCAAGAAAAATACTAATCCTATTTGTGGCTGAGATGAAGCTCATGCCTTTTATGAAAGCATGTGCGCATTAATGTAAGGTTTTGGGATTCGGTAGAAGAGAAAGGTAAGGTAGATGTAGTTGCTGTGTTAGTGTCATTTGATATCAACATATAACTATTTGCATATAAGTGTAGAACCATGAAAAGAAATGCACTGAGAGACTGTTTTCTCATAAAACTCAATCAGAAACAAACAACTCTAGACATAATCTGACAAACATCTTTTTAAAAAATCACCCACACAAAATGTGACAATAAAAATAGAAACTTGCTTAAGGAAATCTTAACTATTTCATCAGCATTAATTAGCCCACATGTCAACATTTTTTTAAAAAAGTTCCTTGGGTTGGGTTGGGTTAAGAAAGAGTGCAATCTGAGTATAAAATGTTGCTTTATTTTGTAAAAATCATTTTCAACCACAAGTGCCTACGCCTAAATGAGAATTGCCTGTAGAAAATCAAATTAGCTGTTATAGTTTGCTGTCTGGTCAATATATACTACTCATTGTGTCTAGTACATTTGAAAAAAGGATGCAGAAAATATAGCCTGTCAAGTACATTTCAAGAATTGGTGGAATTTGGAGCAAATTCAGAGTGTTTTAGGAACAAACTAAATACAAGTTTCTTCCTTTAAAATCCCATATTTTTTTTGTTAAGATACGTTTTGACTAATGCAAATCAGTTTGTTTTGGGTGTAATCTGACCATAATTATGGACCCAAATCATTTTACAAGATCCGTTTTAAATTACATGTCATCTAGAGAGTATCCACCTGTATCATCAGACCAGCAAAGACAAACGTACAAGCGAGATTTTGATGCAGAATTACAAGAATACAAACGACTGCAAGCAGAACTTGATGAGATCAGTAAAGAACTCTCTCGTCTTGACAAAGAACTAGATGACTACATTGAAGGCAGTGAAGAATATAAGGTAGCAGCTTTATTTAAACTGATGTAAACAGATAATTCATGTATTCGCCACTTTAAATTATATAAAGAAAGGGATTATTATGTTTTTGGTTAATGTTGGTCCTAAAGTTATCTTAAAAGTTGGCCCTAGAATTGATCCTAGAGTTAAGGATGTTGCAACTGCTTTTTATTCAGGTCATGTTCAAAAAATAGGTTGAAGCAATTTGCAGTAATTACCAAATCTTTTTCAGCTGTCTCACCGAGTGAATCACCTTTAGCGTCATTTAATATGACTGGATTGCTTCACAGCTTCCTATTTTTGTTTTTTGAAATCTTCTAAAACATGAAGCAATATATACTTTTGCAAAATAATAAGGTTAAAGACTATTAAGTTATTTTGTTCGCAGATGTTTTTTAGGATACTGAAGAATTAAAATGGAAAAAATTTAAAAATAGCACCTAGAGAAAAGCACATTGGCATTTATAATCACTGTAATTTTGTTTCCTAGAAGTTAGTCTGATCATACTTTAAAAGGCTACAAGCATTTCTCCTTTTACGAATTTCACAGAACAGTGGAGTTTATCTAACTAATAAGACTGCCTGTGATTAAAAAACTTTATTTTTTGAGCAGGGGAATGGGTACCAATCTCTGATCACCTGCTCAGCAATCACGGATTGAATCTGCTGAGAATTTGAGTCTTATCAGCATTTCATATAAACTCTATATCCCTGATTTAAAGGAAATGGCATTTTAAGGAAACTTTTAAAACTTGTTCAGACAACAAGGTTATCCATTTGTTATGGTGGTTAACAGTAAATAATATTCAGTAGTTTACCTTTCACATGAAGGTTAGTGTCTCAATACTCATTGCTTCTTCCTTCCTGACACATTAAAATCTTAACCTTCTTAAAGATCAATTTCATATTCTGAGGTTAGTCTAAGACAGGGGTGTCAAACTTCTGGCCCGCGATACGTCGCGCGACATCACGTGACGTCGCGAGTTTGACACTCCTGGTCTAAGAGTATTGAAGTCTCTTTTCACTATTTTTTGGTTCAGACATCCTTCCAGTCTGTTCAACAATAGTTATAAAGGAAAATGCTTTGGGCTTCTTTTAGAATATCTTTTTACAACTGCAGTTTTTCTTGTTCCTCTCCATACAAACACAGTTGAGACCAGAAGTTCAGTTGTAAGTCATTGCAGTTGTAGTTGTTAAGTGATTGATGGGTTGTTAAGAGGAGTGCCTGAGTGCCTTAGGTACAATACAGCAGTAGGTAGAAGCCACACAGTACAGCAGTAGCAGAAGCACTGGGTCTAGGCTTGAGGTAGTGACTTAGGGCCTTCAGCAGTCTGAGCCAGCTGCACTGCCCCAAACCTTGACTTCATCTCTAGTGCTACAATGGATAAAATGATGGATACGGAATTACATAATTTATTTTGTACTTCATCTTCTGAAGACAATATTATCATAATCTTGAGAGATCAAGATGCCCCTGCTTTTATGATTAGCTCATTAAGGTAGCTATATCCTCATTCTTAAAATGGTGATTTCTTTCAGGCTTACAAGAAAGCTTAAAAAAAGACATGACTGCTTTAAAGAGATGCTTATGTTCTGCATGTTTTAACATATCTATACATATTTCTAATATTTCAAAGTATGTAAAGATTTAGCAATAATTTGCCAGCTGCATTGGGTTTCAGCTCAATAGGTAAATTATCTGAATTAGGTAGGGACACACAAACCCATTACCCAAAAACAACACATTTAAAGAAGGATTTTCTTATTAGTAATAAACAGGATTGTTTGATAAGCATTTTGCGTAATGAAGGAAAAGGATTGAGAAATAATGAGCTACTATATGGTTTCTAATTTGACACTGGGTCTTTTTTTTCATAGGCTGCAGCTGATGAATACAACAGATTGAAGGATATCAAATCAGTAAGTGGTTTTAATAACTGTGGTGGCAAGACTCAGTTTAAGAAGTAATTTTAAATGTTCATTGTTGAATCCTTATTTACATTTCAAATTATTTAGTGTATTTCCTTACTCATTCTTCATCTACAGGCTGCTATGTGAGCTCCTCATCATAACTCCTGTTTAATAGCAGCTTCCTATTTCCCAAACACTTGAGATAGATAGGATCATCTTGTGGAAACAGTCTTTGGACCTGCCAAAGAAGGCAGAGGCACTTTCCCCAGGGCCAATTCTCTTGTCTACTAGGATTTTATGACACCAAACCTTAAATAAGTCAAAGTGAAGAAATTTACTAGGCAAATTTATATTAATCACAGTGATTCAAGATCTAAGAGTGCATATACTGATCACAGCAAATCTTATATAGGGTTCAGAGAGAAAGGCAGGAAAACAGTTTGATCTTCTCATAAAGGAGTTTGTAACTACCGTAGTAGGAAATGCAGATGGGTTGCCTTAGGAATTCTGAGTGTCCTCCTGTTGGGGACAGAATATTCTTATTCCTAGGGCACTTTGCTTAACAGTACAATTGCCATGCTAATTGCTGTTTGTTGTTATTTTAAGAATTGACCCTCAATCCATCTCAGATAGGGAAAGCTGTTATCTGCATCCTTAAGGGGGAGGGATGGTGGTTGTAAAGACCATCAAAGGCTTTATGGTTCAGGGAGGAGATGCCTAAGGGAGATGATTTAAATGTACAGAAAAAGCTGCCATAGTTAAAGAAATAGTGATAGACCTTGTATCAACAGAAAGAGAAGACAGGAAATAAACTCAAAGGTTCAAGTGATGGAGCTAATGCAAGTAATGATATTAATTCTAATAAATAATAGAAATATAGGCTCAATATGTGGACCAACTTAAAAAATTAATAAGGGCTCATCTTTGCCTCTATATAATGCTAAGGCTGAGGCTTCAACTCAACCCGGCCAAGACTGAGTGGCTCTACATACCGTCATCTCGTTTAGTCCAAGAGGTTCCATCTTTGACTATAGGAGGAGAGAAGTTACCTCCCATTGATAGAGCACGCAATCTGGGCGTCCTCCTAGATTCACGACTCAGTTTTGAAGATCATATTGGAGTCGTGGCTAGGGGGGCATTTGCCCAGATTCGCCTAATATACCAATTGCGCCCCTTTCTGGACCGAGATGCCCTACGTACAGTCACCCACGCACTCGTTACCTCCCGTATAGACTACTGTAATGCTCTCTACATGGAGCTGCCCTTGAAGACCACCCGGAGGCTTCAGCTGGTGCAGAGTGCAGCTACACAGGTAGTGATGGGAGCACCCCGATACTCCCATATTACACCCCTCCTGCGTGAGTTGCATTGGCTACCGGTTGCCCTCCGGGTGAGATTTAAGGTGCTGGTACTTACCTTCAAAGCCCTACATGGCTTAGGCCCGGGATACTTGCAGGACCATCTGCTGCCGGGAACGAATTCCCATCGCCCAGTACGCTCACACAGAGAAGGCCTCCTCAGGGTACCGTCAGCTAGGCAATGTCGGCTGGCGACCCCCAGGGGGAGGGCCTTCTCTGTGGGAGCGCCAGTCCTATGGAATCAGCTCCCCCCTGAGCTTCGGATGGCCCAAAATCTCCAGTCCTTTCGCCGCGGCCTCAAAACACTCCTTTTCCACCTGGCTGACCTGGACTGACAGGCATTTTAATTATATTTACAATTTTTAATTTATTTTTAATTTATTTTTAATTTATTGCACAGATGATTTTAATTTTATTTTTATCTTAATTTCTGTACTACTTATATGTTTTGTTGTTAGCCGCCCTGAGTCCTTCGGGAGATAGGGCGGGATATAAATCCCATTAATAAATAAATAAATAAATGTAAAATTAGCTCCGTATTCAGTACAACAGTTAATAGTATAGTGTTTCTTTAAGATATCAGCATAGCTATGTCTTCTCAATTTCTGATATCAGAACTACAGTAAACAAATATCTATATTTGACACTCGATCAGTGGGTGAGGGGGTGGGAAGACGTTTGGAGAAACACGAAAATGGCATTAAAAAAGCCTATTTGCTGTTGAACCAGTTCTAAAGCACCCCTGCCCAGGGGAGCCCTTTGTAGGGAGCTGTATTACTGCAAAAGAACAAAAGTGAGGTCCTACATGATCATTTATACAAAGGGATTCTGGTGTATCTTGATGACATCCTGATATACAGTACGAATATGACTGACCATATGTATATATTTGACTGACCATATATACATTTGCTTACCTCTGTCCCTAATAAATGTTGAGAGTTCTTAATGCCTGGCCTTGAGAAAACAAAAGTAAGACACAAGAAAGTTCATACAGATCACTAATAGCAGTAAGCAGACTTCAGGTTTGTAAAATCTGTCAGCCAGATTTCAGAGACATAAAATAAAATTAAAGGCTGAGAAATTATCAGAACTAGATGGCAGTATTCCAAACACAAATTCAATCCTGTATACCCTAAGTCTTTCTTATTTCAGTAATATAATTTAAATGAGTCAATTTGTTGTTACTCTAAATCTAATAGAACCTGGCCTGGCTTCATCCCACTGTTGATTTATAACGTCCCAGAGAACATCTTGATCCATTATGATGGAATCCTATCCCATTAATAAAAGAGAACTGTGCTTTATTTAATATAGCTGCTTAATTTGATTTTTAAACTGAAATTTTGGATCTATATACTTAACAATTCCATAAAACAAGCAGGAATTACTTATCAGGCTGTAATATGTAAGACTGTAAGATTCTAAAAATTGTAATGTCTCTTCTTGGATGATGCAAATTAACTTACAAGTTTTTTAAGAACAGAGCTTATTAATATATATTGCTTGTTTTAAGGCTGTACAATGCTTTGGAATCAGTTTGGAAGAGTGTTTCACAGTGCTCAAGACCACAAATAACATTTATTAAAACAACTGAAGCGGGTTTGCCCAGTTCTAGAAATAGACCCAGTTGCTTCAATAATTCATAGCATATGCTGCTTTCATGTTTCTCTGCATTGTGAAGAAGCCAAGTAGAAAGACACATTGTCTTTTAAGTACCATTTATGCTATTATGGCTGTAGGAAGTATAATTTCTTAATTTTGAAATATAGGACAATTTAATTTTATTACTATTCATTACTGCCATGAAAAAAATGATCATTTTCATGTCAAACTTCATTCCTGGAGATTTCATGGACACATAAATGTTGTTGTTTTCTTGACAACAAAATAAGAGTAATTTTTCATTGTGTACTTTGGTGTGTTTTTTGACTTCCCAGTAGCCCCGGGATACCCTGGTGATTTCTTAATCAAGTCCCACCTTACTTAGCTTTTTTAAAAATCAGCTATAATTGGCTGGCTCTTGCCATCTGTGATTATTTTTATGGAATAAAACAGGAGTATTAGTTACATTAATGTATCTTGTATTCTTAACATTAAATTTTACAATTTGACATTAATACTGCTTTGCACATTGTCCTTAGTCCGCAGATTATAAGAACCGAAAAGCACACTGCAAGATGCTGAAGAGTAAACTCTCTCATATCAAAAGGATGGTCAGTGATTATGACAGTCGGAAGTCATAACAAGAAGGAAACAAATCAGTCTGCATAAGAATGCTAATTTTCATTAAAGCTGGGATACCTTTGTGTTGGACAATAGTGGGAGAGATCCTTTGTATACTTTTATATACTTCATAATAATATTTGTGCCATGTTTACCATGAAATAAGAATTCAGTATATGGGATCTTTTATAGTTTTACTGAGTCAAGGAATTTTGATGACTTATGTTTTCAGAATCAACAGTGGATAGGTTGAGCTTTTGCTTTTCTCATCTTTGCCAATTCAGCATATTACAGTCTTAATTTCAGAAATATTTGATAAATGTTTTTCATTACATTTATAGAATATAAGCTATGTCCTTTATCTGAAACCTCTGTCTTCCTTTTTTTATTCTTAACCAATTTTATATATCTAGGCCACTTGTAAATAAAAAAAACTAGCAGGCTTTACTTTTAAATGGCATCTAAATGGGCCCATTGTTGATCAGCCAGTATAATATATTTTTACTGACAATGTGAAACTGAATGTAAATTTATTCTGTTAAAATCTCCTTGTATTTTAAGTATCATTTTATTACAGAAATATAATTTTAGTACTAGCATATTTGACTTGACTGTCCAGTTTGTAACTATTAACAAAAATGCCTGTATGTAATATTTGACTATATAATCAGCTACAATTCTATACAAACTTAATGGGAAGTCCAAAATCAATGCGGTTTATTTCTGATATTGTTGGCACAATTACCTGATCCTTTTAAATTGCCAAAAAATCTAGACTGCTCTGTAAAGACAGATCATATTATGGCCAAATGACAAAACAGAAGTAAAAGCAAATGTATTCACATTATAAGTAGTCCTTGTGTAACAACCACTCATTTAACAACTTTTTGAAGTTACCATGGTGCCGAACAAGTGGTACTTTTAACCAGTCCTTCAGGTTCTGGCTGTCCCAACACCCCTATAGTCATGTGATTGCAATCTGAGTGCTTGCCACCTGGCTAACATTTATATGGTTGCAGTATCTTGCAGTCCTGGGATCACCATTTGAAACCTTCCTTGCCAGCTTCCCACAAGCAAAGCCAATGAGGAAGCCAACAGAATAGGTTACAAGTTTCTCTGGTAAGTTGCTCATGTCCTCCCACACTGGGCAGCAATTATCCCCTGGCTGTGCCATGTTCACAGCATAGGCCCTCCCTGTCTGCTTGCAAACTGTGTGGGACTTGCTTAATGATTCTTCCTTTCCACTTAACAACAACAATGGGGAGTAATGCGGTCACATGGCATCGTTCTTTACAATCTCATTGGTAAGCAATGGAAATTCTGGTTACCATTGTTAATCCATGACTACCTGTAATATATTTAGTGTTATAATATAATATGTTAAAATATATTAAGTAATATAAATTTTTACCATGAAAGCAATTACTATAAAACAAGAGAACCTAACTTTTATACAGCTAATACTCTGTTAGTTTTAAATATGGGCACTCTTGACAATTTTCTCTGGTGATGATTGAGTGTTGGTGCTGTTATCGAAGCCTGCTGGTGATGGAAAAATTATAAGCACTGAATTGAAAAACCAGATGCATTCATTTTGGCTGTGTTCCACTGATGTACCTCATGAATGGAACTGGGGAATTTATTTTCTTTTGGTTTGTCCCAAAACTACTTGATTTTAGGTTTCTGACAGTGACTGCATCTAGAATTCTTTTAGATTAAAAGGTGGGGAGAGATGCTGGAGAATAAAAGGAATACATGCCATACAATTAGCAGAGGTATAAGATGAATCTAAACTATTGGATTGCAAACAAGTTTGATTGTAGAACCATAGAGTTGGAAAGGATGCCCGAAGTTATGCAATCCAAGGATCTGTTGGACTCTGTTGCAGGGTCTGTTGAACCATGTTTTAAAAGATTCATTGAGACTAGTAAGATTCAGTCATGACTAATAAATCCCACACATCGAAATGTAACTAAGTTTGGATTCATCTACTGTACATTTATGTAAGGATTGTACTTTTTTTTTTTAAAAAAATCACTTTTTCTTAACAATGGAAATTGTGATTAAAAATATGTGACTAGAATGCAATACGTACATATTGAAAGACTAGATTTCATTTTGTAATTTGTGATACAGTGTCAATAAAATTCAACTTTGTCAATATATAAACAATCAAATCAAGTGTTCTGTTTCATAATATGTTCCATTCTGAAGGAATTGAAGTTCCATGCAAAGAGAGACCACGCAGGCACCAGCTTCACCCATATTTACCCCATAGTTTTGGACTATTGCAATGCACTCTACATGGGACTACCCTTGAACAGTGTCCGGAAGATTCAGTTGGTGCAGACTGCAGCTGCACAACTCATGTTGGGTGGCCTTATACTTGCTTCATGAATTGCACTGGGTGTCAGTTTGATCCTGGGTCCAATTCACCTATAAAGCCCACTTTGTCCTATCACATCAACCTGCTGCACTTGATCAGGCAGGGAAGGTATGCTACAGATTCTTTGTCAGTCAAAAAATGTCCGCTGGGGGGATTTAGGAATAGAGCCTTCTCTGCTGCTGCCCCTGCATTATTATGCAACATCCTGCCCCAGAGGCTGGCCTTCTGAAAAGGGGTCAAAACTTGACTCTGTGGCTTGGGGGCAGGGCACAGAAACCACACAACCATGGGGCTGACTGGCCCCATGAGAAAAAACCCCCCACCTGTATTAACATTCTGCTAGACCAGGGGTAGGCAACCTCGGCTCTTTTATGACTCGTGGACTTCAACTCCCAGAATTCCTGAGCCAGCAAGTCCACGAGTCATAAAAGAGCCGAGGTTGTCTACCCCTGTGCTAGACAGAAGTTCCCTGAGGATGGGCTCAAGCATGAGTTCGAAAGCTTGGAGGACTAAACCTCTGGTCTCAGTGACCGACCCAGATTGGGTCCTGTATTAACTAATGCTAAATGCCTATCTTGGATTATTTTTTTTACACTTTCCAAATGTTATCATTTTTAATTTAAAAAAATATTAACATTTTAATGTTAATTTTATATGTTTATATATCTATTATATTCCCTCTCTGAGGGAAATGGATGGTTTAGAAATAGGAAATGTAAATACAGTTTGCAGGTCTACATGGTGTTCTCAGTGCAGTTCTCCTCTGTTCTTTTCCTCCCATTGGGCCAAACAATATTCCTTTTTGTTGGCCAATGGGAAAGCATGAAAAACAGCAGCCATCTGGCTCTTTATTCTTCCCCCTTCCTTGCCCCATTCATCTTTCATGATGGGGGTGGAAATGCCCCATCCTATGGCAAACTCCTACTCAGAATAGCCAGGAGAAAATGGAGAAAAATCTATCCAGTAAACCTTAAGGTTTCCAGGGTATCTCAGCTTCATGAATCGAAGGGTGGAAGATCCTGCCGCAGCTCCCAAAGCAAATGTGCAAAAGTCTCTTCACAGCATTTTATTTGGAGTACTTGAGCCAAATGTTAATCAGTTCGGTTTGCAAAAACATTTGGAAGTCCAACAGAGCGCAAACACATATGAATATACCACAGATCTCAAATCAGCCAAGCCCTTGCATGTGGAAAAATTCAAAGTCAGCACAGGTAAAACTTACAGATAAGCAGTGCTTTTTTTGTAAAAGAAAAAGGTGCCGGAACTCACACATGTCATACAACCTGCCTTGCCTACCCTACAAGGTTCCATCCAAAAAAGGTGCCGGAACTCCATTCTGAGCGTTCTATGAGAAAAAAAGCCCTGCAGATAAGTAATGCTGCTTGTTTTGCTAGAAGAGATGAAAAGCTGTTGGCATTTTAGATGAATTCAATTAGCTGGTTTACCTCTTTGCAGTGCTTTTTTTAAAAAAAAAAAGGTGCCAGAACTTGGCGGGCACAGGAGGTGGGGAGGCGGGGGGTGCTGCTGTGGTCACGGGTGCGAGGGATGTTGGCAGTGGGCTGCCCTCTGGGGCTGGAGCCAGCATGGCTGGTGTTGTGGGAGCAGCAGGGCCCCCTCTATATGGCGGGGCTGTGTGGGGTGGGCGGCAGAGGCAATGCAGGCCAGGCAATGCAGGGCGGCCACTTAGGCGCACAGGGCGAGGAGATGGTGGTGCAGGTCCAGCACCAGGTAGACCACCAGCCTGGCTGACACGGGTGAGCACAAGGAAGGAGTGCACATGGACTCCGCCGAACCCACTTCCCACTCCTTGTCCTCTCTTACCTAGTTGAGATGGTGTAGTTGGGCAGCAGGGAGGGATGCAAAGTTCCTGCCTATTCGCCTTCACTGCAGACAACTTGCCGGTGCAATGTTTGCCAGCCAGGTCTTTTGGCACACTCAGCAGCAATTCCTATTGGCTTTCGAAAACCAATAGGCTTTCGAAAGCCAATAGAGGGAGTAGCATAGCTTGTGCAAAAGCTTTTTTGAGTGTGTGCAAAAAAGGTGCTGGAACACCATTCTGAGCGTTCTATGAGAAAAAAAGCCCTGCCTCTTGGAATCAAACTGATGCCTGGGGTGCCAATGTGTCCATAGGCTTTGCTCTTGGTGCAAGCCAATTTCATTGTCGCACTAAGTTTATGTAACATTTTTAAAAATGTTAGAAAGCTAACTGCTGCAAAGGGTCTTGTACATTGTATTTATTTCCTAGAACTTTTGAATTCACACAGATTCCAGAAATATTTTTGCAAAATAGTAAATCCATGCTAAGAATGTTTCCTTGCCAAGAAGAAAGACAATACAAAAGGTAAAGAACATCTTGGGTGTTTGCAGGAGTACTTTATCCTCTTTATGTGGTGTGTGTGTATGTAGCTGTGAGTACATCTAATATGTTTTTAATATGTCTCCACCTCTTCAAAATTTGATGAGCTCAACTTCACAGATGTATCTATGGTATATTCTTGATTTCTTTTAGGATCATCTTCTCTAGGTTGCTGGATTTATGTGTAAATGAGATTTGTAAATAAATCCATGATAAGACTTATACTCATGTATACACTTAACATGGAAGTGTGTAGGAACATTAGGTTTAGTTTCACTTCTGGACTATCTCAAGTTTTTTCATGAATGACCAAATTAGAGATCTAGAAAAATTCATCAACTCTTTTCTTTGTGAGAAATAACCAAGACTGTGTTCAAAAGCATTATATTGGGGAACAAATAAACTAGGAGAGGACCAGGTTGAGCCCAAGGGAATGTTCAAACACATCATCACTTTGGAAATCCTTCATGCCCACAAGAGATCTAAATCCAGCCCTCCTTGAATTTGGTTGACTCTTATCTACTATCAATTTACCTTGACCATTAGTAGTTCAGATTTTTGTAGGGAGATAGCATGGAATAAACTTGAACTCATTTGAACAACCCTGGTTTCTGATTTCTTGCACCTACAGAAATGTCCTTAAAATATTCACCTGCCAAATTGGAAATGCAATGCTTTATCAGACCAATTTGGTAGCACAGCTTGGGCCTCTATTACCGGTAACCCTGAAATGTATATTAGTCTGCTCATTTGATAAGCAATTGGCCTTGGAGTCGATTCCTGGAGATAAAGTGGAATTAAAGAACTGTTTAAAAGAATTTTTAAAAAGATATTTCATTAGAGTGTCACTTGCCAACATGTAATGAAGTAATGAACACATGTTATCACCTATTCTCTGAAATGTTCCTCTTGAGATCAAGATGGCCCCTATTCTGTTATTGGTTTGAAGAGCTAGGAAGACCTAACCCTTCACTTGCAATCTTTTATCTTTTCTTGATTTTCTTTTAATTTCTTTTACTGTATTAACAGCTCAGATTTATTAAGGCAAAATACAAGTTTAATAAATTATTACATACTGTACAAAGAGGGTTATTAAAACTATGTATGTTGAAAAAAGATGGAAGAAAAAAACTTCAGAAATATGTACCCTGTCTGCTTTAGATAAAATTAATCCAAGAGATTGTGCATCTCAGTTTCTGTCTGTTTTAGCTACTACATATATTACATATAATGAACTGAATATTGTTATAATTGCATTTTTGTAACTTGTCTGCAACGTATATATAATTTGAAAGCAATCCACAATCTCTTTAAAATTAATGGGAACAGGTTATACAAGGAGAATAAAGCTCAGTAAAGCCTAAACCAATTTACACTAATTATGACATGAACCATAACAAATATTTTGGTATTTTGTATATGCAGTCCATTTCTTTTAAGCATTTGATACTTAAAGGTAAAGGTTCCCCCGCACATGTGTGCTAGTTGTTTCCAACTCTAGTGGCTGGTGCTCATCTCCATTTCAAAGCCGAAGTTTGTCCGAGGATGTCTCCGTGGTCATGTGGCCGGCATGAGTAGACACCAAAGGTGCACAGAACGCTGTTACCTTCCCACCGTAGTGGTCCCTATTTTTCTACTTGCATTTTTACATGCTTTCGAACTGCTAGGTTGGCAGAAGCTGGGACGAGTAACAGGCACTCACTCTGTTACGTGGCACTCAGGATTCCACCCGCCAAACTGCCAACCTTCTGATCGACAAGCTCAGCATCCTAACCCACTGAGCCACCGCATCCCTATTTGATACTTACCTTAATGCAAATCTAGTTATCTTTAAAAACCTACTTCGTATGTTTGTTAAAACCAAAATAGTTTATTTCTGCTGTTGTGGAATTTTGGGATCTGCAGATTTATCCATGATCAAAATTGAATATACTGTATATTCATGTATTTCCATTGGCTCAAATAATTTTCTTTAAGATTTTCTGAACAAATGAAGTAAACACTAGAACCACCAGCTATTCTGATTCACAAACTCATTCAAAACTTTCCTTTTACATGTTACAAGGAATTATCTCTTCCTAGAAGAATGTTTTGTTAAAGCATTAAGTTGGAAACTTATCTGATTAAGAGTAATGTTTGATGTTCCTCTAGTGAACTAGGCCAATGATGGTGAACCTTTTAGAGACTGAATGCCCAAACTGCGACCCAAAACCCACTTATGTATCGTTGGGTGCCAGGTGGGCATGGCCCATAGGGTGGGGGAGCCCAATTCCACTTAGGGTTAGGGTTAGGGCACCATGAACTCATAGAACAAAATGGACAATGCCAACAAACTCAGAGTGTGTGGGTATGGTTAGGAGGGTGCTTACTTTTCTAGGCTGCACTATCTGTGTTTCCTGGTAAAGTACATGGGAAAATCCCATTGGAGGAAAATTACACTTAGCGTTAGGGTTAGCTCACCATGAACTCATAGAGCAAAATGGACATCACCAACAAACTCGGAGTGCTTGGATATGGTTAGGAGGACACTGACTTTTCTAGGCTGCCCTATCTATGTTTCTTGGTAACATGTATGAGAAAATCCATTTGGAGGAAAATTCCACTTAGGGTTAGGTCACCATGAACTCATAGAGCAAAATGCTTCTTGGGGGGGTGTCTTTTCTAGGAAATTAAATGTAGAATAGAAAAGAGAAGATTGAATTCCTCACCCAGTTTCAAACACACTGTTCACAATTGTGCTGGTTAGTGCTTTTGGCCCTTGGTTGCTAGTAGCTTGGGCTGGTCGATGCAATACGGCCAGCCTTTCTCCTGTTGGGTTAGAAGGCTTTCCCGAAGACGAATGGAATGGCCACAGCCATTCCAGAATTGCTGGAGCACCCTTCTTTCTTCATCGCCTATCTGGGGCAATTTAGACCCATTTAGGATCCCCAGGCAGGGTGAAATTAGCAGTGGGGTGCAAAATATCTGCAAGCCTGCAAGAGGTTGGTACTGCAGAAAACCGGAATTCTTCTAAACCAAACCCTTCCTATGTGCACCCATACAACTGCCTTAAATTGACCCCCTCTATGTCAAGCCAATTCAATCCTACAATCAGTTGCACCTGCAGAAATCAGCTGTGCTCGACTTAAATGCTCCATTAAGGCCTCTATGTATTTACGCAGCTAGCATGGGGTATAAGAGTATACTCTGAAAATGTCTCTCTCCCCATTCCCCCCCCCAACGAATGGAAAGGAAACTAGCCAAATTGAGCCCTTCCTCCCCTTTTGTTATAACTTGTAGCGGTTGAGCGGGTTCGAACAGTAATACACTGGTATTCAATCACAATTGCACTCCAATCTATTATCTCGATCCCCTCATCATTTCTTTATGTATTGCTCCCACACAAGGTCTAATGATACCGTACGCCTAAATATTACACATAAAAACGAAACAGAGAACGAGGCTGTGTTGATCCGGAAGGGAATAAAATCCAAAGCTCAAAAATGGGTTTTATTTTTGATACAACTACGCAAAACAACTTCATTTCGGTTCAGCTGAACTCTCTGTCTATCAAGAAGGTCCTGTAGAAAGTCTTCTCCAGAAGGCCCCTTTCAAGGATTAACCCATTGGCTAATAATAAGAAATAATATTTATTGTGCATTACAGTGTTATCTCAAGGTTTTTCCTCGGCGGAACTATAGTGCACCGTTTTTGCACTGCGACCGGAGTGTTTAAAGAAGGGACGGAATCAGAGAGGAGGCGGCGTTTGGTTGGGTTGTTGTCGCTTTTTTCAGGAAAAGAGATGGTAGTTTTGTTCGTCTCCTCATTGTTCCAGACAGATTTTTGACGAAGA
Source organism: Vipera ursinii (assembly GCF_947247035.1). NCBI lineage: Eukaryota > Metazoa > Chordata > Lepidosauria > Squamata > Viperidae > Vipera > Vipera ursinii. Next base: position 260,454,277 of record NC_139513.1, read on the forward strand.
AAAGGAGGCTTGGTGAATCTCTCCAGTTCCGAGTTGTTGTTGTTGTTTTTAACTCTTTCTGTCAGCTAAGAAACGCTGTGAGTCCAAAATGCTTTTTCTCTTAAAATTTGTTCCGCTGCTCCTGGAGAGTGAACCTTCCAGATCAGACATAATAGAGGCTGGCTTTTCTTCGACTATAGCAGTCTTTGCTCAAAGTTTTGATCTCGTGCTTGGTGTTATGTTAACAAATACCGCGTAAATCTTGTCTGTTTCTGAGGTTCTCCTTACAGCCCCACGGTCCGATTGTCACGTCTTTACCTCTAATCAAATCATATTTTGAGATTACTGGTTATATATTACTGCTTATATACTTTATTTTTTGTATTATGTATTCATTCACCTAAATTTATAAAGTTATGTCAAAAACCGTTTAATACATTGCTCTGTAAATCACATAAATTCAAAGGCTATACTTATAATTTTTTTTCCTGTGTACACAGTAAAGGTTTAGAGATTGGCACAAGAGCTTAAAAACATAGCTGAAATGTATGTTTATTCACATACATGTATTTAGAAAACAAGGCAATGCACTGATTTCCCACAGAAGTAATAAAAAAGGATGTGGAAGTGCCTTGGAATGCAGAGAAAAGAATTAATAGATTTTCACAATTTTGAATGAAAGGATATGAAAGGTGAAGGTGAACTTTGTGGCCTCAAGTTTTAACTTGATGTTTTCCATGTAGCAAGTATACACAAGTTTTTTTTTCAGAATTGAGGGAAACACAGTTGCATAAATTTAGTCTTGAACACAATTCAGGGATATGGTTATATTAGCTTTCTATCATTGTATGTATATATTGTGTGTGAATATATGTTTTTGTGTGGCTATTAGTATAATGTTCTAAAATCTTAATTAGATTGTGATAATTATTATTAGGAAAACATTGACTCAAAGAAATGGATGATGAACCTGAAAGAACCAAACGGTGGGAAGGGGGTTATGAAAGAACATGGTAAGCTTGCTTTTTTAGCACTTAAGTTTTCCTCCATTTTTTAAAATGTGACATCCTGCTGTAAGTACATTACAGAATTTTTGCTTTTTTGTTTTTTGTTTGCTTCTAGGGAAATTCTTAAGGAAGATGAATCTGGATCATTAAAAGCGACTATAGAAGATATTCTCTTCAAGGCCAAGAGAAAAAGGTAAGCATTAACTGAGCACAGTGTACAGTACATTATATTGATATAACTTTATAATAAATGTGTAACTTGAATTTAAATGCAGTTAATTCCATTCCATATGTAGAATATTCAGCTCTCCCTTGTTTGAAGTTATATTCAGTCTGATAAATGAAATATAGCGCTGTTCTTATCTTTAGTGGTTTATTTTAAAATTCCAAAATATGCCTAGTAATATTTGTTTATTTGAAATATTTTACTCCATTGTTCAGCTGAAAACATTGAGACTGATTTTTAAAATTAAGCAGGTAGGATATTTAATGTTAAAATTAAATAAGTAGGATGTCACATGCCAAAAAGGAAAAGAGATTTGGACTGAGAAGGTAAAAATTGAATTCAAGCAAACTTTGTAGGTAGCATATTTGTATAACAACATGCTAATATTATTTAATATTTGTTTAACAATTGTGACTCAAATGTCAGTTGAATGTGATAGGATTTATATCTCAGTAAAACACAAAACTGCCTGTAATGTGATGTTTTTCATTTCATTATAATTAAAAAGTTACAATTTGTTTATATATTTTTAATGTAAATATAGTAGTACAAATAATGGAATACAGCCTGATACAGTTGTTCAATTTGTTTTCATTATCATAAAAGTTTAGCTATTCATTTAAATTATGTAATTCATTTTTATGCAAATAATCTTTAACTCTCAATATTGATTTTTAAATATTTCTAATTTTGCTGTTCATTTGGTTTAGAATTCCAGTTCATGGAACCTTGTGTTTGTTCCTAGAATAGGAGGCTTTTCTCACAGTAACTCTATGTGACTAGATACTGCAATTGGTCTGGCCTTGAGGACCACTCAGAAGCTATAACTAGTTCAGAATACGGTGGTGTGAGTTGGTATGGGTGCATATCAGTACAGTGATGTAATGTTATGTCATGAGCTGCACTATTGTACCAGTATTCTTCAAGGAGCTTCTGGTCATCTATAAAGCCCTTCATAGTACTGGGGCTGGATATTTGCAGGATTGCTTCTCCAGTTGTACCTGCCTGATAAGTTTGGACAGCTTAGTATCCTCCAGGTCCAAACACTTAAACAATGGCACTTTGTAAGACCCAGGAGACATATCTTCTCTATTGCCATTTGTGTCCTATAAAACAGTATATCCTCTGAGGCAGATGTGGCTCTCACCTTGTTGATTTTTTGGAAGAAATATGTACTCTGAATTACTTTTATATATTGTCCTCCTAAGCATATATATCAGATTTGTTCTTCCAAGTATGTTTTTTATTGTTTTAATTGCTCAGGATCATCAATGAGTAGGGAGCCTAACAATTAAAATTCAAATAAGCCTTTTTTTTTAAAAAAAAGCCAGTAATTAAAACCTTAGGGCAGAATATAATTGTTAGTATGTTAGGAGATGCAATTTTCCCATGTGCCTCAAGTACAGCTCCAAAGTGATATGGACACACTGTGAGGAGAGAGATAGGAAAAGCAAGCTCTGTACTACAGATAGAAGGAGCGAGCTTTATTAATTTCTGGATCTAAGATATGGAGGCTGCCAGAAAATAGGCCTATTTTCTTACTAGTATTTAATTCACTCCTTGCCAAGTTATTCTCACTAAACTGACAGATTTTATCCTGTGAAGATGATGCCTCGTGCAACCAGGTGCCCATGCCACATAAGGCTTTTTAAGTCATAAACACTGCTTTGAATTGGAGCTGGTAGCCTGTGCAGTAATTTCAGAAACATTACCCTACAATGAGGGGATTTACCCTCTAGCAGTCTTGCCATGCTACTTTGGACGTTTACGTTTTATTTAATTTATATACCGCCCTTCTCCCTGGGGACTCAGGGCGGTTCACAGGGCATATAAATAAAAATACAATACTATACAAAAGTTAAAACAAAGATTAAATCAGTGCCCAATTAAAAAACAATAATGCAATCTAAAATGACAATTTAAAACCCAGCTCCCCCATCAGGCCAGACCGGCCAATTCAAACAAATGGGTCTTCAGACCACGACGGAAAGTTCGGAGGTCCGATGCCGTCCGGAGCTCCACCGGCAGTTGGTTCCACAAAGCCGGGGCACCCACAGAGAAGGCTCTCCCCCTGGGGGCCGCCAGTCGGCATTCCCTGACCGGAGGCACCCTGAGGAGGCCCTCTCTGTGGGAACGCACAGGGCGGAGGGGAGTTGAAGCCGGCAGCAGGTGGTCCCCGAGGTACCCCGGACCCATGCCATGTAGGGACTTAAAGATCATAACCAAGACCTTGAACCTCACCCGGAAGACAACTGGTAACCAATGCAGCTCGCGGAGCAAAGGTGTAACATGGGAGTACCGGGAAACTCCCAAGACAACTCTCGCGGCCGCATTCTGTACCAGTTGGAGCCTCCGAGTGGTCTTCAAGGGAAGCCCCATGTAGAGAGCATTACAGTAGTCAAGGCGAGAGGTCACGAGCGCATGAGTGACCGTGCACAGGGCATCCCGGTCCAGATAGGGCCGCAACTGGCGCACCAGGCGAACCTGGGCAAAAGCCCCCCTAGTCACGGCCACTACATGATCTTCTAGGGTAAGCCGTGAATCTAGGAGGACTCCCAAGTTGCGAGCCCTATCCACGGGGGGTAAGAGCTCACCCCCCATAGAAAGAGATGGAACATTTTGAATGTCCCGGGATGCCGGAATGCACAGCCACTCAGTCTTGTCAGGGTTGAGCTGAAGTCTGTTCCTCCCCATCCAGACCCGAACCGCCTCCAGGCAACGGGACATCACAGCGAGGGCATCACTGGGGTGGTTTGGGGTCGAAAAGAAAAGTTGGGTATCATCAGCATATTGATGATACCCAACTCCAAAACCACGAATGATCTCACCCAGCTGTTTCATGTAGATGTTGAACAGGAGAGGCGAGAGAACCGACCCCTGAGGAACTCCACAAACGAGAGACCTAGGGGCCGATCTCTGCCCCCCTGCCAACACCGACTGCGAACGTCCCAGGAGATAGGAGGAGAACCACCGAAGAACCGTGCCTCCCACTCCCAATCCCCTGAGACGCCGCAGCAAGATACCATGGTCGATGGTATCGAAAGCCGCCGAGAGGTCTAATAGGACTAGGACAGAGGAATATCCCCTGTCCCGAGCCCTCCAGAGATCATTCACCAGAGCGACCAATGCCGTCTCCGTGCTGTACCCGGGCCTGAAACCCGATTGGTAGGACCAATTGTAGGCACCTGTTAATATCCAAAGGCTGCTGTATATAGAATGTGTTACAGTAATCCAGGTGGGTAATGATCAATGCATGAATTACATGGATTATAATTTTTAGAAAATGTACAAATCAAAATATATGAACAGCTTACCTACCATGAAGATTGCAATAATTATTTCTTATTTTATAGAACATTTGAACATCATGGACAAGTACGACTTGGGATGGTACACTTTCATTTTCTCATTTTGCTTCAAATAAATTTGCTTAAATTAGACTTAAGCATTAAATGAAGTAGGATAAATTGGATGACAGCTTATCTGGGTTTTGGTGTGGAAGGATCGGTGATTAAGGTACCAGGCTAGAAACCAGGAGACACTGAATTCTAGTCCTGCCTTAGGTATGAAAGTCAGATGTGTGACTTTGGGCCAGTCATTCTCTCAGTTCAACCCACTTCACAGGGTTGTTGTGGGAAAAATAGGAGGAGCAAGGAGTATTAGGTAAGTTTGCCACCTTATTTATAAAAAATAAAGGCAAGATAATAAATATATTACCTTTAATTGTGGTAAGTAATAAATTACTTGGACTAGTTTGGGTAGATTTTTATAATACTTCAGGCAAAGAGGTGAGAGTGAAGCCTCAAAAAAAAAATCTGATACCTGCAGTCTGTACTTGACATTTATATATTCATTATTAGTTTGTTTGCTTTCAGTTGAGCTTTGAGTTCAGTAGATCTTAAACAAGTTTATGGAGGTTTGCAATTTGCAATTTGCTACTCTACCTTAGTTTTAAATTTTAACATTGTTTTATTGTTGGGCTATTATTAATTTAATTCTTTTTAATTCTATTTTTATCTTAATTTATATTGTCTTTTAAATATTGCCCTGTAAACCGCCCTGAGTCCTTCGGGAATAGGGCGGTATAGAAAACTAATTAAATAAATAAAATAAAAAATAAATAAAGAAAAAAACATTTTGAAAACCAATACATAAAAAGCTTTGTCACTTAAGGTTAAGTTGTATATAAAGGTAATATTTAATGCTATTTTTTGAATACAATAGTATAGTTAATATTGGCTTTATGTTTTTTATCTTTATAGATGCGCCATCTGTATGTCATAGTAGATGGATCAAGAACAATGGAAGATCAAGATTTAAAACCTAATAGATTAACGTGTTCCTTAAAGGTGATAATTTTTGAAATAATTCAAAAGTGCTCCAAATCTGTATAGCAAATATAATGTGAGGTTTGTATAGGACAGGGGTAGGCAAACTTGGCTCTTTTATGACTCGTGGACTTCAGCTGCCAGAATTCCTGAGCCAGCATGGCTGAAGTCCCCTGGTATAGGAGAACCACCATAGACCAGAGATCATTTCTTAGTTTAATGAACATGCACAATTATTCTTCTAATAGAAGATAGTAGGAAATAACTATATCACTGGGAAAGTGAAATATATATAGTACATTATTCACTATTATTTTTCCTATTCGGTGAATATAAGAGTCTATTGAAATTGGTACTCATATATAAGGTATTTATCTTGTAGCAGTTTTCCAACGTGTGAGTTAGCAGCATATATTAAACTTTGTTTTAGTGAATTAGCATGCAGTTTAATCTCAAGCACATTAGCAATTTCTGATTTCATTGGGAATTAATCTCTAGAAAATATGTTCAGAAGTGCAGTTTTACAAGGTAATTACAAACACACCAGTTCAGTTAAACACAACAAGTGTCGCAGTCAAAAGACGTACATAGATTCCACTTACAATTGTTTTTTAACTAAGTGGGCTGTGCAGAACTAGGATCATCCTTTTTGAAAAGAAGCTGACCCTTGAAGTGTGCTTATTTTCATAAACATAATGAATAGATGTCACAGTATTTTTTGCTATTCACTTCTAGATATATTTTTAAACCACTATGGTTATGTTTAGAAATTAGTTTGAAGAGCATTTTTCTAAAGAGATGCAAAGAATTCAATACATTTGCCCAATATAAAATAGTATTTGATAGATTGTTTTAATGTTTCTCATTCTGTAGCTACTGGAATATTTTGTTGAAGAATATTTTGATCAAAATCCTATTAGTCAGGTATGTGCATTATTGAAAACGAAGTTCATAGTTATTGCTTCTTAAATTTTATCTGTTTAAATATGTAAGATAAGAAAGGGTTATACAGAATTTGAAATTATTCAGGGCAGGATGCTGCATGCGTAGGACAGCCATTCCTGTAATTAACTTTTTTCCGTAATGTTTGGTAAAGTGTAGTGGTTAGTTAACCATCTAGAGTTGGGGAAGCAAGTATACTTTCTTTTTTCCCAGTTGTTGCAACTGGATTCTTGGTATGGTTTAGAATGCCAGAGCCAGCTTGGTTCTGCAATCTACATGGATATAATTAATCTTTATTTATTTCCCTGGATTATGGAGAAACAGTTCATGATAATATCCTGAAGCTCTTAGAACTATGATTTCCTTCTTTCCTGGGCTTCTGATTTCATCAGTCAACATCTGTCAAGTCTGTTTTGTAGCCATATAAATTATAAACTTTTTTAAAAAAATTGGCGGGGGAGATTAACGATTCCTAGCATTCTGAAATCTGCATTATCAGATTCCATGGCTTTACAACACAATTAAGCAATAAAGAACTCCCTTTATGTAACTTAATTAAGTATGCAGACTACAAAAAGTTTCCTAAAGCATTTTGCTCCAGTAAATATTTTGCAGTAACACTTATCCCCAGCAAAATCTATAGTAAATACAAAGAGAAGCAATAATGCTTTGTATGTGGAGCTATCCTATTCTGCCTGTTATATAAATATAGCCACATCTTTTCCGAGATATAATTTTCATTGCTCAGTGAATCCTATTAATGCAAACAAATTTCTTGCAGATTGGCATCATTGTAACTAAAAGTAAAAGAGCTGAAAAACTGACTGAACTTTCAGGTATTGATTTTCTGTTTCCTCAGTTCTTATTTCTTCCTAAAGTGGCCGTTGTTTCTGAGACAAATAATATGTATTTGGTGTTGTAAACATGTACGTTAAAATGCAGTTTTAATTTTCTAAAGGCAGAACGAATAACAACCAAATATCCTAAGTGAGTATTTTCCTTAGCCTGGGAGTGAGCTAGGACACTAATCTGTAATGACAGGTTAATTTCTTTTCATAGGGAATCCAAGGAAACATATAACGGCTCTGAAAAAAGCTGTAGATATGACCTGCCTAGGAGAGCCTTCTCTATATAATGCCTTAAATTTAGCCACTCAAACATTAAAGTAAGTATATGTTGGAAATGTAAGTGTTATTTTATTTTATTTTATTTTTTTATTATTTTTTATTATTTTTTATTTTAATTTTAAAATAGCAGTAAATGATTGCACTAATTATAAGTGAAGTTAAAAGAGCAAAACATTGACAGGGCCATTTAATAACTTTTGCATCTGAACATGTCTGTCTCATGTTCTGGTCCTTTTCCTGACTTTTGATTTCAGTGGTAAATCATAATTTTTGTTAAATCTGGACAAATGCATGTCTTGCCTACATACCAAACTGCAAACTAGCTGCCTTAATTTATTCTTAGTAGATTGTTCCTGCAAGTCATTTTGAAATATAAAGCCCCTAGAATGGCGTTTTTAGCTTTGTTCCCTCTAGCTCTGTTGGATTCTTTTGTTGTTGGAAGGTGTGTAGTCTTGCATGATTACAGAAATAAACTGTGTTGGAATAATAACTTTATTGAATTGGTCTTGTTATTAATGATTTTGGAAAATTGTAAAATCCCATATGATTTTTTTATTTGTGCTTTTATCAATATGAGAGTAAAAGCACATTTTTATATATCCACACTTTTTTCAAACTACATATATGTACAATTTTGCGTATCTGCATTATAAACTTAGGTTTGCTTCTTTCAGTAAGAAAGGATTTAATAAAACCTTATTCCTCTGATTACAGTTGAAAGTTCAAACAGAGTTCACATATTCAATAAAATCATAAATACATTTGGAACTTGTTCTTGTAACTATTAGAAGTGAACATTTTATTGTCTTTAGGCACATGCCAGGACATACAAGTCGAGAAATTTTAGTAATACTCAGCAGCTTAACAACATGCGATCCCTCAAATATATACGATCTAATAAAGGTACAGAATTTATTTTGTTTTATTATTTAATTGTCATATTGGACCTGCTTGATAATTAAATAATTGGGTTGTTATGAAATATTGGAAATTTCTTTCCTGTGATAATTTTCTGTTCTGATAGTGTTTTTTTTATTTTTGTCTTTTTTCATCCAAAGTCCTTAAAATCAGTTAAGATCAGAGTGTCTGTTATTGGTCTTTCTGCTGAAGTTCGAGTATGCACTGTGCTTGCCAGAGAAACTGGTGGTATGTATATTTATATACATAAAATGAATTCATAAATATACAAATGGATTTTTACCAAAGAAAGTGATGCAAGGATCATCATTTTATAGAAAGTTTATTTATAACCATTCCCTAATATATCTTTAATATGCTTATGGTTGTGTTCAATAATCACTGTAAAATGTTGAACTCTTTGTTTCCTGTAAAACGTTCACAATGCTAATTACCCCTTTTTGTCGTGCATTTGAAGCATGACTGAGAAATCTTTTGATGATTGAGGACAACACTAAACATGTACTGAGTCTCTGACAAATGCAGGGTGATAGTGGCAGGAGGTTGGTGATGTGATTTTAAAAGAGTTGTTTCCTTTCACTTTAGAGGGAAATTGTGGACTTGTTCTGCTTTAAACTATGTTAGCTGTTTTAAAGTTTATACTCCAGAGTTCTTTTTAAAAGTGTTTTCTGCTTCAAAGTGATAGAAAAACATGCTACAAAAAGGGATTTTGGAGCAGATTTCAACCCTGGGTCTCTGGTAGTTTATTGCTGCTTGGGGGGACATAACACACCGACACAACAGCAACTGCATGATGGGAAGTGTGTTCGGTGTAGCTGCAAGGAACTTTAAATATATATTTTTCAAACAACTGTCTTGCAGCAAATTTTAGATTATTGATGTAATTTTTTTAATAATACAAGAAAATAAATTAGGAGCATGTGGTGACTTTAATAAAAAATGAATGAATGAGAAAATTCCTCAGTATTTGTTTCTTATAAATTGTATATTGCATCTGGCAATTAGAATTGACTGGGTCTTTCTGACACTGAATACAGTAGAATTCATCTAAGTATTTTTATTCATGGTTAAATTATTATGCTGCAGTAGTGCAATCAATGCACTATTAATAATACCTCTGGGCTAGATCAAAGGAGAAAAAAAGCACTTTTCCTTTTTAGACAGCTTCTTTACTTGCAAAGAGTCTTTTTTTAAGTCTATAGGACAGTTCTAGCAGGCAATTCAACCAAGCAGCTGTTAATACATCTGCTGGCAGTGATTGCAACTTCTGTTGTATTATTTTCTGTACGGCAGGAACTTACCACGTTATTTTAGATGAAAGCCATTATAAGGAGCTCCTGATGCATCATGTCAGTCCACCACCGGCCAGCTCTAGTTCTGAAAGTTCTCTTATTCGAATGGGTAAGAATTTTGTTACTTCTAAGAGTTCAGTATTAAACATGCAGCATTTCTGTAAATGTTTGATGCAATTCTCTTTATGTCATTGTTTTTAATATGAGAAGTGCAGGTCATACTGTGGAAACCTAGAGGTAAAATTATGTCAAGTCTTTTTTGTTTCTAGGTTCAGTATGCAATGTCTCAATGATAGCTCATTCCACCATATCGAATATGTAGTCATGTACGCCAAGGGCAGTCCTTAATTTTGTTAAGAAACAGCTGTATTAAAAGAAGTTGCATGCTCCTGTTCATTGAGAATTTGCACAGATTGGAACATTTTTGGATATTATGTTCTATATCTTGTCTGAATGCAAACTTGGACATCAATCTTTCTAAGTATTTCTTTTTTCTTACATAGGCTTTCCTCAGCACACAATTGCACTAATGGCTGACCAGGATGCAAAACCATCTTTTAGCATGGCGTAAGTAATATGTGATTCTATTACTGCATTTTATAGGGTACACTCTTTAAGGTTTGCTAGAGCATTCAGTAGCTTGTGTTACATTTTCTACATCTCTGTATGTATAGGCAAACTCAGTCTTGCTTTTTCAGCCATCAGAAATAGGAGGAGGTGATGTACTGAAAACGGCAAATACATTTTTGATACAAGTGCTTCTGCATGTTTTAAAATTTTAATCAAAATTAGTTTTCACCAACTTTTTTGTTCATGCTAAAAGTATTGATCATCTGATCTTTTTAGATGTACTAATTGTCAATAATTCAGTTGTTATTTTGTAATTGAAAATAATCCTGAATCATTTTTAGCATTTTATCCATTGCAGGACACTGAGATTTTCTTTATAAAATGTAGCATAATTGCTGGAAAAATACAGTATAAAATGGAAGCACTTAAAGGTCATTTCTTTGATGTATGGCAATTTCTGTAAGAATGAATCATAATATTACCGTATTTTCCGGCGTATTAGACGACCCGGCGTATAAGACAACCCCCTACTTTTAAGACGTTTTTCAAGGTTTTGTCTTATACGCTGGAAAATACTTACATGCCCTGCCCGTTGCAGAGGAGGCGAAGGCCCGACTGGCCCCGCCAGCCCTCCTGCGCTTCTGCCGGCCCCCGAGGCGCAGCGTTTCCTGGGCGGCAGGCAGCGCCGGCGGGCGGCGCGCGGCAGCATCCGGAGCTTGCGCGAGGGGCATCTGGGAGGCCGGCGCGCGAGCGCGGGAGAAATTCCGGCGCGGCACGAAAGCAGGTGCTGCTCGCCCGCCTGCCTCCGCGATCGCTGGCTGGATGGCTCTCCCGTTCGCAAGACAGCGCGAAAGAGACGAAGCCGCGCTATTTCCCTTGCGGCGCGCGGCAGCATCCGGAGCTTGCACGAGGGGCATCTGGGAGGCCGGCGTGGGAGAAATTCCGCCATGGTGCGAAAGCAGGTACTGCTCGCCCGCCTGCCTGCGCGCTCGCTCGCTCGCTGGCTGGCTCTCCCACTCGCTCGCTCCCCAGCTCCTAAGGAGTCCTCGGGGATGCTGCCTGAAGAGGGAAGAGCGTCAAGCGGGAGCCGGCAGGACAGTCCTGCACACGCGCGCACTCCCCGGCTGCTAAGGAGTGCTCCTTAACAGCTGGGGAGCGCGCGCGTGCGCAGGGCAGTCCTGCCGGCTCCCGCCCGATAGCTGATTTTTTTCCGGCGTATAAGATGACTGGGCGTATAAGACGACCCCCCAACTTTTGAGAACATTTTCAGGGGTTCAAAAGTCGTCTTATACGCCGGAAAATACGGTACTTGTAGAATCTTAACATATCTACCTTTAATTTTGTTCAAATAATTCAAGTACATTCAGGAAAAAAAGTATTCAGGAAACAATATGTGTTTCTATACAGGCATTTGGAAAACAGCAATGACCCAGGCCTTACATTAGGAGGGTATTTCTGTCCCCAGTGTAGAGCCAAATATTGTGAGCTCCCGGTGGAATGCAAAGTATGTGGTGAGTATCAGGGCTTTTATACTAGTCTGCCATAAATGAAACATAATAGCATGTTCTTCTTTTTTGTTCTTATAGTTAAAAACAAAAAGGCATAACAACTTTTTCTTACAAAGTAGTTTCAGCATTTCCACTTCCTCCATCTTTCATAAATGATCTATATCTCAGTTGGTTCAAGTGTGTCACATTCCCTAGAAAATTCTATCTTTAAGCTGTTACATGGGTCTAAAGTAAGCTGCTATTCTTATGACTTACTTAGCAATTAAAAATCCGACTCAAATATAGTTAATCTACTGGAGTCTGTACAGTGGTTAAAGATTTGTTTAAGATAGAAGCAATTTGTTTACAGAATGAATACAAAATAGTTTCAAGTAAGCAGTTTCTGGAAGTACTACTATTACAAGCAATTAACAACGTAAAGCTGATTAAAGTTTTCTCCTGTACTTAACATAGTCGTTTATCTGATGCTTCATTAATGAGTATTAATGCCTAAAGCATTCCTGGCTTATTAATATTTTGCAGTTTAGCGCATTGCTAGATTTGAATACAAGTATGTTTTGAGATATCTGAATGAACTTCTATAGTTTTAGGATTATAATTTTATTGTCCTACTTTTTAATGGCCTGAGTTGAGATTATGACTTAAAAGTAATATACATTTCTGTATAAATATTTTAAATAATACTTTAAACATTGTTGCTGGTCTATTAAAAAGATAGGTTTACTGGAATGGGAAGTCCAAGTGCACTTGTATCTGCCATGTTTCATTAGAAACTTCAAACATTCCATTCCTGTGTGCAGGACATCCCTAATTGATAATACCTGAATGAATTAATTCTACAATTCACTATGATTGAAATTAGACTCAAATATAAAGGTAAAGGTAAAGGTTCCCCTGCACATGCGTGCTAGTCGTTTCCAACTCTAGGGGCCGGTGCTCATCTCCGTTTCAAAGCCGAAGAGTCAGCGCTTGTCTGAGGACGTCTCTGTGGTCATGTGGCCGGCATGACTAGACGCCAAAGGCGCACAGAACGCTGTTACCTTCCCACCGTAGTGGTCCCTATTTTTGTACTTGCATTTTTTACGTGCTTTCGAACTGCTAGGTTGGCAGAACTATAATCACAGACTTTAGATTGGCTGTGGCTATTGTGTTAGGACTAGAGTTTAGTATGCAAATGCTCATTATCACACTTCAACCCTTTTAAGCAATTAGAATAATACCTGGGACGTAAGCTTATTCCCTTGCAACGTGACATGGCTAAAAATAAACTTAGAACTTTTATATATTGGACACACTATTTTGGGATAAGGAACAGAGGCTTGAATATCTATAAAACGTATTGTATGCAGGACTTACACTAGTGTCTGCACCACATCTGGCTCGATCATACCATCACCTATTTCCTTTGGATGCTTTTGAGGAAGTCCCAGTGGAACAGTATATTGGGGAAAGGTATGTAAAAAATACTTAGGATTGCGAATCCAAACTCCAGGAATTTTGTTCTTCAGCTAAATGATATATCTTTAATGTTTTTAATTAAGTGCCCCTTGTTTAAAGTACAACATGTTCACTACTAAGTAAATTATTTCCAAATTATTTTTTTTAGTTTATGATGATATTTCTTTTGATTCTTCATTTATTACTGTTTCTTTCTAAGAGTAATTTAAGGTTTGAGGCAGAGTTCCAACTTTTTGGTATTCAGGGGAGGGCCGTTTCCTGCCTTCTTCTAAGGCAGTTGAACACAGTTCCTTGGATGGTGTGAATCCCTAAAGGGCTGTTCACCTAAAGAAAACTTTGTTAAAATTTTCTTTATGGAAATCATTATATTCTGTTTATGTATTTTAAATGAAGAGATTATACGCCATTATTAATGGCATTTACAATAGCAGCACCAATCCTCTTCTAATTATAGTAGTAAATTGGGAAAAAAAAGTTGAATACGTATTTCCTAATAGAACTTTGCAAATATTTTTAAACAGGTATTGTCAGGGATGTCAGGGAGAAATTAGAGATCATCATGTAAGTATTTATTAAATTTAATTTATAAACTATTCCATATATTATGTCCATGCAAATAAACATCTTTTGGGGAGCTTCATATGTATATCACATTAGATTTAGGGCCTTAAAAATAATTATTTTCAGTCTTGACATTGGAATAGACCAGGTTTCATTACAATGTAATAAAATTATTGCTTATAATATTAAACAGGTTATTATCATTTGCTTAGCAAAATTTTAAAAAGCATACAAAGGGCATTGGTAGTTTATTAACAACGCTACGATGTGCTAACATGTTACTTTTAAATTTCATTTTTCCCCTCAGGTCTACATCTGTAAAGTCTGTCATAGTGCATTTTGTGTTGAATGTGATCTTTTTGCTCATGATACCTTGCACTGCTGTCCAGGTTGCATTCACAGCCATCCTGGTCCCCCCTGCATTTGATGCCTCTTATTAAATATTACTTCTTGTACAGAAGTAATTCTCTGAGCAGAGAATCTTCACCAGTTATTGAACATCTTCAACAAATTAGGTTAAAGAGAAAGATAAGGAAGATAAGTCAGCTGGAGGCGTATCTAAATATGATTTTATGCACCCATTCTATAATGTATTTAATGGACACTTAATTCTCTGTGTTACCTGTATTTGTTTTTGCTAATGTTCTTTTGGAATAATGTGGAATAATGTGCCAAATATATCTTGAAAATATTAAAATGGACATGTGCACTTAAAATATGAGTCTTATTTATATGTTGCTTTTCTTAAATATATTTTCTGAAATTGTAAAGGCTATAATTATAACGGCTATAATCTGACACTATTAGAAATACTTCATAGCAGTCATTTTTATATACCTGTATATTATGTCTGGATTTACAGAACATGAAGTTTCTTTTCTGTGATAACCCCCTGTGCATCTTAGCTTCCTTTGTCCATTCCATTAAGTGTACGGAAATGTTGAGATAGACTCCATATTTTGCTATGACATTGTTTACAGTTTAAAGATGAAAATTTACAAATGTCCAACTCTTCTTTAGCTTCCATAGGCAGAAGAGCAAGTTGCCTTCTATAAGCATAAGTTCTATTCAAAGTGATTTTTCTATGTAGAATATTTTATTTGAGATGTAATTTTAATTAGTGAGACTGGGAATATAATTTTAAAAATTACTCTTAAATCTGTTAACAAGATCGGCCAATATCTAGAATATCTCTTCAATGACATCCAAAGCAACTCATGGTGATACTAAAATGATGACACACGTGATTATGTAATTATTATGTATAATGTGAACTTAAGGTGAATGTACTTATAATCCTGCCTCTTATTTTTCCATAGCAACCCTGTGAAGTGGGTTGAGCTGAGAGAAAGTGACAGGCCCAAAGTCATCCAACTAGTTTCCGTGCCTATGTCAGGTCTAAAACTCATAGCCTCCTAGTTTCTAAGGCAGCACCTAAATCATTACACCAAACCTGGTGTAACTTTGTATTGGGAAATTGTTATGTATCTCTTCAGACTTGGTTTAATATCATGGTTCTGATCGACAGAGACAAATTAAGCAGAACTCTGAGGCTTTCAAATTCCTCAAAGAACATGTTTATTGATAGAGTATCAGTACTTTAAAAGTGAAACCAAGTCTGAAGAGATGCATAACAATTCCCCAATACAAAGTTAAGAAATCCCACCCCCAAAGCTATGCAAGCAACTACGTTTCCCCACTCAGCCTGTTGGCGGGCTTTTTATGAAGCGCCCAGCCCACAGTGTCGGGAGCAGCCGATGACTGGTTCCCATGAGAGAAAGTCCGAGAGAGAAAGTCTGTTTTGTCTAGCGCAACACCTGGCAAACCTCTCCCTCCATGCTATGTGACAACTAGGAATGAGAAGGAAAAAGATGGCAATCATGCTTATTCTAAAGTTGACACCTCGCTGTCATGGAAATTATATATTTATATCAAAACATCCCCCTTCATGGATTACTGCCTTTTCGTGGCGAAGGGCCTTGTGTAATTCAATGAAGCTATGAGTTATGCCATGCAGGGCCACCCAAGATGGACAGGTCATAGCAGAGAGTTCTGACAAAACGTGATCCACTGGAAAAGGAAATGGCAACCCACTCCAGTATCTTTGCCATGAAAACCCCATAAACATTACCAAAAGGCAAAAAGATAGGACGCTAGAAGATGAGCCCCTCAGGTCGGAAGGCGTCCAATATGCTACTGGGGAAGAGCAGAGGGCTAGTAGTAGTAGCGCCAGAAAGAATGAAGCGACTGGGCCAAAGCCAAAAGGACACTCAGCTGCGGATGTATCTGGTGGTGAAAGGAAAGTCAGATGCTGTAAAGATTCTTTCTCCATAGGAACTTGGAATGTAAGATCGATGAATCAAGGAAAGCTGGACGTGTCAAGATATGACAAGACTGAACATCGACATCTTAGGAATTAGAGAACTAAAATGGATAGGAATGGGTGAATTTAATTCAGATGACCAACAGGTATACTACTGCGGGCAATAATCCCTCAGAAGAAATGGAGTAGCCTTCATAGTCAATAAAAGAGTAGGAAAAGCAATGCTGGGATACAATCCCCAAAATGACATAATGATCTCAGTTCGAATCCAAGGCAAACCATTCAATATCACAGTAGTCCAAGTCTATGCCCCAACCACCAGTGCTGAAGAGGATGAATTTGACCAGTTCTGTGAAGCCCTACAGCACCTTATAGAAGTAACACCAAAAAATAATGTCCTTATCATCATGGGGGATTGGAATGCTAAAGTAGGAAGCCAAAAGATAACCGGAATAACAGGCAAGTTTGGCCTGTTGTACACATGGACATCACCAGACGGTCAACACAGAAATCAGATTGATTATGTGCTCTGCACTCAAAGATGGAGAAGCTCTATACAGTCAGTAAAAACAAGACCAGGAGCTGACTGGTTCAGACCAGGAGCTTCTTGTTGCAAAGTTTAGGCTTAAACTGAAGAAAATAGGGAAAAGCACTAGGCCACTCAGGTATGAACTAAATCATATCCCTGATGAATATACAGTAGAGATGACAAATAGATTTAAGGAATTAGATCTGATAGAGTGTCTGAAGAACTATGGACAGAGGTTTGCAACAGTGTACAAGAGGTAGCAACTAAAATCATCCCAAAGAAAAATAAATGCAAGAAAGCAAAATGGCTGTCTGAGGAAGCTTTGCAAATAGCTGAGGAAAGGAGGGAAGCGAAAGGCAATTGAATGCAGAATTCCAGCGAATAGCTAGAAGAGATAAGAATGCCTTCTTAAATGAACAATGCAAAGAAATAGAAGAAAACAATAGAATAGGGAGGACCAGAGATCTCTTCAAGAAAATTGGAGAGATGAAGGGAACATTTCATGCAAAAATGGGCATGATAAAGGACCAAAATGGCAGGGACCTAACAGAGGCAGAAGAGACTAAGAAGAGGTGGAAAAATCACACAGAAGAACTATACAAGAACAAGCTTAACGTCCGTGATAACCACAATGAGGTGGTAACTGACCTTGAGCCAGATATCCTACAATGTGAAGTGAAGTGGGCCTTAGGAAAGCTGAGCAACAACAAAGCTAGTGGAGGTGGCAGTATTCCAGCTGAGCTATTCAAAATCTTAAAAGACGATGCAGTAAAAGTACTACACTCAATTTGCCAGCAATTTTGGAAGCCTCAACAGTGGTCACAGGATTGGAAAAGATCAGTCTACATTCCAATTCCAAAGAAAGGCAGTGCCAAAGAATGTTCAAACTATCATACCATAGCACTCATTTCACATGCTAGTAAAGTTATGCTTAAAATCCTACAAGCTAGACTCCAGCAGTATGTGGATTGAGAACTATCAGAAGTACAGGCAGCATTTCTAAGAGGCAGAGAAACTAGAGATCAAATTGCCAACATACCCTGGATCATGGAGAAAGCTAGGGAGTTCCAGAAAAACATCTACTTCTGCTTCATTGACTATGCTAAAGCCTTTGATTGTGTGGATCATAACAACTGGCAAGTTCTTAAAGAGATGGGAGTATCAGACCATCTTATTTGTCTCTTGAGAAACCTATATGCGGGTCAAGAAGCAACAGGGAGAACTGGACACAGAACCACTAATTGGTTCCAAATTGGGAAAGGAGTCCGGCAACGCTGTATACTGTCATCCTGCCTATTTAACTTATAAGCAGAGCACATCATGAGAAAGGCAGGGCTAGATGAATCAAACGTTGGAAATAAGATTGCCGGGAGAAATATCAACAACCTAAGATATGCAGATGATACCAATCTAATGGCAGAAAGTGAAGAGGAACTAAAGAGCCTCTTGTTGCGGATGAAGAAGGAGAGTGCAAAAGTTGGCTTGAAACTTAACATTAAGAAAACCAAGATCATGGCATCCGGCCCTCTCAATTCCTGGCAAATACATGGGGAAGAAATGGAGGTAGTGACAGATTTAATTTTACTGGGCTCCAGGATCACTGCAGATGGGGACTGCAGCCAAGAAATTAAAAGACGCTTGCTCCTGGGGAGGAAGGCCATGACAAATCTAGACAGCACACTAAAAAGCAGAGACATCAGCCTGCCAACAAAAGTGCGTATAGTTAAGGCTATGGTCTTCCCAGTTGCAATGTATGGCTGTGAAAGTTGGACCACAAGAAAGGCCAAGCACTAAAGAATTGAGGCCTTTGAACTATGGTGCTGGAGAAGACTCCTGTGAGTTCTTTTTACTGCAAGGCAATCAAACCAGTCAGTCCTAGAGGAGATCAACCCTGACTACTCTTTAGAAGGCCAGATCCTGAAGTTGAAACTCAAATACTTTGGCCACCTAATGAGAAGGAAGGACTCACTGGAGAAGAGCCTAATGCTGGGAAAGGTTGAGGGCCAGAGAAGAAGGGGACGACAGAGAATGAGGTGGCTGGATGGAGTCACTGAAGCAGTAGGCGTGAGCTTAAATGGACTCCAGAAGATAGTAGAGGACAGGAAGGCCTGGAGGAATGTTGTCCATAGGGACGCGATGGGTCGGATACGAATTTGCAACTAACAGCAACAAATCAAAACATCTGGCTTAAGTATGTAAATTGTGGCAGTTGCATGATTACATTTCTGCACATGTATTAATTTGCTCCTGTTGCAGACACCATTGTTGCTTTGTATCCATCATACCTTTAGCTATAGTTTTAGCAGCAAAGCAGATGATTATTTGCAGAAATGTGTCCTCTATTTTTTATTGTAATTTATCTAATCATATGTTCTGTATATAAAAAATAAAACCTAAATATGCTTTATTTTCATTCAGCATATCCAAGTATGCCGCCAGTCACTGTTAAAATCCTGCCTTTTGTTTTCAGAGTACATAAATAGTACCCTGCTGATGCTCCCAGTAGCTATTGGGAGACTTAAATAATCTCCCAAGGGTGTTTCACTCCTACTGCTCAGGTCTTAATGAAGGCCATTCACCAGAATAACCAGGCTGTTTTTGTTCCATGCCCTGGGCTGAATCCCAACTGAAAAGGATCGAGATTAGGGTTTTTCAAACAGGGCTCCAAGGAACTTGGGGTTTCACAAAGACTTAAATGGGTTCCACAGAAATAAGTACTAAAGCACCTGTCCTGACTTTTGTGAATGCTCTGTGCAGGAGACAAACTGGCTGCCTTTCCCACACTATGCATAAGCACAAAACATGTCTCTGACTGCCACCAAATTCTGACACACATTCCTAACTGCACAAGAGCAATTCCATCTGTCCTCACTTTCCACATTGCAAACAGTACAGTCTTTGTGTCTACAAGTAGGCTGGCTTGGTCGCTCAACAGTGATAAACTAGTGAAGCGGGCATAGCAGCACCTGCATTTTCTGCATTGCATGACAAAAGCTCATCTTACTTCCCCTGTCCTGACCACTTTCTACAGGGGGATGATCGAGAGCATCCTGTCATACAGCATCACAGTCTGGTTTGGAAGCATCACTGCTTCAGACAGGAAGGCAGTGCAGAGATTGGTGAGGATGGCCAAAAAGATCATTAGCAGTTCCTCCCTCCCATCCAGGGCATAGCACAGAAGTGTTGTTTGAACAGGGTCTGTAAGATTATCTGGGGCACTGCTCATCCTCTTCACATGCAGATTCAACCATAGTTTCATTCCATACAGCATTAACCTTGTGAACTCTTAGGCTTCCTCCTTCCGTTATATATTCAAGATGGACAGTATTTAATATTTTACTGTTATGTATATGTAGGGTGTGGGTCTATAGATATGTTGTATGTAGTATCTTTTAGGTGTGTGTCATGTATGTGTTTCACTTTGAGAGCAGGCAACTAAATTTCATTTTTGATGTGTGCCGTTGTGCCCATAGTAAAAATATGACAATAAAGATTTATCTTATCTTATCTTATCTTATATCTTATCTTATATCTTATCTTATATCTTATCTTATATCTTATCTTATATCTTATCTTATCTTATCTTATCTTATCTTATCTTATCTTATCTTATCTTATTATCTTCTCTTATCAATCTGTAAGTCCCCAAGGGGCCCACTTGATTATTACACTTGACATCTTGTGCACACCTACTTAGGTATAAGGCTTATTGAGCTTTATGGGGACTTTAAAAAGATTTGCAGACAGACAGGAGGAAGATGCGTATCTAAGGGGCTTCAGCTAGGCATTCACATCCCATTAATCCCCATCTTAAATATATGCGCCCTAAAGTATATGTATATATTTTTATTTTGTTTTTCTGTTATGCCTAATATCTTTAAAATGAACATTTTTTAAAAAAAATATAGATAATTGGGTACCAGACTGGTACAATATCAGATAATATACAAAAAGATGGAATAAATAAAAATAAAAATTCCAGGGCTGCTGATATTGCCGCTTCTGGCACGTTTTCAGAGATTAAATTTGACTGATTTCATTAGCATTTCTTTCTTCAGAATTTATGAGTATCTGAATATAGCTTTAAAACAAATATCCCAAATTGCTAGTCAAGCATTGAAATATGCTGATATTTTTGTAAGACAATCTGTACACAACAAAAAAAGGAACATAGAAATAGGTTAAATCTAGATTACATCTTTGCTCCTTATCTTGAACTTTTGTCCAAGGAATAGGAATTACATTGCAATCATTGAAACTAATTTATTTGGTTAAAACATTAACACACTCTCTGATAACTGAAATTCAAGTTTTATTTTTGTTTTTGGCATTTATAATCAACAGTTTACTTTTCATTTTATTAGCAACATTAACACTGTAACTCTTGATTGGGGTTCCAGGAGTTTTTTAAAGACATTCCGTGGTTTGGAAAAGTTTGAAAAACTTTCCCCTACCCCACCCCCAGCAATAAAACCATTCTTACCCTAGATTTTGCTACACAAACTGTTCTGCTTTTGCTTTTGCTTTCCACACATACATTTCTCAACTGAGCAAAGTCTATTTTTTCTCGCTTCCTGTTTCCTGTAAAGTTTACTTTTGGTGTGCGGGCTGAGAGATCTTTTGTTCCCTGAAGGAACTCATTTCAACTGTCCAGAAATCAGGACCTGGAAACAGGTAAGTTCCAATGCTAAACTGAACTATCAGTAAAGAAGAACATTTGTAGCTCAGGGTTGAAATGAGGGGTCCTCGGTGCTCTGAGCTTGCTTGTTTTCTTGCAGATGTTTCATTACACAAACTAGGTAACGTAGCACTGACGATATTACCTAGTTTGGGTATTGAAGTGTGTTCAGGTAAACTGAACTATATTTGAGAATGAATTAGACATTATTTAATATGGTGACAAAGAATATAGTGACAATGTGAAGCAGTAATATGCATTCTTATTTCCTCCTATCTCTTTTTTCTCTGTGTTTCTTTTGGTGTCAAGTTTTGATTTTTTAATTTTATTTTTATTTTTGGAAGTGAAGCAGTTGTTGCTATTTGGGGCAATTGCAATATCACATATCTGCCCCAGCCCATTCTTTGGACTCATTAAGTTACAACTTTAATTGAGCCCATGAACAGCGGGTTTCACAAGACTATGCTCTTCAAATGCAAAAGGAAAGGGAGGCCATATTAATTTCTTGTAGATATCAAGAGAAATTGTGAACCACTGCCTGAACTGGTGAGAATAAAAATTTCTTTTAATGCCAGAATCGTGATCTTATTAGTACCACAGCAAGGAGCCCAAAGATTGTTATAACTTCTGATTTGGATTCAGACGGTTTATTCATTTCCAAGCCATTCACACAAATCTGAATTGCAAGTGGCATTTCATCTATATTCACATATTAAAAAATGTCCTAGAAATTTGTTTTTGCATTGTTTTGCATGTAACGAGAAAAAAAATGTGAGAGAACACACATAAATACGATGTGCACAAAATCTACTTCTATAATCAATGTAGGTTCTTTTTAAACTTCATTGATGTTTCTTTTTTAAAGGTTTTATTTTTTTATTATTATTTATTTATTTATTTATTATTATTTAGACTTATGCGCTCGTGACCTCTCGTCTTGATTTCTGCAACGCTCTCTACATGGGGCTACCCTTGAAGACCACTCGGAGGCTCCAACTGGTACAGAATGCAGCCGCGAGAGTTGTATCGGGGGTTTCCCGATACTCCCGTGTCACACCTTTGCTCCGTGAGCTGCATTGGTTGCCAGTTGTCTTCCGGGTGAGGTTCAAGGTGTTGGTAATGACCTACAAAGCCCTCCATGGCATGGGTCCAGAATACCTTGGGGAGCACTTGCAGCCGGCGTCAACTTCCCTCCGCCCAGTACGCTCCCACAGAGAGGGCCTCCTCAGGGTGCCGCCGGTCAAAGAATGCCGACTGGTGACCCCCAGGGGGAGAGCGTTCTCTGTGGGTGCACTGGATTTATGGAACCATCTTCCGGTAGAGCTCCGGATGGTGCCCGATCTCCGCTCCTTCCGGCGCAACCTTAAAACCCATCTCTTTAAAGAAGCGGGCCTGGCCTGATGGGATGGGGTAGGATTTTTATTATGACTTCAATTTTAAATTTGTATTATGGGCATTGTTTAATCATGTTTTAATAATTTTAATTTTTGCATCTGATTTTTATGTATTGCCCTGTTAACCACCCTGAGTCTCTTGAGAGAAGGGCGGTATATAAATTAAATAAATAAATAAATAAATAAATATACCGCCCTTCTCCCGTAGGCAGTATATACCTATACCTACATTGCTGGGACATACTAGATTCTTCTACGGTTCTTATAGGGAAAAAACATTACAAGAGAAAAATGAGGCACAGGAGTTTTTATATGGGCTTTTCTGATAGCTTGAAAAGAGGGGAAGGGAGAGAAGAAAGTAATTTGTAAATTCTTTTTAGTAGAAACTGACATAATTGACATCTCACCTAAGATTTTGTTTCTACTGCCTGATGAACTTCAAGGCCATCCTCCACCATGTGAATGTCCATAATATGCTGGGCTAAGCAAAAACCTGAGCAACTTCCTGGCTTTGGATGAGTTTGTAATGTCTGTGAATGGACCCTGTTCCTTTCCTCCTAATCTGGTAGTCCCAGGTGTTAAGGATGGATGCAATTAGAAGAGTAGAAGCTCTCCTGATATTCCTTGGAAATCCTCCTCCATGCCTGCAACCTATCCTCTAGAATACAGTTCTGGTGTGCTTTTGAAAAATTGCTAAATCTGTTTCTACAAATGACCTAGCTTGTCATGTTGCAACAGTAAAGGATGAACACATAAACAGTAAAGGATGAACATATAATGAAACAGAAAGAAAGCTCTTTGAAAAGGCCATTTCTCATGTATTCATAAATTGTCTCGCTCACAAACTGGAGGTATGGAGCACTTCTGATCCTGCAATCTGCTAGATGCGAAACCTGATAATTGGCTAAAGCCAACATTCATTCTCCTGCCAAATAGCAGTTCGAAAGCATGCAAATGGAAGTTGATAAATAGATACCACTTTGGTGGGGAGGTAACAGCATTCTGTGCACCTCAGCATATAGTCATGCTGGCCATATGACCACAGAAGTGTCTTTGGACAACGCTGGCTCTCTCGGCTAAGAAACAGACATGAGCACTGCCCCCTACCTTACTTTTTTAACATTCGTTCAGCTAGCCACTCCTCAGCAGAAGATATTATGAGTAGAGATTAATAGTTGTTTTTGCAGCCAGAAGTTGAAGTTCAGTTGGAGGAGAAGGAAATCAACTGATTGTTTTCCTTAACTTCTCTTGAATTAAAACTATAAGACAGCACTGTTTACCATCCTGGAAATAGGACTCAGCCTTTAGGACAGCAAATTTTAGACCAGTAAAATTTCTGCCACCTCAAGGACTGGTGGATTACAGTTTATTTTAACTTTGTTATCTGGCTATCTCATTTACAGTGGCAATGAATGCACAGTTGGAATACTTGAAAGAACAGGTTATGGATAGACCATCATGGGGAAAAATTGATGTATACCAGGGCTTTTCAACCAGTGGTACAGTTACCACCTGGCAGGTGGTACGCGACCATCCTAGAAAAGTGGTAGCGGGGGAGGGGAATGAGCTGAACTGGTGGCAGCACCACACAAGCCTCCATCTTTAAGTTAAACAGTAATCTATAGAGTTTATTAATCAGTTTTTCATCTGTTTTTAACAATGTAAGATCAAGTTCTGTCTGTTCCTTATAGAGCCCCGTCGCTTTCACGTCTTCTTCATATCTCAACTGAATTTGTAAATATGGCAATACCTTGTTGTAAGTCTTGTCTAGATTTCAACCTTCCTTCATTATCCAGTAAGTCTTTATAAGTTACAAGTTTATCATAGTTAATTAAGTTTGGGTAAGCAAAAGCTTCCATTGAGAGCCATTCAGGTATCTTAGTATAATTTTTTAAGTCCCAGTTCATCAAAAAAGGCTTTTTCTAATTTTACCGGAATGGTTTGAAATAAAAAGAGTATTTTTGGTAAGATATTCATTTTAACTGTAGCTATTCTCCCCAATATTGACAGTTGGATATTTTCCCACTTTTCTAAGTCCAGTTTTATTTGTTTTAATAGTTTTGTATAATTGTCCTCTTTCACTGTTATACATCTTGCTGTTAAATAAATTCCCAAGTATTTAACTTTTTTAACTATTTGAAGATTTGTTTTTCTTGCAAGTTGCATTTTCTGTTTTTCTGTTAAGTTCTTTGTTAAAACTTTGGTCTTTTCTCTATGTATTATCAGAACTGCAACCTCAACATATTGTTCTATTGTGGCCAACAGTTTTGTGCTTGTTTCCAGAGGTTCTTCCAGTATAAAGACCAAGTCATCCGTGAATGCCTGCAATTTTTATTTTCACCCTTTATCTCCAGTCCTTTGATTTCAAAGTCTTGTCTAATATTTCTGTTCAATACTTCCAAAGTTAATATGAATAGCAGTGGTGATAAAGGACATCCTTGTCTTGTGCCCTTTTTAATATCAAAATTTTCTGTATAGTCTCCATTTACAATTACTCTAGCAGTCTATCATAAATTGCATAAATTGCATTCATGAAGTTTTATCCAAAATCCATTTCCAAAAGTTGCTGAAACATAAATTGCCAATTTAAGTTATCAAACGCCTTTTGCGCATAAAGAAATATCAAAGCCATCTGTTTGCCTGGGTGGGCCTCATAATACGCTAAAATGTCCAAGATTGTTCTTAAATTGTTTTTTATCTGTCTTTTAGGAAGGAAGCCATTTTGATCTGTGTGTATAAATTCAATCAAAAATTTCTTAATTCTTTCTGCCATTATTGAAGAAAAATTTTTATAGTCTACATTTAGCAATGAAATTGGCCTATAATTTTTTATATGTATCAAATCTACATCTTCTTTGGAAATTAAAGTGATATTAACTTCAGTCCATGTCTTTGGTATTTTGGCTTTCTGAAGAGTTTCATTACAAAGTTCTTTCAAGATCATAGTAAGCATGTCTTGTAACGCAGTGTAGTATTCTGCAGGCAGTCCATCTGGCCCTGGAGTCTTGTCCTTTTTTTTGCCTTTTTATAGCTTCTGTAGTCTCCATCATTGTTATTGGTTCGTTCAATATATTTTGGATATTCTGAGGAATTTTCGGTAGATTTGCTTTTATTAAATACTGCTCTATTTTTTCCTTAGAAATTTCCTTTGCTTTATAAAGTGTCTCATAATATTCTTTCACAGTTTTTCTCATTGCATCATTTTGAAACTGTATTTCTCCTTTTGTATCTTGGAGTTTCTTTATTATTTTCTTTTCTTTTTCCTTTCTCAATCTATATGCTAGCCATCTTCCCGGCTTGTTAGCATTTTCAAAAAAGTTCTGTTTGACCCGTTTGATCTGTTGAGCCATTAATTCCATCTCAGCTAAATTTAATTTGTGCTTTATTATTTCCATTTGTTTCTTGAGTATTACTTTATCTGGCTCTATTTGTAATTCTAATTCTAGTTTTCTAAGTTCCTTCCTCAGCTTTAATTGTAGTTGTTTCTGTTCTTTGTTCTTCTTAGCAATATAAGTTATGGCCAGGCCTCTAAAGTATGCTTTGGCAGTGTCCCAAACATTTTGAAGTGATGTTTCTTCCTTCTTATTGATTTTAAAAAAAATTCCATTTCCTTTATTGCTAATTGCAGGAATTCTTTGTCCTTCATAATTGATGTTAGGGACCATCTAGGTTTCTTCTTAATTCCTTTGCATATCATTTTTATTGGATTGTGGTCTTCCCAGTCATTGGTTTCAATTCCTGCCTCTTTGATCATCAGTTTCAAGTCCAACGACATCCATATCATGTCAATTCTTGACCATGATTTATGTCTATTTGAGTAGAATGTATATTGTAGTTTCTCCGGGTTTTTCTCTCACCATATATCTAAAAATACTAAATTCTTCTATCATTTTTGAAAATGCTTTAGGTAGTAAATTTCCTCCTTTCCGTCCTTGTTTAGCACTTTTATAGTCCAAAGTTCTATCCACTATTGCATTAAAGTCTCCCATTATACAAAAGTTTTGGTAATTTGAGTCTAATATTTTCTTATATAGTTCAAGATAAAATTGTTCTTGTTTGTCATTAGGTGCATATATTCCAATCATTAATATCTGCTTTTGGTCTATCATAATTTCAACCATAAAAATTCTCCCCTCATCATCTGCATAAATTTGTTTAGGCATCATCTTTTCTTTGATATAAAAAGGTACTCCTCTTTTCTTTTGGGATTACGTTGTAAAGTAAAGTTTGCCAATTTTTGGTTGTTCTAAAATTTTGATATGTTGCCTCTTAATATGGGTTTCTTGAAGACAAATTATATCCATTTTTAATTTTTGTAAACATGTAAACAGTTTCCTCCTTTTGGAGGGGGAGTTTAAGCCATTGATATTTATTGATAAAATCCCAATTTCCTCCATCTTTTTCAATTATATCTGGGTCTTAATCTTCTAGTCGATCTTATCTGTCTCTGATCTCTTGGTCTTGTGCCCTCTTCTGGATAAGAGTATGTAGTTTTAGTTTCTTTGGTTTCTTCTCTTACTCTTTGATCGGTCTCACTTTCCACTTGTGTTTCGTCTTGTTTCTTGGGTTCTGAGTCATCTCTCTCCAGAAAGGGTCTGTGGCTATCAAAGAACTCCAATGCTTTAAGTGGTGTGTCCAGTCTGTATCTTTTCGTATCCCAGCAGATTAAAATCCCTTCTGGAATCAACCATCTGAAGTTCACTCCTTTTTCAACAAGTTTCTTAGTTAAAAAGTGGTAGTCTCTTCGAGCCTCTCTTATCCTTCTAGGGATTTGCTTGAGAACCACAATTTCTTTTTCTTTATATTTCAGCGGTTCATTTCTTACTTTTCTCAGGATCTCATCTCTTGTAGCTCTTTTTAAAAATCTGACATGCACTTCTTTGGGCACCTTATTTCTTCTAGCATAGTTGGAGTTAACACGATATACCTGGTCCATTTCCCCTGCCATTTCTGACTTCCCAAATCCAAGTACGTCTGCCAGCAACTCTGTCATCAGTTCTAAAGGATCCTCTTCCTTATCTTCCTGTATATTTTGAAATCTTAAAAAGTATGATGCTCGCTCCATTTCTATAACAACCAAAGAGTCTTCCAGTTCTCCATTAATTTGCATCAGTTTTTGGTTTTCATCTTTCAGGTCTTCCAGTTTCTGGTCCACCTCCATTGACGTGTGTTCCATTTTTTGGATTCTTTGTTGATTTTCTGCAATTGTCTTTTTAAATTCTTTCATTTGGGAGTCTATATTAATAATTCTTTGGTTCATTTTGTCTAAATCACTTTTCAACTCTTCATGATTTTTAGATGCTGTAGCAGAGTGGGCAGCGTTAGCATCCTGGATTGATTATAGAATTGCTCAAGTGTCCTTCTGTTGGGTATTGGTCTTCTCCTGTTGTAACATTGTAGTAATTGGTTTGTGGTAGACTGGGCTTGCAGAAGTTGAAGCCGGGGCAGAAGAGCCTTTTTCCCAAGTTTGGATGTTAGAAGTACTCATCTTTGTCTTCAGGTTGTACTGTATGGTGTCTCTGCCCAATAGACAGATTTTCTAATCCAATAGTCTCCTAATGGTTAAAAGATAAAGGTAAAGGTTCCCCCACACATGCGTGCTAGTCGTTTCCAACTCTAGGAGCCGGTGCTCATCTCTGTTTCAAAGCCGAAGAGCCAGCGCTCGTCCGAGGACGTCTCCATGGTCATGTGGCCGACATGACTAGACACCAAAGGCGCATGGAACGCTGTTACCTTCCCACCGTAGTGCTCCCTATTTTTCTACTTGCATTTTTACGTGCTTTTGAACTGCTAGGTTGGCAGAAGCTGGGACGAGTAACAGGCGCTCACTCTGTTATGCAGCACTCAGGATTTGACCCGCCAAACTGCCGATCTTCTGATCGACAAGCTCAGCATCCTAACCCACTGAGCCACCGCGTCTCTAATGGTTAGGAGAGAGTAATCCAGAAAATTATATTCAAAAACCAATGATAAGGATTCCAGGCTTCTCTATATTTATAATCCAAGGGAGTCCAAAATTTTCAACTTGTTTAGGCAATAGTCTATCTTGAGAACAGTAGAAACACAACAGAGAGGCCAAAAAGAAAGAAAAAAAGAGCAGGGAGTTTATTTTTCTGCAATAAAGTCTCCAACTCCCTTCAAAGAAATATCTGGGCAAACAGCCAAGTTTCAGGCAAAGATAACTCTGTTGAGGAAAGATGGATGTAGCTTTCAAGCTTTGCCAGTAGATGGCACTTACTGTCCATTCTCACTCTTTCTGCCAAGAGAGACGAAAAGAATTTATATATAACTTTCAATTTAAAAAGGTTTAAAAAAATAAAAATATAAAGAGAGGGAAGAAAAGGGAAAAATAGAAGTTGTGCTGTCTTTCAACAAAAAACGCCCAGTTCTATCAAAACAAAATCTTCCCAAACTTTTACGCCACAGATAGCCTTGTAACAAAGTAAAGTTTTCACTTAGCCAAAAGCTTAAACCACCACTTCTAATTCTGGAGGGGGTGATGAAAGTAAAAAATTCCACCCTCCTCCCTAATAGTAAGGGCTTCGCTTCCAAGGGCTGGGAAGGTGCTTTTTCACTAAAGATCTTGGCTTGTAGGGAGAGTGAAAGGAAAATCCTCACCCAGAACAGCTGATTGCTCTTTCAATTGCTGTTCTCCTGCCTCCACCAAACAGCTGCTAATGGCGGAATGCAAAGTGCAGTTTGCCTTTCTTCCTGCCGGTTCCAGGGGCTCTGTTGGGACCAGCAGTTTGGCTACCGCCTAGCCACAGTCCTCACACATTTACCTGTTGGGGCCACCCCTACAGGGCAGCATTCAGTCCATTTGGACCCACCAGCTCAGGGGTGTCAAACTGCCGGCCCGTGGGCCGGATGCATCGCAACGAAACCGCACCCATCCCATTGCCAGCAATGGGGAAAAACCCCGATACATCGCATGACGTCGCAAGTTTGACATGTCTGCACCAGCTAGTAGAATTCGGACCCGGAAGAAGAGAGAAACAATTCCCCGAGTCTGTCCTAGCTGACGTCAGCGGAAGCTCTCTCAAGTTTTTGACACCTTGTGAGGCGACTGGTGGTACTCGGATGTTGCCATATCCTAAAAGTGGTACAATGGGTGAAAAGTTTGAAAAGCCCTGATCTATACAGTTGCTAATAGTTAAAAAATGTCCTGATTAATCAATCTGGCTGTGCAGTAAAATGTAATAAAAAGTAATAATTCAGTAATGCTCTAAAAAAATAGTAAAATGTAGTACTTGTGATAGCAAAGCCATACTACTTTCTGTTGACTACAGGCCATTTTAGTCCTTGGGAAAAAATAAACACCATAATTATTACTACTCTTTGCAATAAAGAATGTAATTTCAGAACCGAGGTCATTTATGATGTATTGACTTATAAATTTTGTTTGGTTTTTAATAGAATGGCTGCCCAACAGAGTTCTGCAGATATCAGTAACATTTCAGAGCTGGATTCCTCTTCTTTGGAGGCTTATTACACTGGGCTCAATCTTAATTTTAGCAAATTTATGGAAGAAATGGAGCTAGATCACCAGCAAGTCCGGAATCAACTGCAAAGAGGGTTTAATCCTACAATGAGAAGTGAAGCCAAAAGGTTAAAAACTTTCCCCTCCACAAGTAATTCATTTTGGATGGCCACAGAAATGGCTGCAGCTGGCTTCTATTACAACAATGTGAAGTCTGCAATACAATGTTTTTGCTGTGGATTAGTTTTGCTTAAAAGAAGTTCTCAAAGGTCACCTTTTGAGTGTCATAAAAATCTATGGTCCAGTTGTGAATTTATTTTAGGCAAAGAAGTTGGTAACATCTCTAAATATGACATTCGAGTTCGGAATCCAGAGAACAATTCTCTAGAAGTGAAAAATAAGTACAAAGAAATGGAGTCAAGACTTGAATCCTTCACCAACTGGCCATTTTATTGTAAAGAGATACAGCCTGCTTTACTAAGTAATGCTGGATTTTATTTTACAGGTAATCTCAAAACATTTATTTTCTAATTTCTAAAATATTGCTTCTGTTAGATTTCCATGCTCTAAAGACCATGGAAAGCAATGCACGTTTTTTGTTGAGATGCAAAATTTTGCTAACAGGCTATTAAACAATACTGCTACAATTTGCTATCCTTTAATTATACCACATTTCAAACACTCTTTGCTGTTGAGAAATATTGCCATTTTTATGTTGATCAGTAGCATTATTCCCACTATACACCAAGCCGCAAATCCAAACAAGCCTTCTTACTGATGTTTCTGGATGCTCATTCATATTAACTGGGCTTTTTGGCAATGCAGAGTCCTTATTTATTTTCTCCAGGAAGTGTCAGGTATCTCATAACCCCACGGACCAGAAGAGTCATTACAAGTATTCTTAGAACTGGTGGGTGATCCAGTTACTTTCTGGGTGCAATGCACAGGTTTAAAGCCGTACATGATACACTGCCAGGTTATTTGTGAGACCGCCTATCTGCCTCTCATACCATATTGGTTAGAAGACGCTCCAGGACCCTTTTTGAAATGTTGTTATCTGATAGAAAGAGTATCCCTCATCCTATGGAACACCCTCTTCCATAAGATGCCAGGCCCCCATTCTCCTAGTCTTTTGGAAGACCAGGCTGTTCTCCCAAGCACTGAGGTAAGTGGCAACTGTAAATGTGAATGTCTGAAGAATTGTCTGGGGCAGCAAGAGGATTGTTGCTGCTGTTTATTAAATGGTGGTATTATCTTTTTTATGTTTTTGACTGCTGCTTTTAAGCCACCCAGGTTATTGTATGTAAAGTAGGCAGCAGTGCAAGTCTAATAAGCCAACCATCCTGGTGTTTGAGCCCTGGTGGAGCAGTGGTTAGAATGCAGAATTGCAGGCTAACTCTGCCCATAGCCTGGAGTTCAAGATTGACTCAGCCTTTCATCCTTCTGAGGTCAATAAAATGAGGACCCAGATTGTTGAGGGTAATATGCTAACATTATAAACTGCCCAGAGACTGTTGTAAAGCACTATAGGGTAGTGTATAAGTCTATTGCTATTGCTATGAATTGAAGGTGTAGGAGCAATGTTTCGACGGAATCCCATCTGTCATCCTCAGGCTGGTGGCTTCAGCTTCCTTCTTCTGGGAGAAGCATGTGGTAGTGGCCGTTTGTTCCTCTTTTATATATATATATATATATATATATATATATATGTGTGTAAATTACTAACAAAGAATTAAAGGGAAACTGGGATGCATTTCTGACTCTTTAGTCGTCCTCAGCCAGCCATACGGACGACTAAAGAGTCAGAAATGCATCCCAGTTTCCCTTTAATTCTTTGTTAGTAATTTACACAAATATATGAATTGTCCGGTGTGACTACTGCCTGTTCGATAGCCTTCAAGATAGGCTGAAAACAGGAAATAAAGATTTGCCCCATGTTTGGGGCCTAGCAAGGTAATCTAAATAGTTAACATTTGAAACATATATATATATATATATACATACACATACATATATATCTTAATAATTTTAAAAATACGAATCCAAGGCCAATTTACATAAAGTATAAAATCTTTGAACACTGAGATGGATAAAAAACAGTCGTTTATTGCTAAAAGATCATATAAAAGGTAAAGGTAAAGGTTCCCCCGCACATGTGTGCTAGTCGTTTCCGACTCTAGGGGCCGGTGCTCATCTCCGTTTCAAAGCCGAAGAGCCAGCGCTTGCCCGAGGACGTCTCTGTGGTCATGTGGCTGGCATGACTAGATGCCAAAGGCGCACGGAATGCTGTTACCTTCCCACCGTAGTGGTCCCTATTTTTCTACTTGCATTTTTACATGCATTCAAACTGCTAGGTTGGCAGAAGCTGGGACGAGTAACACGCGCTCACTCTGTTTGCACCCCACCCAAGATGGCGGACGTGCTCGGCTGAGCTCCGCGAGCACCAGCTGTTAGGCGTCTCTTGGGGGTCCCTCATGAGCCTTTGGGCTTTTTGAGAATGGGGATTGGGGGATTGGGGGATCAGGCAGCGAGACAATTAGGAGGTCGACGAAGCTGGCAGTGACCTACTTCATCTGCCGAGCTGTCCGTCTGCTGGCCCTGCTGTTTTCCGGCTGCTTTCAGCTGTCCTCCGGCTGTTTTCTTTGCTGCCGCCTTCCCAGACCGTTTGCGGCTGCTTGGGGCCGACGCCGGCTGTTTTCTTTCTTGCCGAGCTGTTCCTTCCCGATCTGTCTGCGGCTGCTCGTGGCCGACGCCGGCGTTTTTCCTGCACTTCGGGCCGTTTTGGGCCGCCTAGGCGCTCCCGGACTGGCCCCGGTTGTTGGGGTGGACGCCGGTGAATCCGCTCGGGCGGCGGCGATTTCGGACGACGACGATGGCGGTGATGGCGGCAATGGCGGTGATGGCGGCAATGACGGCGACGGCGTGGGCGGTGTCTCCGGCGCTGGCTGCGGTGGTCTTTGGGCCGTGCCTGGCGCCGACGGCGGCCCACGCTCGGCGGCAGCGGCGGCAATACGTGTTCGGCGGCGACGGCGAAGATGGTGTGTTCTGGCCGTCTTCGGCGGCCAACAGCTGGTGAGACGTTTCGGGGGCCAGCTTTCGGACTGCTTTCGGCGGCACCGGCGTTTCTGGGACTGTGTGCCCGTTTGCCGATGGCTGGCTTTGCGCTTTTTCGGCTTTTGGCCCTCTCGCCGGCGGTGGGGTCCCCACGTTGCCCTAGCTTGCCTTGGGCCGCTTTTTAGCGGCAATGTCGCCCTCGGGCCGTTTCGACGGTGGAGAGGGCGATTGTTAGTCATCTTGGCGGCGACGGCGTCTTCAGTCCATTTAGTGGCGGAGAAGACGACCGCGGATCATCATAAAGGTGCAAAGATGACGTGGTTCCCGCACCGCTTTTGGACTGCTTTTGCAGCGACGACGGCGATTTTGGACCATCTTTACTATCCTGGCCTGCCTACCCTTTTTGCCTCGGACATATGGACATACATATTTATCATCTTCCTGCCTACCCTCCCCCCTCTCCCCTTGGATTTTGGACACACCTGGGTATCGGCCACGGTGGGAGAGTGGCTTGACTTTTTCCATCTGCGGCCCCATGGAGGTGGGAGCTCTATGGGGTTGCCTACCCAGAGGATATCTGGTCCACCTCCAGGAACAGAGTTGCAACCCGTCGTGAGAGGGCGGGGGGTGGCCTGTCTCTGGGGGCACCCAACTGAGTGGCAGTGAAGTTGGGTGGGGACCTAGATATCTGTCTTTATGCTTCGATCCTCCCATGGACACAACTAATGGGACGCCTATCCTGGACTTGCTAGAATCATGCGAAAATATACTAGCACGGACTTGTATGCCCTCAGGGGAGCCCCCCTCTCCTGGGTGCGACCCGCCTCCTTAAACACTTTCAACCTCGATGACGGGCCCGAGTTTTGGGACCCTGAGAGATGGCTGGGCAGGGGCAGGGGCCGTCAACATAAAGTTAATAGAAGGCCTCTGATCATTTTTTTATCTAATTTTTTTATAGGGTTAGGGAGAGGGGTGGGTGATAAGGGTTGTCTGGCTTTGGGGGGTGGCCAATCAACCATGGCTCAGGCCAGACTTGGGTCCGACCGCGCGGCGGGAGAACAGGGTGTCGTTGTCTCCGGAGCTCACGAGCGGGTCGTGGGATTACCAATTCCCACGACGGGGAATGGCAGCAGGAGGATAGACAGGGGGGCGTATCGCTACCGGGAGGGCCATCTCAGCTACTTGCAAGCGGTGAGGCGCTCCGACCCTCTGCTTCTTCCCCGAGGTCCCGGGAGCGAGGATGTGCAGCCTCCTGAGCTCCGGCTGGTGTATCTGAATGCCAGGTCCGTGGTCAACAAAGCTCCCCTCGTTAGGGATTTAGTTGAGGGTGAGCATGCGGACCTGGCCTGCATCACGGAGACTTGGTTGGGCCCAGAGGGTGGGGTCCCTTTGGTTGACCTCTGCCCACCAGGTTTCCGGGTGCTACACCGGCCGCGAGCTCATGGTAGGGGTGGGGGAGTGGCGGTTACTATTAGGGAGACCTTATGTCCGCGGGAGAACACTGTTTCTCAGATAGTCGGGTGTGAGTCTCTCTTTGTGAGATTTGGTTCTGGGGCGCAGTTGGGCTTGCTGCTGGTGTACATTTCGCCTAGTCACACAGCGGTAGCCCTGCCCGAGCTGCTCAATATCCTCTCGGGGTTGGTGGTTGAGTTTCCCAAACTTATAGTTTTGGGAGACTTCAATCTACCATCCCTGGGAGGTTCATCTGATCTAGCTCGGGAGTTCATGGCTTCCATGACGGCCATGGACCTGACGCAAGTAATTTCTGAACCAACTCATGAGGGAGGTCACACCCTTGACCTGATTTTTTTATCTAGCCGGTGGTTGGATGATCTTGGTGGGGGCTCTCCATTCATTATGCCCCTGTCATGGACCGATCATCATCTCCTGCGGATGGTCTTCCGTTTTGCCACCCCCCGCCGTGGGGGTACGGAGCCAATTAGATGGTACCGCCCCAGACGCTTAATGGATCCTGATAGATTCCAAGCGGCGCTGGGGTCCCCACCTGCCTCCATTGCTCACAGCTCGGCGGATGCCTTAGTGGAAGCCTGGGAAAGGGCAGCCACTGAGGCACTTGACCGGGTTGTACCCTTGCGGCCCCTGACCCGGCGCAGATCCCAGCGAGCTCCATGGTTTTCCGTGGAGCTCCGGGAGATAAAGCGTCGGAAACGGGGCCTAGAGAGCTGTTGGAGGTCTAGCCGATCCGAACCCGACCGGTTGCGGTTAATAACCTATATTAGGTCTTATCTCGCAGCGATGAGGGTGGCGAGGTGTAACTACTTCTCTACCCTCATCGCGTCCGCAGATAATCGCCCGGCCGCCCTGTTTAGGGTGACTCGCTCACTTCTTAATCAGGAGGTGAGGGAGGATCCCTTGCAGGGTCGTGCCGAGGAATTTAGTCAACATCTGTCGGATAAAATCGCTCGGATTCGGACCGGTTTGGACTCCAACTGGGCAGAGTCTGGCGATCAGGACACGAGCGGTCTTGTCAATGTTACCTGGGAAGAGTTTGATTCTGTGACCCCTGATGAAGTGGACAGGATTATGGGGAGGCTGAGCTCCTCCACATGTTTGTTGGACCCGTGCCCTTCCTGGCTGGTTTATGCAGCCAGGGAGAGGACACGAGGCTGGCTCCAGGCGGTTATATCTGCTTCTTTGAGTGAGGGTTATTTCCCCACCGTCTTGAAGGAGGCGGTGGTGAGACCTCTCCTCAAGAAGCCTGCCTTGGACCCAGCTGTATTGAACAACTTTCATCCAGTCTCCAACCTTCGCTTTCTTGCGAAGGTTGTTGAGAGTGTGGTGGCGCATCAGCTCCCTCTGGTCCTGGATGAAGCGGATTATCTGGAACCCTACCAATCGGGTTTCAGGCCCGGGTACAGCACGGAGACGGCATTGGTCGCATTGGTGAATGATCTCTGGAGGGCTCGGGATAGGGGATATTCCTCTGTCCTAGTCCTATTAGACCTCTCGGCGGCTTTCGATACCATCGACCATGGTATCCTGCTGCAGCGTCTCAGGGGATTGGGAGTGGGAGGCACAGTTTTTCGGTGGTTCTCCTCCTATCTCCTGGGACGCTCGCAGTCGGTGTTGGCAGGGGGGCAGAGATCGACCCCTAGGTCTCTCGTTTGTGGAGTTCCTCAGGGGTCGGTTCTCTTGCCTCTCCTGTTCAACATCTACATGAAACCGCTGGGTGAGATCATTCGTGGTTTTGGAGTTGGGTATCATCAATATGCTGATGATACCCAACTTTTCTTTTCGACCCCAAACCACCCCAATGATGCCCTCGCTGTGATGTCCCGTTGCCTGGAGGCGGTTCGGGTCTGGATGGGGAGGAACAGACTTCAACTCAACCCTGACAAGACTGAGTGGCTGTACATTTCGGCATCCCGGGACATTCAAAATGTTCCATCTCTTTCTGTGGGGGGTGAGCTTTTACCCCCCGTGGATAGGGCTCGCAACTTGGGAGTCCTCCTAGATTCACGGCTTACCCTGGAAGATCATATAGTGGCCGTGACTAGGGGGTCTTTCGCCCAGGTTCGCCTGGTGCGCCAGTTGCGGCCCTATCTGGACCGGGATGCCCTGTGTACGGTCACTCATGCGCTCGTGACCTCTCGCCTTGACTACTGTAATGCTCTCTACATGGGGCTTCCCTTGAAGACCACTCGGAGGCTCCAACTGGTACAGAATGCGGCCGCGAGAGTTGTCTTGGGAGTTTCCCGGTACTCCCATGTTACACCTTTGCTCCGCGAGCTGCATTGGCTACCAGTTGTCTTCCGGGTGAGGTTCAAGGTCTTGGTTATGATCTTCAAGTCCTTACATGGCATGGGTCTGGGTTACCTCAGGGACCACCTGCTGCCGGCGTCAACTCCCCTCCGCCCTGTGCGTTCCCACAGAGAGGGCCTCCTCAGGGTGCCTCCGGTCAGGGAATGCCGACTGGTGGCCCCCAGGGGGAGGGCCTTCTCTGTGGGCGCTCCGGCATTATGGAACAAACTGCCGGTGGAGCTCCGGACGACATCAGACCTCCGAACCTTCCGTCGCGGGTTGAAGACTCACTTATTTGAATTAGCTGGTCTGGCCTGATGGGGGATTATGGGTTTCAAATTTGGTGTTTTTTGTATTGTATTATTGTTTTTAATTGGGCATTGATTTAATTTCCTTTTAACTTTTGTACCGTTATTTATATATGCCCTGTGAACCGCCCTGAGTCCCTAGGGAGAAGGGCGGTATAGAAATCAAATAAACGTAAACGTAAACGTTATGCGGCACTCGGGATTTGACCCGCCAGACCGCCGACCTTCTGATCGACAAGCTCAGCGTCCTAACCCACTGAGCCACCGCGTCATAATAATATAAAATAATAATAATAATATATAATAATATAAAATAATAATTAATAATAATATAAAATAATCATAATATAAAATAATCATAATAAGCAATAAAAAGTAATTGCTTAAACTGTTTAAAGCATATCTGCCTAATCTAAGCTTTCACTGGTCCTCTGCCAGTGTCATCAGAGAAAGCACTGAAGGTTTGAAAAACCGTTGGTAAGCCTGTTTGGTTCCATGCTCTGCTCATTGGCTGTGTGATGGACCTTGCTCTAGCCAATCATGATTGTCTCGCATCACTTCCCTTACAATCTGGTCTTACTGTTGTCTGGGTAACATTTGTAAAATGATCTTTAACAATTAATTTCTATAATCTATATTCCATATGTTAATTTTAGTTGATGTCCCCTTTCCCCAAAGTATCCTTCTTTGCAAACATTAGATTAATACAATTCTCATTATTTTGATAAGTAACAGTTAGGTATATAGTTTTCCCTATATTCCTAAAAACAATAATCATATTAATATAATATTTCTTTTCTTATTAGTCATTTTGGTTGCCTTGTCATAAATCCTGTTACAGTACTTATTTCAGTTTATTTCTATCCCCAAGTTCTAAATATTCTTACTGGTGACAATTTTCTCAACAATAAATTACATTTACATTGGTAGATTTAATTCTATTTTTTCCATATAATCCCTCTCACACTTTTATATTTCTTAAGAAATAGATAAAATAATAGAAAGAGAAAAGAAAAGAAGAGAGAAACAAAAAAGAGGAGGAAAAGAAGAAGAAGAAGAAGAAAGCAAAAGCAATGAGATACAAGAAATAACATACTACTTAAAATATATATCCCTCCTAACTTAATATATATTTATTTCCTCAATTTCTTATTCTTTTTAACCATAGCTAAGAATATATTAATCTATTTAATCTTTAAGCATTCCATTCAATAGATCCCCCTCCTTCTTCTTTCGGAGGTCTTTTATTTTTGGGACTTCTGTTCTTCAGGAAAATAGATAGGATAGAGAAAATCAATATTCTTACCCAATTCAAACATACTGTTTACAATCAGTTTAAATTAGAGCTTGTGACTTCTGTTGTTTGCAGCTTGGGCTAGACCAGGGGTCGGCAACCTCGGCTCTTTTATGACTCGTGGACTTCAACTCCCAGAATTCCTGAGCCAGCATGGCTCAGCTTGGAAACTTTTCCCTTTTCCCTCAGTGTGGCCGGCTCAGGAATTCTGGGAGTTGAAGTCCATGAGTCATAAAAGAGCCGAAGTTGCCTACCCCTTGTACTAAGCCAGGGGTCGGCAACCTCGGCTCTTTTATGACTCGTGGACTTCAACTCCCAGAATTCCTGAGCCAGCATAGCTGGCTCAGGAATTCTGGGAGTTGAAGTCCACGAGTCATAAAAGAGCCGAGGTTGCCGACCCCTGGGCTAGACTCTGACGATTAGGCTAGCCTTTCTTCTGTTGGTTTCTGGAAGGTTTCTCTTGGACCATTCGGGGAGATCGCCATCTCTCCTAGGTCCCTGGGATTTTCTTCCTTCATGCCATCTCTCTGGGGTGGCTTCTGCCCATTTAGGGTCCCCAACCAGAAAGAAATTCAGCTGAAGGGCTCGGTATTCTGAATCCCTCAAACTGCTTTGCTGCGCACAGGACCGGAAGCCTTGTTTGGCATTCTTATTATACTGCTTTGTTTTCCAGAAGGATAGCTTCAAAGTACCAGAAGTCAGATGAATAGTTCAGCTCTGTGTAATTGTCATTCATGCAGGCATAAAGGACACAGTTCAGTGTTTTTCCTGCTCTGGGTGCCTGGGAAATTGGGAAGAAGGTGATGATCCATGGAAAGAGCATGCAAAATGGTTTCCTGAGTGAGTAATGCACAAGACAAGTTCACAATCTCTTTTTATGCCTGGTTCTGATATTGAAGAAAGCAGTACTGTAGCTATATTCCCAGCAGCTGAGACCCCATTACCAGATCCCTTGAAGCAAATTCAAGATAGCCAAAGAACAGAGGGACCAATAGTATCTTTGATCTGTGACCACCAACAGCAAGCTTGTTTACTTACCATGTCTCCAGATTATCTTCCAAGGAAAGCACCAATCATTGTAGAGTGATAGTAATTTAGCCCCAAGACAACATAATTCAATAGTCATTCACTACAAGACCATTGCAGCATTCTTTTTTTTGGTTATTTTTATAGAGACGCCTTCCATATGCATTCTCAGTTGCAAAAATGTTGTCGTTGTTGCTCTGTGTCTGTGAAACACTCTCCTTTTGGAAATGAAATTGAATTTTACCTCTCTGCATCCTGGAAGAATATCTTTTAAATTTAACATTTCAAACAGTTTTAATAGGTTTAAAATGTTTACTTATATTAATATAAACTGGCATGATTTTTTTTATTTGAACAATGTTGTCTATTGCTTTAGCAATATTCAAAACAGCAGGAAGTCTTAGGCTAGGGGTAGGCAACCTCGGCTCTTTTATGACTCATGGACTTCAACTCCCAGAATTCCTGAGCCAGCCAAGGTTGCCTACCCCTGCCTTAGGCTCTTCTGATGCAGTCCTGCCCTTCCAGGGTGCTGATTGGCTTCTTAGTCCCATGCAACAAATGAGTCACTCTGGATTGCTTAGGATGAACAAGTAGAAGAAACAATCCTTTTCACTATCAACAAGCTATCACTGTTCCATCTTCAAGCACCACCATTCTGAAAATTGGAATGGTAATCAGATTTCAATATAATAGTTTTGTTAACTAGAAAGACTGTGTAAATACAATGAATAAATACATTTATTTCTAGTGGACAAAATTCCAACCTGATACCCTTAAAACATCTTGGACTATAATAATCATTGCCAGCTCCATAGTCAATAACCTGCCACCAGCTGATGGTAGAATTTGTAATCCAACATTTTTGGCAGGCAGCAGCTAGAAAAACATTGCTCTTGGATATTTGTATGCTAGGTTTCAAGACACAAAAGTATAAGAATCCTGAGAATAAAAACTAGAACATGTCCTTATTTCATAATATGAAACTCAATTTGCTCATTGTACAAAATGTCCATAGTACAGTGTACCCATTACAATATGTTTACATTTGTGCTTTACGTTCTTGGTAAAATGTCAGGATAGACTGAAATTCCATTAATTGTTCATATCTGTTGTGATCATTTAAAATATTTAAATTACCATTATTTTATTTTATAGATGTGAATTTCTTCAAAAGGAGAAGTCCGAACATGAAATTAAACAGTATATTCAAAGTTATTGTGGATTTTTAGGCATTACGGTATTCTTTTTTCATTTTTATTTTATTGAAACATTAGACTATGATTGTTTAAGGAGTTACTCTTAATGGGGTAATCCTCAAGATCTTAATTTTTCTATTGGAAAGTCTAACTAAACCTCCTAAAAAGTATTTCTCTAGTTTCTCTTTCTTCACAAAATTAAAAGGTAGAATGTTTGAGTATTGTGGGAAATTAAAGCAGCAGTTAGCTGATGCTGAGATCTGGAAAATAAAAAGAATCCAGAACAACCCTGCAGCTGTTCTAGACATAATTATTTGTCAAAGTATAAACTCACGGCAGATGAAAGAAAGGTTGTTTGAACAAAACTGTTCAGTGGAGTCCTTATAACAACATATGTACAGTATTTATAAATTGAATTCAAAATCAATGGAACTGCATATTAGCTTATTATCAAAATCATAGAAGAAACATGACTAGAACTTATAAAACTAATTCTAATATTTTGTTTTGTTTAGGGAAAGCATTTTACAGCATCTGCGAGGAAATGTTTACCTTCTGACCCAGGTAAGTAATGGAAATAGAATTCTAGACCAGTGATTTAAATCATAAGAAAGCAGTGTAGACATTTTGGATGTTCAGACTTGACCATTGGCTTCATTCACTGGCTCTTATGGATCTTGTTATCAAAAATTCTCTGAAGAATATGAGACTGCAAGATCATGCTAATGGTCATGAGGTCCAAAATGCCATATGAACTTCATTATATGAGTTCCCCTTTCCTATTGTTAAAACGCTATTTTTTAGTGTTCGTGGACCTTCTCCATGATGCAAACTGCTGTCACTGCAATTAAAAACTCAACTATCCGCTTGTGAACACGGTACATGTTTCCACAGAATCACATGCTTCTTTGGCTTTTTATGTTTGTACTGGTTGAATTGCTACTGTATCAGTGGTTGTGATTATGTAGACGTCTATACAAAGTAAATACAACAGTTCAGTGGAGACAGGGCAGGAACTGATTGCAACAGATAACATTGTCCAGTTAATTTTTTTGTCAAAGCTTTGAAACATTTCAAAATCTGCTGAGTTTTAATTATTTACTTAACACTGTGTTTAAGAACACCTTTCATTAAGAACTCAAGATGGAGTACAACTTAACTCAAAAGAATTTTCTTGTCTAATCCCATCCTATACATAAATAGTGAAAACTGTACAAATGTCTCTGTACATGTGAGAAAAAGACATACAGGGAAATGATGATTGTATATCATCATTTCCTTTATTTACAGTTTTCTGGGTCTTTTAAAAACAACATACATTTTCTTCTCTACTGTAAATCATGAAAATATGTCTATTTGACAATATCTCAGGCATTTCTTCATAAACTCTG
The DNA here is from genome assembly GCF_947247035.1 of Vipera ursinii. Taxonomy (NCBI): domain Eukaryota; kingdom Metazoa; phylum Chordata; class Lepidosauria; order Squamata; family Viperidae; genus Vipera; species Vipera ursinii. The sequence continues at coordinate 260,496,628 of NC_139513.1, forward strand.
TCATATTTTTTTGTTGCAAAAGATGACCCAGAACCCTTTTTGAACATCTATAAGGATGAAGAGATTCGGCTGGAATCCTTCAAAACGTGGCCACAAGATGCACATGCTGATCCAGCAATTCTGGCTAAAGCAGGTTTCTTCTATACAGGTAAGTCTCTTATTGCTCCCCTCCCAATAATCTTACTCTTATTTACCAAGGTCTGCAAAGTAATTACTGAAATGTACGGTAATTAAAATTGTCTTACTTGCACTCAGTTCTAATTAATAATCACCTTCTCTTTCTAATTGTATATCCTTGTATTCTTTTACTTTTTTAAATAATATTTTGAAAACATCTGTACATTGTTTTAAGTCAAAAGTCAGGTTTTGGAAATGATGGCTATATTGAAGAATTTTGATTCAGTCACCTCCTAGGAAAATTGTTTTTATTTTTTAAAATTCCTTATATATAAAGAGAAGTGTTTCTCAAGTTTGGTGGCTTTAAGATCGGAAATCTTCAGTGCCCAGAATTCTGAAAGTTTAGGTTCACATATCTTAAAGTTGTCAAGATTGAGAAGCACTGATGGACATTAACCACACTATTTTGAATATTTAACCTTAATACTGTTTTATGAGGTTCTGCATGCTTGGAAAATGACTCAGAGTAAAATAACTTCAGCTTTGAGTAATTGTGGTACCCATTAAAACAGTTCAAGATTTTTCAGGTTGTATGAAAGCCTCAACAAAGGAGCAGCTACTTGAAGAGACACTTCAACTTTAAATAATGTATTCCTTAAAGTGCCAGCATGTTTTTTCAGGCTTTCATAGGCTACTCATTAAAATCAAGCAACTATGCTTGGTTGAGGGCTTAGCTCTATGTATGTTGTATTTATGTTTTTAAGGAAGCATATATAAATGTCTCAAAAAGAGGAGATGGAAGTTTAATAATAATAACAATAACATAATTGGAAGGGACCTTAGAGGTTTTCTAGTCCAACTCCCTGCTACAACTTGATATATATTTCTTTTCTTCAATTGTGCTTGGCCTTCTGAAAGGTTATGAAAACCTAGCTCTTCACCCAGTCGCTGGGGTAAAAATAATATACCGTAAACCTTGGATTGTTGTCAAGGCATGCTAGGATGATTAAGGAGCCTGGTTTTTAGCTTTTAGCTTTATGTTTTTCATGTTTTTATATTTTTATTGTTATGAGCTGCCCAGATTTGTGCTCTAAAATGGGTGGCTGTACAAATCTTTTAAATAATTGTATAAATAAATTCATAGAATGGAATCATAGAATGGAAGGGCTGCCCAGTGTAGAAATCCAATATTATAGCATCCCTGCTAGATGGCCACGCATCTTCTGTTTAAATACTGTATCAAAGGTGCTTCTTCAAAAGGCATCTGGACTATTTTTTTTCTCTTGAGGAAGAAGAATAAAATGTTTTGCTTCTCATCCACGTTGTGATGGTGTGTGTGTGTGTGTGTGGAAGGAGAGGTACTGACAGTACTGACATTTGAGACTGGATAGTCAGAGAATGGAAGGATAGGTTCGGACTGGATGGTGCGGCAGGGGAATGGTGGGATTCAAATATGTGAACAGCCGGTTCTCTGTGTGGATGGCGCTTCTGGAAGTCCATTCTGGGCCTGGGCAACAAAAAATTACCTACCAGTTCTGCCGAAAAGGTGTGAACTGGCTGAATCCCACCACTGGAAGAATTGTATTTCTTTGCAGACATCTGGTTGTTAGCATTATATCTATTACTTTAATGATCTTGATCTATTGTTAACAAGTCAACTGAAACAAAAGGGAGTATTACAGATTTCTGATAAAAATTAAAGATCAAACATTGATGACAACATTCTTCTCTCTCTCTCTCTCTCTCTCTCTCCCCCACCCTCTCCAATGTGTGTTTGTGCATATACTGTCTGTATACACATACACGCACACATATCCCACAATATTGAGCTGCTATTGCCTTTTTTGCAGGGAGAAACGATACTGTACAGTGTTTTTGCTGTAGTGGATATGTATACAACTGGGAAGAAACTGATGATCCTTGGGAAGAACATGTGAAATATTTCCCTCAGTAAGTGAAGATTGTGCTGAATTATCTCAGTATAATATAATTTATTAAAATGGTATAACTGCTTGTTTATTTCTAAGTTGCAAATATGACCCACTCTTGTAGAAACAAATAAAATAATAAATAATAAAAATAAATATTTGGATAAATATGCATGTTCTAATTGGTTGACTTAATTACTCCCTAAATTGTACTAAGGGAGTCCTCTTAGGGAGTTTGTTCCAACTCCAGTGAATTCTTTTCCACACTGTGGGTCCATCGTGTTAAAAAAATGAATTCAATACAGAAGTCAAACAAACATGGCAAGATAAGCAGAATGTTTTCCACTAATGACCTGAAAATGTTAGAAGGACTATACATGAATAAGTTATTCTATGGATAGCTTTAAGTACCATTGTGAATTCCTTAACTTAAATGCTAAGAACTAGTGAATCTGTCTCAGCAGGAGAATAGTAGAGGACTTTATATATTCCAACCATCTAGAATATGGCAATTTAATGGCGAGAAACACCACCCATATTGCCACATTTGGGCCAACTTTAATTTTCTAATTGTATTCAAGAATTGCTTCATGAATAGATAACCCTGTCTTTAAATTTTGGTGCATTGATCACTCTTTCCTCCAAATAGTAGGGATGCCTCTCTTTTATCAAACAACCAGCCATCAAATGTGGTTATCTGGCTGGATTAAGCAGGACTTTCTATCAACATGCAGATAGCTAGGAATGGTGACAGTTATATTCAACCATCACAAATAGTTCTAGATTGGAGCAGACCACATAGTCTACTATGGATCCTAGGCTGTGGACAAGAGATATAGTTTTAGTCTGTTTGGAAAAAAAGAAAGCAATTTAAGGCAAGCAGATTGGTTGGTGCTAGCCAGAACATCCAGATAAAGTAGCAAGATTCAACCATTCAATGGGGCACCATCAAAAGGAATACAAATATTAGTGGTATCTGATATGGTTCATTTTGTTGATCTCATTTAACACAGCTATTCTTTAAATGCATTGCAGTTGTAAACTATCAGATCCAGAAAGATGGATATCGTCAGAAAATACCAAAATGCAACCAGAGGCTGAATCACAGAATGAAAAGGTAAAACAGAGGGTAGCTAGGATTTGATAAATTAACTTTTTCATAATAGAAAGTATTTTCCATCTGTACAAGTAGAAGTATCAGGGGAAAAGACAAGAACTGTTATTGTTTTTTTGTAATATACTAAGACATTGTCCCTGGTGTGCACAAATTTTAGATTTTGGTTACAAATTCAGTTTGCCAGTATAGACCCAGACAAGAACGAGTTTCATTGAAGAGGGGGTGATTGCTTTTAAAAAGGATAATAGAGCTTAGAGCAAAAGAAGGATACTACATTTCTTATTTAACTAATAAATTAGCTTACATCTTATATAGTGTAATACCTCCCTAATATATCACACAACATCTATTGGTTGTGCTGGATCTTTATTTAATTTTTAGTACCATTAATTGTAAATGGGTGAAACAGAAGAAGGTTCAATAACACAATGGCCATGTTGATGCTGAGGTAGTGGTGGTGGCTCTAGATTTGTTGTCAGCAACTGTGCCTCAAGTGAATCATGAAATCAGTGTGCAATCCCTATGAGCAACTGCTTAGTCTGCATATATGGAAGAGCCATATGTTCCACAAGATTCTGTCTGTCATCCATGAAATAATAGTTTACATGAAATTAATGGAATAGATTGTAGTTGATGCCACCAACTATTACTGTAATCCTTTGGAATGCCAAGGCGTCTCTTTAAATTCTACACTAGTATCTAAAGAGAGTGAACAAACAGAAATGTAATAAAGTAAAACAAAGTGTCCTTCTCAGTGCTATGGCTGATCAATGAATAGTGATTCAAGTCCATATAATCCCCTTGTACTCTACTTGAATGCTCAGAATAGCCGTACACCACTATCGTTTTTACTCTCCAATCCATCCATACTTCCAACTCTTATTTTTCAATGGCCTCATGCAGTGTTTCTTAAATCTTTTGCTCTCAGGACCTTTTTCACTTATAAAAATTTTGGACAACTAAAAGAGTTTTTGTTTATATGGAGTATATTTGTCAATATTTACCATTTTAAAATTTAAAATTAATGCATTCATAGAATATTTATTGAATCATGTAAAATAACAATATTAAACTCATTAGCTATTAAAATAAATATAATATTTTCCATAAAAACCCTATATTGTAAGAAAAAAATGAAAATGATACAGTTTTAAATTTTTATAAATAATTTCAATATCTAGTAAATAATTTTGATTTTGTGGACCCTCTGGAGTCCCTGGTCTACATTTTAAGAAATGCTAGCCTTTAGTATGTAGTATAATATTGTAGCTATAAAAGCACCATTGAAAACAAAGCAGCTCTCTGTCCCGTTGGTCAATACGTACATGGCAAAATCAGTATTCTGCTACTGCTCCTTCAAATCTGTATTCATACTGAGGCAATAAACAAGCAAATAACAAACTGATACTGGCGAATTAATGCCCATGGGAATGCATAGGAGAAATGGTGGGCAAATTACAAAATGACCACTGTGACTTTGCAGTGCAAGCTCTTCCTCTTTTTTACATGCATTGTGACATCACATGCACAGAAGAGTCAAAGCTTGTGTTGCAACTCTTGTTTTCTTATTCTGATGAAATTGTTGGGATTCTATGGATAACTCTGTTATTGGGTCCAATTCAAGATGTTGGTTATTCCATATAACATCATATACAATACCATATGGACAACAATCTTTATAAGAGTCTTCTCCAGATAACACCTGCCACCTGTCCATAATATGGTTGGGAGTGGATTAGCAGTGGGCTAATGCCTCCTTAAGTAACACCAGCTGCCTGCAATTAGTGCAGGTTCACATCCCACCAGGCTCAAGGTTGACTCAGCCTTCCATCCTTCCGAGGTAGGTAAAATGAGGACCCAGATTGTTGGGGGCAATAAGCTGACTTTGTAATAATGCCGCTTAGGGGGTGTGTGAAAGCTCTAATAAGCAGGCATATACATCGAATGAAGGCTACTGCTAAGCTTGTAAGTCGCCCTGAGTCTTCGGAGAAGGGCAGGATATAAATGGAATTAAAATAAAATAAAAATAAAAAATACCCGTCCTTAGAATGACTCAGCTTGGAATAGCTGTCTTCCTAAGGTCAGCCTAGCTTCCACCTTTTGAGTTTTTTCAGAACAATCAGATTAAAAACAATTCTCTTCCAGGGAGCTTTGGTAGCATTTGTGTATGACACATTTAATTATTTGAATATTTATGGATATTATGAATGCCTTAGATGTATGCAACTGTGGCAAACTTCCCAGGGTTATTTGATTAAGTGGCACACAGGTAATTGTAATAAAGAAAATAATAAATTACAAAAAAAATTGAACTTTAAATCAGCCAGAAAAAATATCAGTATAGCTACTCTATGGAGACACTAGAAGAGAAATCAAGGATAATGGCTCTTGTGGTTAAGGAATCAAAGCCCCAGAACCAAGATGTAGAGATCATTCTGAATTTTGGTTTAAGTATGTCCAGGTATCCATTTGCATAGCTAAAACTGGTGTGCTATTGTGTTTTCTTTTTCTGGAATGTCAGCTACAACCCTAGCAATACCAACATTTGTTACATCCTGTTTTTCAATGTAATAGAAATAGAGATTTCTCTTTCACCTTCAGCAGTATTTATAATGGATGTGCAAGACAGAACTTTAATATAACATGCTTTTTTTTGTTAGCAAACCTATTACAATGAGAATTTCAATGAAATAGAAGCTGTCTGCTCAACCATGACCAGTAAGTATTTTACCACATGCCATGACATGGATCTCTGAGATTTTGCCTTAAATTTTAAGATAAGGATGTGAAGTGTTCACTTTGTGCAGCATCTAATAACCCTGCACTAAAAACACCTGTGCAGCCTTTGTATGCAGTTCACTGATTCAACAGGTTTCTTAAAGTTTATATTTAAATGCCTAAGGTTTCAGAGCAAATGAGGGGCATACAGTCAACTGTATTACCCAGCTGGATATCAAAAGAGATGCTTTATGTAGACATTAATTTACAGTATACTGTAAACCAAGCCTGATATGTGTAAAGTCACTGATCTAAAGTAAAATGTGAATTTATTCTAATCATAATATAATTTGGTGCCTTTGACCTAGTTTTGACTCCTGCTAATAGTAACTATGTAGGTAAAAAGTGAGGAGACCAAATTTTATCCACCATAAAAGTTATCAAAATAATTTGCTTACACAGTCTGCAAAATATATAAGGCAGATTAATTTTTAAAATTACTATTTATATATTGAAAACTTTAGCATGGCAAATTCTCAAATTTCATCCAGCATTTTACCATTCACTTATATAGATGTATATTTATATGTGCAATATTATGTCCTTGATTGGGTCTCTTTGCAACATTGTAATTAAGAGCAGATATAGTAGAGAAGTAAATCCACTCCATATTAACATTTTATTTATTTATATATACTGTATAGCAACACTAGGAAGTGTGCAAATAGGACACTTCTTTGCTGTAGGTATAGGATGTCCAACAGAAGAACAGACAACTACATGGAAATGTACAATTGCAAATAACAGTTATAGTTAAAGCATGTCAAATCAACTTTATCAAGGTAAATGTGTCATTTCTGCTTTTACAGACATTGCTCTCGATAAAGACGAATGGCTGCAAAGAAAGCTCTCAGAGGCTTATAATGATTTCAGTTTCAGGAAAATGATTTCTTTTGGGGATCACACTCATTTTGCTGTTGACTTGAAATTGCTTTACGGGGATCTGGCCATTGTCTCCAAGGACATCAATAACCAACCACAGCAGCAGCTGACATTGCCTGAGGTCCTGGAGAGCTTTTATTCCATTACAGTAATAGAAGGAGAGGCAGGTAGTGGGAAGACTGCATTGCTTCGGAAAATAGCAATTCTTTGGGCCTCTGGATGTTGTCCCATACTCAATAGATTCAAGTTAGTTTTTTATTTGTCCCTGAAATCTGGAGAACGCGACCAAAGTTTGGCCGACCTTATTTGTAGCCAGGTAGTAGGTCTTAGAGGGTCCTTGACTGAAGATTGCCTGAAGAATGTATGTCAAAGATTAACTAACGAGATCCTGTTCCTTTTGGATGAGTTTGACAAAATGAATGGGCTTCCCCAAGCAATTGAAGATTTGATTCAAAAGAACTATTTGAACAAACACTGCTTGGTTGTTGCAGTTCGTCCTCACCAAGTTAGAGGAATTCGCCAACATGCAAACACTCTTCTCAGTATTTTGGAATTTCCATTAAGTAGCACCCTCTATCTGTTAAGAAAACTATTTTCCCACAACATTCAGCTTTTAAATAACTTTTTTACTGAATTGTCATTTGAGGAGACCATTTGTTCCATACTGAAGACTCCCCTTTTCTTTGCAGCCCTTGCCTCATACTGGGCTCAGTATCCAAATGGCGAACAAAACACTGGTGCTGTCATTTTAAAAGCCTACATGCTGTACAGCTTGTTGAAATATCCTCAAGAAGTGGATCACATGAAAGCTGTGATATCTGCTTGTGGTGAATTAGCTTTACAAGGTCTCTTCAAATCCCTCTTTAACTTCAGTGAGAAAGACCTGTCTGAAGTTGGGGTTAATGAGGAGGAAGTTCTCTACTTTGGATTGCTGACCAAGTTTACTGCCCAAAGGCTCCACCCACTCTATAAATTCTTCCACCTTTCCTTCCAAGAATTTCTCGCAGGACAAAGAATGAGTGAGCTCCTGGCTTCAGATGTTCAAGAAGATGTAAAGAAAGGCCTGGAATACTTGCAGCAAATCAACACATTTGTGAAAATTAGTGGGCGCTACCAATATATTTTGAGATATGCTTGTAGCAAACCATCCAAAGCAGTACCCATAATAATATCCCATCTACTGAATTTACTCAGTTGCAAGAAGTCATGTGAAAGCCACTCAGATAATACTATTTATCTGCAGCAAACTCCAGAACTTAATTTAAAGCAATATGAGCTTATCAGCACTGCCTCTACTTTGGTTCCAGAATGTTATCACTCAGAATTCACCAGAACGGTACTAAAATTTGCTACTGAGTTAGCTTATCAAAGCAATATGGTTTCCAGTTGTGCACCTATGATTTTAGAGTTTCTGACTGGGAAAGAGATTTCTTTAGATTTGTTGACAAGTGGATCTATTCGTAAATTATGTCTGGATTATCCAGAAAGTTTGTTCTTACCAAGTAGATTTAATAAAACGCTTTCAGGCAGGGTGAACTGTGTTTCTATGGATTCAATGGAAAGTGTTTTTTTCAACTGTAAGGCTCCATTGGTCGAACCAATATACAATCATGCTTTTGAACTCTTCAGTAATGTTAACCAGAAAATTAAAGAAAACATAGCAGTTATTAATAGTTTCCAAAAGCGTATACTCAGAGAGATACCGGATTGTATAATAACTCCATTTCTCTGTGTGAAAAGCCGTGAGAAGATTCCATATCTGAAATTTGTTGTCAGTGGTATGACTTCCCTTGAAGCTCCTGATATTCAGAACTTAAAATTGCTCTTCTCATTTTTTGATAATATTGAGCTCAATTTGTACAATTGCAATGGCCTCCTTGAGAGTATCAAGCCGGTTATCGAAGAGAACTTGAAGTCTTTTAAAATCTGCAGCTTATGTAATAATGAACTGAATGAGCTGGAAGAAAACCTGCTTCTTTCAATGTCTTCACTGGAATGCCTTGTCATTACGGGGAACACTTCATTACCAGGTACTTCTATCCACTTTGCTTTTTTATTTTCTTCCAAAAATATTTTTTCATAAATAAATCAGGAAATACTGGGGGATTAGGAGCAACATAAGTGGTTACCAAGTTCCTAAGGAAGGGTAGTGGTGGTGGTGCTGGGGGAGGACTGCTTTCAATTTTGCTTAATTTATTTGAGGCCTTCCTGAAGAGTAGGTAGCATTAAGCCTGGCAAGCATGTCAAATCAATTTGCCCTAAAACACATTCACAGTGAGCAATGTGCTGGATTTTATGATAAATCTGAGTCATGTAATTTACATGTTAATTAATGTATAAGTAAATGCTTTGATTATCTGTTTGATTACAACTTTCAGAAACTCTCTTTGCAAATTTGGACAAATACACATTTTTGAAGGAACTCTCGTTGGATCTACCTAACTGCCACAATATATTTGATACAATCCCAGAGGGGTTCAAAAATCTTCATAACCTTGAGAAATTGATCCTCTGCAATATTAAGTTTAAAACAAGTTCTGCCCGGCTAGGTAAGTGTTATGCGTATAAAAGTCAAGAGTACTTCCAATGGACAACTGGTTGAATATGGATGAAAAACTGGGGGGTTTAATGCTTTTATCTTTTTTCTCTAAGATAACACCATTCTTTTAAAATGTGTATCTTTTAAATTATATTAGAACTGAGAATTCTTGTTCCTATTTCAGAATGTAGTAAGTCCAGCTCAGAGGACTCTTACAGAGAACCTTTTGAGAAGGAGTCACTGAGGCTTCAGGCTGTCACAACCATGTGATAGTAATCCAAGTGTGTAACTAAGGGCAGGAGCATCCAGTTGTATATTGTATTGTTCCAAATTGTCTAACACGGTACATCATTCAGAGCTGTGATTGTGTTAGGCAGACTACACGTTTAATAAATAAACAAATAAATAGAGCCACCAACCAATCTAGGCAAAATGCTGACTGCAGCATTGTCATCCATCCCCAATTACTTTTGTGCATGCATTGGTGGGGCATAGACATACAAATGGGGAGGGGGAACTCAAGCGTGATTCAGCAATTGCCTTTTTTCTCTATTTTGTCCCCCCCCTCTAATGGGAAGCACTAATTAGAGAAAATGGTTAAAAGGAATTTGAGGATTTTAATAAATCACTGTGTTTCATTCGTATATTTTATTTTTAAATGCAATACTCATATCATTAATGGTATAATCATTAGGTGATCGTATGGCCTCAAAATCACTGGGGTGCCAACTAAGAAAAAATATGTATAGAAAAAGTACATACAGTATACTACAATGCACATAAAATAGATACAAATGTGAAATTCATATCATGAAGAAGTAGCTGAAAATGAAACTGGCAGATTTGTTTATGCCTAAGGCAAAAAGGACTAGAAGTGAAATATATGCTTATGTAAAATAGATTCTTAACTAACGTGAAGTAAATCTACTGTATATCTGACACTAATACAGTCAAATGTAGCTTAACATCTTTCACATCACAATTTGTTTTTTCTTTTCCTTTTTGTTTTCCAGTTGAGTTCATACGGAACTTTCCAAATCTCTCTGTCTTCCATTTGAAAAACTCAACTTTTTTGGATATGGGGGCTCTTATGGGCGCAATGTCTTCCTGCAAGAAGCTCACTGAAATTCTGCTCAATGACTTGAATGTTGGAGATAAAGGACTGTGTGCCCTTAGTAAGAAAAATTTAATGGAGAACTTTTGCAATGTTAATACCAAATTACACTTTTGCTTAGTAACAAAGAAGCAATAATTCAAATGTCATAAAGTTCTTAATTTAAAATATATCTCAGAGATTAGACCTTCTGAATATACTTGGGAAATGATGCATCTAGTTTGCTTTTCTTTCCATTCTTATACACACGTTGCTATGAAATAAGAATGCTGGGTGTGCTGAGTTGTATTTTTAATCAGAAAAAAACATAGAAGGTGCCTGCAGTGGACAGGAGGAATGACCTTGAGGAAAAGGAGGAAGAAATGATAACCAAGACAATGGTCCGATAAAAGAAACTTGAGTCAGGGCAGGTACTATAACCTAAGAAAACAAGAGATACTCTTCCTCCTGTTACTCAAGGTCATCCCTTCTTTCCACTACATTCCTACAAACAATCCAGTTTCCTATTTACATATCAAGAGGTCCTATGAACTGGAAGATTCAGACGTGTCCGTGTCAAAATCTGCAAGTTGCTGACTGTGGTATTGTGATCAAAGCCATATTCTTTTGTAAATAGGTTGATATTACATTTATATGACAAAAGGGTAGAGCTTAGATTGCAGTGCCACACCCATCACCTTGCAGATTTTGACCATAAAAAACTCAGATAAATGAATTACAAGATTAGAGAGTGATAAAAAGCATTTTTTTAATTGTAAAAGTTATATAATCTGTTGATTTGAATTGAAGGCAGCTCTTTGTACTTCAATTATACTTATATTTATTTTTATATATTGCAGCTGCTGTTTTGCCAAATTTTATAGCATTAAAGATGCTGGATCTCTCAGCATTATATTTGGAAAACAAGGAAGCAAGTACACCACTGGGTATGGTTTAACTTTTCATTCCTAATGAATATTTTCTGAAGTTTGGTACAGTGATTAAAGTGCTGATCTAGGAAAGTCAGCATTTCTGATGTTGAATTTTCTTGAATAGGTTATATATCTATACAGTACGGTTTCCTGGGAGATGCTCAATTGCCACATCTTTTTTATTTTGCAGCATTAGCTTTAGGTTCGCTTAAGAATTTGGAACACCTTGTTCTACCTAGTGGAGAAGGAATAAGACATGCAGCTAAATTGATTGTTCAACAATGTTTCCATTTTCCAAATCTTCGTATGTTGCAGTTTAATCTGTATTTAAGTGATGAAGGCCTGTTGGAAATAGGTAAGCTCTTAAAACAAATAATCTCTATACGACTTTTTAGCATATGGCCATCCTCTGTTCATCATCCAGTTGATCCTGTAGATTTGGCCTGGCCCCATTATCTTATATCTGAGCACAGAGCCAACAAACACATTTTAAAAGCCCTTAGAGCACCTTTGACATATAAAAGCCTAATATGATATAATTTGTTTCAACTACATGATGTGACAAAGTATAATTTGCTTCAGTTGAAAGACAATGTAATGCAAATGATATCTCTTGCTATGGCCACCCATGACCTTAAGGGTGTGGTAAAAGCCACAGTGATATCCCATACATTATTGCGATATTGCACAAATGATGAAAAATGTATAATTCCTGATGCATGTAACCTAATTCCCTTCTTGCAAATGCCCTTGAAGGCAAGAGAGCCCTTTGTCTGTAATGCATTCATTTAGATTACTGCCCGGAAAAGGAATTTTGACATTGCCTAAATGGCCCTTTTAACTTTTCCAGAAAATGATGAAACCTCTTTTTGTTAAAAGAGTTTGCTTCCATGGAATAACATAAATATGTCATGTTGAGGGAAGAGCTAATGCTTTAAAATATTAAAAGTCAATATGTTATGTTCAAATGAATCATATCAAGTTTTATTTCTTTTTATTAAAAGGAGAAAGCCATTCCTTTTTATGCTAATTTAGTATTTCTCAACTTTAGTAACTTTTAAGATATGTAGCTTTTAACTCTCAAAATTTCCTATCCATCATGCTACCTGCACTGATTCTTTGCAGACTGTATCCATGACACGAATACCAAGGTGTACAATTTATTTTGAAATATCATTTATCTACTTAATGTTTTTGTTTCAGCAAAAGTAGCTGCTGATGGAGGCTTCCAAAAACTTGAATTTCTGTGCCTCTCAGCCAACCATAAAATTACTGAAGAGACTTGGAGGAATTTCTTTCAAACACTGTCCAACATGCCAAGCCTACAAGATGTGAATTTCGGTCGCACTGTTACATATCAAATCAAATGCCAAGCAGCAACTGTGAAGTCTTTTGTCCAATGTGTTTCTCGACTGCCTAACCTCAGGACAATCTGCATGATTGGCTGGTTGTTCGATGAGAAGGACCTCAACATGTTTGAGGTTATGAAAGAACAACATCCCCAATCAAAGGTTTTAAGCTTAATTTGGAAATGTACATTGCCATTTGCACCTATTATTGATGAATAAAGAAGTGGAATGTAGCTCACTGTACAGTATTGATATTATACATACTCACCATTTATTGTCATTTTAAAATTTATTCCATTGTCCTGCAATAATTTCTTTTTCACAACCAGATTCCCATTTTTCTGAAAGCATTTCCCCATCAGTATTGGTACCGCTTCCTGATTCCATGACATAGCATGGGCAGCTGAGATAATCTACTTACAGTTCAGCTGTAGCTCAACAGGACTTGCATTTCTGTATATGGCTGAAACTAAGTTGAAGGCCAGTTTTCACATTGGCAGGAAAGCTGAAGTAGTCCAAATTCTGACAAGAAGTTCTGATTTATAATCTATGGAATAGTGATCAGCATGTAGTTGGAGACCACCATCCCAAGCCTATCTAGGAAGAATTACTGCAATTGTAATCTCTTTTTTCTGTCACGTCAGCATTTTTTTCATGTTTCAGCATTTTTTCCTATTTCAACTTATCTATTTTCGTTTCAGATATTTAGCCTGCTTGCATAATTTTTCATTTCTCCTTTGCTGCACTCAACTGGTAGATAATTTCTGCTGATATGTTATGATGTCCACTTTTGTAATAATTTTACATTAGTTATTTTATCTTTTTGTGTTTTTCTGCTGTTCTTTAAAAATATAATAAGCTTCAGGGAGAAGGTCATGATGTTGTTCAAGATATATAAAACTCAGTTCATAACTTGGACATGGTTTATTTCTTTTAGTCTTGGGATGCTGACCGGAGGAATTATCCCAATGTGTACTGCCTGCAGGCTTTCTGTCTCTATTAAGCAGGGAAACCAAAATATTACCTTAATAAATGTATTTTAATATATATTATGCATGTCTATGGTGATTTATTATTTATATTGCTAGCTAGCTAGTAAACATACATTAAATTAGTAAAATAGATTCATATGGTCCTATTTCCTACAGGGGAAATAGGTCAACATACGATGCTATAGCTACTGCTTTACACTCTGTAGCAAGTCATCTCGAGAAACCTGGAAGTTATGTCAGGATGCTTTTTGTTGACTACAGCTCGGCTTTCAATACCATTTTGCCGAGCATTCTCATCGAGAAGCTGACTGACTTGAAATTCTCCCCCGCCATCTGAGATTGGATTCAAGACTTAGGGACCGGTTACAAACAGTGAGGGTCGGGTCTGCTTTGTCCACCTCCCTGAAGCTTTGCACCGGCACGCCACAGGGCTGTGTGCTTAGCCCCTACCTGTACTCTTTATACACATATGATTGTGTATCATCTGACCCATCCACTGCGATAAGTTCGCAGATGATACAACTGTGGTGGGTCTTATTACAGGTGGGGATGAGACAGCATACAGGGCGGAGGTACAAAAACTATCCATATGGTGTAGTAACAACTTGCACCTAAACATCAGCAAGACGAGAGATGGTGTTAGACTTCCGGAGAAAAAAGGAGGAACCTGCCCCACTTTACATCGGGGAGGACTGTGTGGAGAGAGTTTCCTCCTTTAAATTTCTGGGAGTCTACCTCTGTGAAGATCTGACCTGGAAAGTTAACACAACCCAGGTGGCTAGAAAGGCCCAACAGAGGCTTCACTTTCTTAGGGTCTTGCGGAAGAACAGGGTAGAACAACGGCTAATGACCCTCTTTTACCGGTCTACTATAGAGAGCGTCCTCTCGTATGGTATTGTGGTTTGGTATGCTGGTCTGACAGCCACGGACAGCAAAGTATTACAGAGGGTAGTTAGCACAGCACAAGACATTGTGGGCTGTCCCCTGACACCACTGGATGACCTCGCCAGGGCTCGTTGCCTTGGAAGAGTGAGGAAAATTCTCAGGGATGACTCACACCCTGGACGGTATCTCTTTACTCTCCTACCATCGGGTAGGATATAGGAGTACAGTCAGCTGTACAGCTTTTATCCGTGGGCTGTTAGGCTTTTGAATGGGATATAATCTCTGTGAACTTATGCAGAATTGACTTGGGAGGCCGGTGTGTGGTGTAGTTGGTTCACATGGTGTGGTAGGATGGTTTGTTGTCACTGTGTGTTGGGGGGAGGGAGCACGGGGAGAGGCTCAGCTAATCTCAATGTACAAATGTTGTACTTTGACAATAAAGGTTTATTATTATTATTATTATTATTTATTTATTTGTAGTTCTGCAACTGCTAATGTGTGCTCAAAATGCAATAATTATCATACAAACAATAAAAGGCGACACGGTGTAAGATGAAAAATAGGCTCTTCTGTTAGATACTACTATGGCTTCCTTACTTGCCTCAAAATTGAAATCAGGGGTGATGCCATGGGAAACTTTTAAAACCTTATATGAAAGCAGAGTGTTTTCTAGTGACCTTAATTCATGCAGTATGTGCATTATCTGTGTTCTGTTGTGAGGATATGTATCTGCGTATAATCCACATAAGACTCCACAAAAGGAAACACGACCATTGTGTTAAAAAATTCTTTTTACCTATTCTAGCTATCAGTAAGCTTAATAAAAAAAAAGAAAAATCAATTTGGAAAAGGTTAATTTTATTGATCAGTATTTCAAACCAGTTGGGTGATAGTAACCAACCATTCCCTTAACTGACAGAAGAGTTGTTCTAGTCCTGGATCCTGGATAGTCCATGCATGGACACAGTTTTTCACTTAGGTCATTGCAGCTGTCCACAACTACAAAATGGAATACATCAAGATAAAGCTGCTGTGGAGCTAGCATTGAAGATAAGTCTTCATGTTGGAAGTTGACTCTAAGAATCAGCATGTTATCAGAATTTATCTGAATGTTATTCAATCAGTCCAGAATATTCACCTAAAAATGAACACAAGGTAACAACAGCAACATTGTTTGTATTTTGCCAGCAGTGAACATGATGTAGACGGTGGCAAATGGTCCTCTCTCAGCATTATCTGTTATCTGTGAGATTCCTCTGCTAAGAAGGATAGAGGGGGGAAAACTTTCTCTCTGAGAGACTGTCAAAAACATCATGTGGGAAAGCAAATTCATTTGGGAACCTATGATTTATTCTATATTAGCGATGGTGGCAAATGTCTGTAGCTCGGGTTTAGGATGGGGGTGGTGGTTCATTCTCAGAGCTTGTGGGTTGGTTTCTGAAGGTTTTGTTACCAGGCCAGGTAACATCTTCAGGGTTGTTTAGGGGATGTCGGTGTCAGTGTTCCTCTGTTCATAAGGGCTTCATGTGGCCAGAGGAACACTGACACCCCCTAAACTCCCCTGAAGATGTTACCTAGCCTGATAATGAAATGTTCGGAAACCAACCCACAAGCTCAGAGAACGAAACCGCCACCCTTATTCCAGACTTCTGATAACTGCTATAAATCTGATGCTTTTAAGTACTTATTGTTCTTGGGGCTATAAAATATAAATAATATAAATCGGAATAACTACTTCCAATGATTTTATCAATCCATAAGCTCTGCAGCAATTTTGGATTAAGTAATAGTATTCTGTGAGTTCTAGATGCTACTAAGAATGATTACAAGACATGCTACAGTGGGGGAGACAATTATTTGATCCCCTGCTGATTTTGTATGTTTGCCCGCTGACAAAGAAATGATCAATCTATGAGTGAAGTAAGTATTTGATCCCCTATCAATCAGCAAGATTTCTGGCTCCCAGGTGTCTTTTATACAGGTAATGAGCTGAGATTAGGAGCATTCTCTTAAAGGGAGTGCTCCTAATCTCAGCTTGTTATCTGTATAAAATACACCTGTCCACATAAATCAATCAATCAATCAATCAATCAATCAATCAATCAATCAATCAATCAATCAGATTCCAAACTCTCCACCATGGCCAAGACCAGAGCTGTCCAAGGATGTCAGGGACAAGATTGTAGACCTACAAAAGGCTGGAATGGGCTACAAAACTATTGCCAAGCTTGCTGAGAAGATGACAACAGTTGGTGCGATTATTCGCAAATGGAAGAAACACGAAATAACTTACAATCTTCCTCGGTCTGGGGCTCCATGCAAGATCTCATCTCGTGGAGTTTCAATGATCATGAGAATGGCGAGGAATCAGCCCAGAACTACATGGGAGGATCTTGTCAATGATCTCAAGGCAGCTCGGACCATAGTCACCAAGAAAACAATTGGTAACACACAATGCAGTGAAGGACTGAAATCCTGCAGCGCCTGCAATATCCCCCTGCTCAAGAAAGCACCTGTGCAGGCCCATCTGAAGTTTGACAACGAACATCTGAATGATGCAGAGGAGAGCTGGGTGAAAGTATTATGGTCAGGTGAATGATGGACGGGGCCATGTGCCGTCAAATCGTGTGTGAGAACCTCCTTCCCTCATCCAGGGCATTGAAAATGGGTCATGGATGGATATTCCAGCATGGCAATGACCCAAAACACACAAGGAGTGGCTCAAGAAGAAGCACATTAAGGTCCTGGAGTGCCCTAGCCAGTCTCCAGATCTTAATCCCATAGAAAATCTGTGGAAAGAGCTGAAGGTTCGAGGCTGACATTTGGCAACTCGAACCTTCAGCTTCTTCCACAGATTTTAACCTTAATGACTTGGAGAGGATCTGCAAAGAGGAGTGGGATAAAATCCCTCCTGAGATGTGTGCAAACCTGTTGGCCAACTACAAGAAACATCTGACCTCTGTGACTGCCAACAAGGGTTTTGCCACCAAGTACTAAGTCATGTTTTGCGAAGGGGTAAAATACTTATTTCACCCATTAAAATGCAAATCAATTTATAACTTTTCTGAAATGAGTTTTTCTGAATTTTTTGTTGTTATTCTATCTATCACTGTTAAAATAAACCTACCATTAAAATTATAGACTGATCATTTCGTCAGTGGGCAAACGTACAAAATCAACAGGGGATTAAATAATTCCCCTCCCCCCACTATATTCTTAAGTGATATTTGGCTAAGTACCCATCTTAATACATTCAAAGGAATATCTTCTACTGCACAATGCCAATAAGATGTAATACTTACCAGACTTACTTCATGTGAGTGTGTCTTCCCACAGAAGCTTCCACTCGGCCCTGCTTTAAACCCTATGCAATGTAATATACAGTTTGAAGTTAAATATTAATACATTTTGCAGTCCTGCAAGAAACAGGTAACATAAATAAAAATTCAAGCTAAATTAATCTAAGTTTTTTTCATAGGTAAACGCCAGTGATAAAACCAGCCTGCAAAAAGTGAGCAGGAAGGGCTTCAACGTTATTAACAATTTATGTGCAAATCCATGAGCTATATAGCTTGTTTTTCCCCTTGTAGCACAAATTATAAGAAAATGATTCCAAAGCAAATAGCTTTGGTTCCAAGCTTAGTTTATGATGAAATAGAAAAATGGTAATTTTAATCGAAACTACTGCCATTCCTGCCCTCTGGAATACCATTCTTTTTCATGTCTCTTTTGCCAGTTCTGCTTTAGAAAAGTGTTAAGACCATGGCCTTATTTTCTTGTTTGTACATTTACTCAACAAGTTGGCATTTTAGTATTTACGCTGCATACCGCTTTGAGTCTTCTTTTTGACTGGATAGTCGTATAAGCCTCTTGCCATCATCAACATCCCATTTCACATTTTTAGCTGCAAGATTTTATTGCTGAAATTCCTAGAGCATCATCAATAGTATTTAGAGTTCTTATACATATTCTCTCATTTTTTCACACAAGAAATGTGTTTACAATAAACATATCACTGCAGATTCAGAATAACATGAAAAATATTTCATGTTTTCTGTCCAGAGGATTTTGATTATCTTTCTTTAACACTGATATTTTTGAGAATTGTGGAAAAAATAGTTAAGCTGAAAGAACTTTGTTGCGATAGAAAATGCATTTGTCTAAATAAAAAATTCTAAGAACTGCCAGATTTGTTTTTTTTGGCCCAATGCTTTTAAAATATGAATGAAGCATATGAAAAAAGATGATACGAACAGGTCAGCTGGCGAAGATTACAGTGCAGAGCTTAGTGCAATCCAACATAGAACAGATCGATGTAGACAATTTAATTAGCAGCCATCCACAATGATGATCTTATCCCATTCCCTTTTCTGATAGTTTGGAACTTAAGAGCAGGAAGTGTCTTAATATTATTTTTTTAATGAAGTTCTGGGAGTCTTTTGATTGAAGAAAAGAGTAATTATAAATAATATTGTCACTATTAGGTAGTAGTACTATTTACCTAAAATTACTGTTGTATATTTTTAAAGATAAAACCCAGAGAAGCAGACAGCCAAGATATATTTATAAGCACCTATCACTTATAATAATTAAACAGAATAGAAAACCAAAATACAAATAGAAAATAGAATATAAAATAAAGATGGCTTATTGAAAGCCAGAGAAATGAGGAACTCTCCCTTTAAACTACATGGTTTAATATTTACACTAAGTTTTTATATCAATCTCTGTATATAGGACATTTCTTACAAAAAAGCCATACTGTCACAAATCACATTTTTATTTTATTTTTAGCAGCAATAACTCTGATAAGGTAGGCAGTTTGCCTTTTAATATGGGGGAAAAAGGCTCACCAGGTAGTAGCCAGTGTGGTAGCCACTCATATACCAAGCTATTAACATACTTCCTAAAGCTTCATCATCATCATCGGGTGAATCTGAACTAAGAAGTGGAGGAGGTGGTATCAACTAGAAAAATAAAGGACAAATTTATCAGCTAGCTTTTAGTGCAGACATGTCAAACACAAGGCCCGGGGGCCGGATCCAGCCCGCGAAGTGGTTTCATGCGGCCCGCGAAGCCATCCTGGAAACAGTGAGGGAACGGCCCCCACTGCCTTGGCCCTGGCCCAGAGACCCTCCTCCTGCCAGAGACCCCCAGATCTGTCCCACTCCTGCCCAGGCCCCCATAGGCAGCCTTGATGCGAACGATGTAGAGCTGGCCACGCCCACCCAGTAGGCCATACGCACTCTAGCCACGCCCACCTAGTAGGCCACGCCCACCCGGCCCCCTGAGGGCAACCGCAATGCTGATGCGGCCCTCAATGAAATTGAGTTTGACACCCCTGTTTTAGTGTTTCTCAAGGCTGGCTGGATAAATCTGGGAGTTAAAATCCACATATCTTAAAGTGTCCAAGGTAGAGGAACATTAGTTTGTACAAACAAAAAGGAAAGCACTCGTGTTAGAAACAACAGTGACATTTTAACTAGCAAAAACCACAATACACAAGTTCAGAATTAGTAACTTCTAATTTAATTTATACATTTTTATTACTGCTTATTAAATTCAAGCAAATCCTTAATGCAAAATTAACCAAAATTAATGAAATAAAAATTATAGAGGAACATTTTCATGACAATTCTCAATTAGAAACTCAAAACATAGTTTATTTCTCACAACATGACATGCCTTTTATGGCCTATTATCACTCACCGGTGGTCCTGAGGGAAATGGTGGAGACCAGCCTGATAGGAAAGGTGGAGGCCCAGGGAATTTCCTTCCAGCCTAGAGCAGCAAAGCACTCTTAATCAATTATACCCAATAGTCCATAAAACAAACCTAGAGAAACATCAATGTGCTTTTGGGCAAACCTGATATGAGCATCAACCAAACTTTATTATGGTCAAACACCAGCATAAGGAGGGTGGAGTACAATCAAAATCATGCCTATAAAGGTTGGTAGTAGCTATGTAGTCCAACTGATGCTCTGTGTCTGCTACACAGTATTTAAATAATGATTTGGCCTTAATGATTAGGACTTAACAAGTTCTAATGGTGCAAAAATGGAAAATGGGCCCAGCTGGGCATAAAGAAGTTGTGCTATTGGCTTGGCTTCAAATACCGTAATTTGCTGCTGAATGTGGTGGCCACCTCTTGTCTTGGGGAATAAAAGTTTGTGTTGAGGAAATGACCTACCATGGAGTTGATATGCAAGGTGAAGTTAATATAGACAAGAATGATCCACTAATTCTGGAGCCAGATAGATAGGGTTAGTTGGAATGCATTGTCTCCGGGGTTGGGAGAAGGGCATTCGTGCTGTGTGCAGAGGATGTGGGCTTTGGGGCGTGGACATTAATATTTTTCTTAGTGAGCTATGGGTTTTTCTCTTGTTAGCCACGAATTCCATTTTTACAAATTCCAGTGATTTTCTGATATGGTGTGACTTTAGCCAAAGTGGAAAATATCTGCAGATCCAGGTGTTTCTGCAAATTATTTTGTGCCTCCCTAGTTAGTTAGTTTGTTTGTTTAACAGTGTTCTCTTGAAGGGATTTTATGAGAATAGTCACTCTAAAGAACACGAACTGTTCTCCAAAATCTCTATTTTAAGTCAATATTAATTGAACCACAGAACTGCAGAAATGTTTCCATACTGTAACTTCTTTCAAATGGATAAGCTTCATTACAGGTAGTCCTTGACTTACAACAGTTCATTTAGTGACTGTTCAAAGTTACAATGGCACTGAAAAACGTGACTTATGACCATTTTTCACACTTACAACCATTGCAGCATCTCCATGGTCACATGATCAAAGTTCAGATGCTTGGCAACTGACTCATATTTGTGACGGTGGCAGTGTCCCAGGGTCATGTGATGATCACCTTTTGCAACCTTCTGACAAGTAAAGTCAATGGGGAAAGCCAATTCAATTAACTACGTTACTAACTTAATAACTGCAGTGATTCACTTAACAACTTTGGCAAGAAAGGTGGTAAAATGGGGCAAAACTCACTTAACAAACATCTCACTTAGCAACAGAAATTTGGGCTCAATTGTCGTCGTAAGTCGAGGACTTCCTGTATTTTTCAAAATTCTCAGAAATTTCTTCTGAGTGGGGCATGACATGCCTCAAGAATCCATGAAGCAGGGAATCAAATTTGTGAGATTTACAGAGGGTAGATTTGATTCCAATCAATCCTTAATGAAACACTTACACAGATGCCCTGGTCATCCTTTTTAACTGAGCTGCATGAAATAGGGAGACAATTAGGTTTTCACACCGGTACACTACTTGCTGGATGATTTTGTTTATGCACAAAGCAGAAAAAGTAAATGTTTATTTTTTTCCAGATTCTCTTTACACATCGATACAATTCACACGAGTTCTGTTCTGATAACGTTCAGTATCAAAGATTAAAAAAAAAAATCAGAAAATCTGAGATGGGCATATACTTTTTCAGACAATTGTGTTTACTCATCTCCTTCAATATAACCTACTAACCTGCAGCGAGACTCTATCGATTCTGATAGGAGTCCTTCCCATCCAATATGAACAACCCATGTCTGTTTGAATAGTTTCCAATATGTCCTCCCTCATAAAAGTAGTTTCAATACTGCACCTTAAGTTTTAATATAACAACTTAGTTTTGTCAACGCCACTGCCTAGTAAGGTAAAGCTTTCAAACTTGCTTATAAACTTACCCTTTCTGATCCTTGTGCTGAAGGTGATGGTGGACGAGGAAAGTGGGCGTTGCACTGCGCTGATTTTGTATGGTTGTGTCTGCTTTGAGGTGACCGGAAGGAAAAATCACTTTCATCCGTTGAATATTGAGTCTCATTTTCATTCTAGTAAAAAAAAACCATTAAATTTTATGAATGTGCAGCAGATATTTAAAATTACAAAATATATTGCACTTTTTCTTTTCATTCTATTCTCTGGAAAATATACTGTTTTAAAGGCAACTGCTAAAATCCCTATTTCAAAATAACCAAATAGCTTCAATAACTTCCCCTATAAATAGCCATTTTAGTGACTAATTTGTTTAGCAACCAGTAAAAATGACGATGATAATAACCACAAAATAGCTGGAATAGACTGTGGTCACTAAATGAGGACAGGATGTATCTTTTTAGTTAGCTGAACTTATTAAGCTGCAAATGTATTTCTCTGTTGGTAGCCTTGATTTGAAAACTACAACAGGTTATGTGGAGATATTTCAAAAATACAATACAAAGGGAGCAAGAATAAACTACAGGTAGTCCTCGAGTTACGAGTGTAATGGAGCCTGCCCATTCCATTTGTAACTCAAAAACTCAGTGTATCTCGTACCTCAAAGATCACTCCCTTGCTTGTTAAGATGCACAGGGCTTGTTAAGTGAACATGAGGTATCTCAAGAGTGGGGCAGGCCATGGAGGGCCTAGTGATAAAACAGGCCCCCAAGGCCTCCCCAACACACTAAGATACCTCATGCTTCCCCCTCCCTTCCTGCCGCAGTGGACTCACCTGGGAAAGATCCATCTCCTCTCTGTTGCAGTTCCTGCTGCCACCGGATCTGAAGCTGGGGGACAATTACATGCCTCCCCCCCCGTGGCCCGGTCCTGGTGCCAGAAGCCTTTTCCAGGCTGCTGCCACCCGGAAACAGGCTGCCAGAGAACTACGTAAGCATCACCCAGCCTAAGATCTAGGTGGCAGCGGCCTGGAAAAGGCCTTCGGAGCCCAGATCCAGCTTCCAGAAGCACGTGGAAGTGTCCCCCGGCTTCGATTCCATTCTGTTGCAGAGAACAGAAGCCTAAAGTGCCATGAGATCACGCGAGATCAGTAGCGTGAGATTTCATCCCACTGATCTCGTGTGAACTTGCGTTACTTTAGGCCTCTATTCTCTGTGAATGCATTGAAGGCCTGGAGCAGCAGGAGTGCCACTGCAGTCACTCGTAAGGTTGAACGACTGTCGTGATGCGGCAACATTCATATTTCAGGACTTGCTCATAAGCATTAGGAAGCACTCATCATGTAACTTTGAACGAGCGTTAAGTAAACGCTCATAACTCAGGGATTGCCTGAGTTTAATTATGAGCCTTTTATCAGATGTTCTGGATCAGCTCTGGGGAGTGAAAGAAACAATGGCCTATATAAGTAGCTAAGTAAGAAGCTCACTCAACTGCAGAATAGCGCTGTATTTCATATGTATTGCTTTTTATTATCACACAATATCTTTTCCTGATATTTTCTTTGTGAATTATATGAAAAAGGAAAATGGAAATAAGAACATGAGCTTTCTTCGACTGCCATCTTAAGTGCAGTGCAAACTTCTGCAATAGGACATTTGTTACATTCATTTAGGTTCTTCGTGTGATGCAGAACCTTGAAACAAGATCAGGATTCTCTATTGCACAGGAAACTTACAGAACATCTTACTTACAGTGTGGAAGTTCAACTCTGAATGTGAAGATATTAAAGAGAGTGATGGGAAACCTATAAAACTATTACATTATTACATCATTTCTCCTGTATAAAATCTACAAAGAAAACATATATTTGCCTCTAAATGCAGTCCACTTCTGTTAGAACCTTAACACTTGTAATATTTTTCCTATTTGGTATTTACCTCAGCAGCACTTTTCTCTTCATTAGTTCCCTCAGCATCCTTCAGTGGTAAAAGATCTGATAACTTCTGTTCTTCCCTATTACCATATCCAGTATAAACTACTACACAAGTTCCTTTCTTCCAGTTAATTGAGGTAATAGTTGCTTGGTATACATTGCCATCTTCAGACCAAACTGCGCTACATACATCGTTAACTCTCCACTGCATTGAAAAGAAAAATGTTACATTAATCATTTTTTTCTCTATATATTTACTATCCAATTCCTGGCATAAAGGTGTGACCTTATTTTTATACAGCAGGCATTCTGAACAGCTAAAGTAGTTCTTAATTTATTAATGGATTGATGGAAAGATAAAATCTGAATAAAATGGAAGGAGTGTAAGTGAAAGTTTTGTTTTATTCTGGGATATGAAGGTAAATCACCTCATATTGTACCAGTTTTAAAGATAAACAAATATATCTATATCTATCTACACACACACACACAAATACATATCTTATAATTTTTTCCTTTGGGTTTGATCCAGTTGTTTCCTTGGACTTGTACTATATAATTATAAAGAAAAAGTAGTCTTCTGTAGAACAATGCTCTTGCTATTTCATAAATTCTTAGTTTTTTGTAATTATTTATTCTGGCACTTAAATATGTACATAAAGATAAAGGTTCCCCGGCACATGCGTGCTAGTCGTTTTCAACTCTAGGGGCCGGTGCTCATCTCCGTTTCAAAGCCAAAGAGCCAGCGTTTGTCAGAGGACGTCTCCGTGGTCATGTGGCCGGCATGACTAGACGCCAAAGGCGCACGGAACGCTGTGGTCCCTATTTTTCTACTTGCATTTTTACGTGCTTTTGAACTGCTAGGTTGGCAGAAGCTGGGACGAGTAACAGGCGCTCACTCTGTTACGCGGCACTCGGGATTTGACCCGCCAAACTGCCGACCTTCTGATTGACAAGCTCAGCGTCTTAACCCACTGAGCCACCGCGTCAGTGCCTCCCAAAAGCTTACTATTTAAATACATTGTACATTTCCAGCGGACATCTTGTCACTTCAATCAAGTTACTTTTTAAAATTTGCAGTTGATGTTTTAAGGGTCCCTGCTTTATTATTCTTACTGAAATAGCTTTAATACACTAGAAACAGATTCAAATAAACATACCATTTTATAACAATAGTAAACTATTTCAGGAATTGGAAAACTAACCTACCAAAAAAGCTTAAATCTTGGTAAATAGCCAATGTCTCAATTTCTCTATCAAATTTAATGTGAAACAGAATTAGATAATTGAAACTTTACCTCTTCTCTGTTTCACACCAGGAAACAATTTTTGTCTTTTTATTTCAGATTTTTAATTCCTTTTTGAAGTACATTTAAAATGCTTTTTTCAATAAAACAATTATTATTTTTTATTAATTTTAATGAATTCTATTGTTCTTTTATTAATTCTAAATGCAGTGTACTATTATACAACCAACAACCTGTTTTTGTGTTGTAGCATTATTTTTCTTTCTACTCTTATTCTTTTTATTGTTTTTTCTTTTTGTTCCAGCATTTTGCTCAGTTTTGTCCAAAGGCTCTGAAGAGTCACCATTCTTCAAGGCATTCTGTGGGAGAAAGTAAAGAAATTAGTAAAAAATAGACATTTCTTCAAGTTCAGCTTGACTCCCGATGGTTCATAGATGTGTTTTCCTTGGCAACTGGCTTTCCACTACCTACTCTAGCCTTGGGAAAATCCTGATAGACTTTCAATCAAATGTTAATTAGATCCAACTCCCTTAATTTTCAAGTTCATTGGTTCTGCAACCAACTGCTTATATATTCAACTCTACAAGCAATCCTTCAAAGATTTGTGATGTGTCTGAGTATCATATAAGCAGATGCCACAGGCACAAGACAAAAAACTTGTAATTTTGGCTATCTAACTAGAATATATTATTAAAAGTAATAAAAAGTCTCTTTAAAAATCTATATTGATTTTCTTACAAAATTTGTTACAAAATTAAATTAACCAGCGTATGATTGGGAAGCTGAAGAGTAGCCAACCTGGGGCTTAGTCCTGGCACGTTGTTCATTCCCCCCTCCCCCCAAGATAAATAACAAGTAAAATTTAGAAAATAAAATGCCTTTGAAGATATATGAGGGCAATTTGGAAATAAACCTCCGTTTGGTTATCAATGACAGACACTCACAGACACAGAACTTTTATTATACCTGATGCTTGTTATGGATGGCTTATCTGAGTTTTTGTAAGGTTTCACAGTAATTTCTGAACTGATGGTTGAACCACGCTCCATGAACTTCATTAGCAGTACTCCTTTGGCATCTTCACAGTTGGCGGGGTTTTCTATGGCACCACTTCCGGTGTGGTGTTGGTTCACGATAGTGCTGGCCCGCACACTGCTAGACCCCCCGAAGAACTTTTGAAGCAGTTCCATTGGGATGTTTCTGATCATTCCCCCATAGCCCAGATTTGGTGCCGAGTGACTACTACTAAGGAATTTCAAAACCTTGTAAGATGTTATGACAAGTGCCTCAATTTGAATGGTGATTACGTTGAAAAGTAATGTAATGTTGTAGCTTTCTAATATAATAAAAGTTCTGTATCTGCAAGCGTCTGTCACTGATAACCAAACAGAGCTTTATTTCTGAATTGCCCTCATATAAACATTTTCTTCCTGAAATGTTTTGCGTTTTGAGTGCAAGTGTGTGAAGCCTTTGTCCTCTTGACTATATCTCTAATAGGGAAAATTATTTCTTTAGAATTTTCTCTTTGGTTGCATAGTGAGCGTGAAATTCTATTATGCATTTTACCTTAAAAGATGCAACAGCTTTGTCATAGGCTTTTATCAGGGCTGTATCATCCCATATATCAGAATCATCACTCTGTGAAAAGCAGAATAAAAAACGTATTTTTTCTGAAGAAGTTAACACACAGACACACAACAATCTCAACAATGAACCATGCAGTGTGAGTAATCTTGGCTTTTATCGGACATCACTATTACTTTGTTTCAAGAATACTATTGATATGCTTCACATGTGGTGGACTTGTAGAAATATAAAAGCTTTTTGGATTAAAATTTGGTGGAACATTCAAAAGATTTTTAAGAGAAAGATAAAGTTTTCTCCGCAATTGTTTTTATTGGGTATTGTTGTAGATTGTGATGTTAAAGAAACTAACTTGATGTTGAACATGATAACAGCAGCACGGTTACTGGTGGGACAATATTGGAAGAAGGATAGTTTGCCCACTATAGAAGAATGGGTGTTTAAAGTTTTGAATCTTGCAGAAATGTCTAAGATTTCTGCTTATTTGAAAGATCATTCACAGGAAAGATATATTTCAGTTTGGAGGAGATGGATAAATTATATTCAGAACAAATATGGGACTAAAAGGTTCCATTTAGCTTATGAGTAGATTTTAATGGGATATTGTTATTGGTACGTTGTTTGTAGTTATGTTAAAGGGGAGTTAAAGCACATTATGAATTTGGTTAATTGTATATTATGCATAATTTTTATTTAGAATATGATTATTATAACTATAATCCTGTATTTAGCTCTGGGAAGTGGGGGGGGAAGTGGGCGGGTTTGGGGTGGGGGGGATTTGGGGATATATTGTAAAATTTTGTTTTTGTAAAACTCTTTAATAAAAAAAAAAGAATACTATTGACATGCTGGATCCGAAGCTCCGGGTGATGCGAACCAGCCAAGTTGACTCTGTCGCGTGGAATGGGGAAAAAAACACCAGCAACTTTACACGTTTCCCTGCCCTGCAGCACGACAAAACTCTTTTCTGCAATTCGGGCAAGGCTCGAGCCGTTTTGCTCTGCGTTCAGCGCAGCTCCCAGGTCCAGAACCTCGGGCGCTTCTTCGCCCTGCTGAAAGGAGCCTCGCGCTTCCCCGCCTTTCGGGCAGTCCGAACGCCATTCTGGCCAGCCCCCTCCTTTCCTTCGCTTCCAAGCGGAAGAGCTTCAGAGCCCCTGGCCAGTCACGGCGACCGTGATTATCAAGAAGGCAAGGCGAGGCCCCTAGCACCGTTACCTGCCCGGCGCCCCGTCTGAACAGGACCGCATCGCCGCCTTCGCGAGAAGCCATGTAAACTCCTGAGCCAGAGTGAAAGAGCGGAAAACGACTGAAGGGAGGAAAGCGCCTTTCCCGAAGGCCCCTTCGCGGGTACTGCCGGCCTCCTTCGCTAAGTACCTCAGGGGAATTGCTCCGGCCAACGAGGCTTCCGCAAGCGCGGCCGGCTGCGCGGCCAAGGCGCGGCACCGCCCCCTACTGGTTGGGAGGCTGCCCTTGCCAGGAGATCATCGCTTCGTTGGTAACGGCCGGCTCTTGTTCAATTGGAGACCGGCTCGCCGTTTTCCGACAGGGAGGCCACAACCTACCAAATTCCCACCCAACTGGGGCAACAGCGAGTGATTTGGGGAGGCATAATCTACAGAAAGCAGCAGTTTGGGAATCGCTTTTTATCCTAAGAAAATCCAAGGTTTTCCAAGAACTCTATAGCCACAAGCATACATACCACCCTTAATTCCTATCTCCAAGGGACTGCCAGTGTTCTGCTTGGCGTAGCCCATAAATTTAATTAATCTGACAATCCTTTACCCACCATCAACTGACCCATTTCTTCTTGCTTAGATTTTTTTTTATCCTGCCTTTATTACTTTTATAAATAATTCAAAGTGGTGAACGTATCTAATATTCCTTCCTCCACTTCTTTTCCTTTTGCAGTAGGTTGGGCTGAGAGAGACTGACTGGTCCAAAGTCATCCAGTTGGCTTTCATGCCTAAGGCAGAACTAGAACTATCTGCCAGTTTCTAGCTTAGCTTAGGTCAACACATAGTTATGAAGCACACTGTACTTAACTTCTTTGCAAAGTGTGTTTGTGTCAATTTGATCAGTAATTGGTACAGTACCAAGGAGCAGGATGGAGTACCTGCCAGTTGCTATTAATGCAACCCATTAGTGTATTTAAGTGTCTCCCTTCCACCACCACCAAAGACAATGCTTTTTGTTAGCAAACAAGGGTAGGGTATTACAATATTCTTTTGACAAAATACAGCAAGGGCTAAAACTAATGGCCAGAAGCTGAAGTCTGTTTATCAGAATCTATACCAGAACCTATACCAATGGTCGACCAACAAACATCCACCAATTCCCAAACTGAGGTGGGTAGTAGTAGAGCTACAATATTTGAAATATTCCTCTTTACTGTTGTCTATTGTCTTTTGCATAAAGCATTAATGGTACTCAAATTTAACACAGTAGAAAATCCTCTAGGTCAGACATGTCAAACACAAGGCCCGGGGGCCGGATCCGGCCTGCGAAGTGGTTTCATGCGGCCTGCGAAGCCAACCTGGAAAGAGTGATGGAACGGCCCCCTCTGCCTTGGCCCTGGCCCAGAGACCCTCCTTCTGCCAGAGACCCTCAGATCTGTCCCACTCCTGCCCAGGCCCCCATAGGCACTCTTGATGCGAATGAGGTAGAGCTGGCCACGCCCACCCAGTAGGCCATACGCACTTTAGACACGCCCACCCAGTAGGCCACGCCCACCCAGGCCACACCCACCCAGCCCCCTGAGGGCAACCGCAATGCTGATGCGACCCTCAAAGAAATTGAGTTTGACACCCCTGCTCTAGGTGTTAAGTTTCCTTACTGTTTAAGATTTGTACCTCACTTTGCCAAATGCCAAGCAAGAAAACAAGTGGGTAATAATCCCATTGTTATGCTGTTTGTCATGAATTAAAAGGCCTTTCATTTTTTATACTTAAAATTTTGATGCTCAAAATTAAGGAACCATTCTTTCCAAATGATTTTATTTCATTCCATGCTGCTGCATTATTTGTTGCTCACACATGGCAATGCATTTTTCAGGATACTTCTGTAATCCACCCACTGCATTTGTTTTGAAAATGACAAAAATATATTCAAAAATTATTAAGATCTATAAAGATGGTCCTAAAAGCTTAAATTTATAAGAATGATTGAATGATCTTTGAAAGATGGATGGCTCTTTGGTAATCTGTTATAGAATGCATTTACGATGAAATATTCTTTGGGACCAATTATCTCATCCAGTGTTTCTTCTTTATACAACTCATTTCTGTCTACATTAACGCACAGACTTCATTTGAATCTGACTTTACTCTTGGTGATATCATTAACATATTATTGCTGTTTTCTCGACAATACAAAAATCATTTGCCACTGCCTTATTATGGAAAGCTTTTCAATTTTTTGGCTAGCATACAACTTTAGGATTTTTGTGGTAGTTTTCCTAATCTGACCATTTTTTCAGTCCTAAAGAAAAAGCCATACACTGCCACCTACAGACACTGCATCCTGGTACGTGCAATAAATTTAATCTCACAACTGTCAGATGCCTACATAATTATGAGGGTTAGTGTTAAATTTTAGTAAAATATAGTACCCCTAAATTCTTTACAGAGAATATTTAAAACAAAAATACTGACCCTGATCAACTTGAATGATAAGACTGTGAGAAAGACTTCAATACAGTAACTATATTGCTTGAAAAAAGAATGTAAGTTAAATTGATTTTTCTAAGTATTCTACTATCTTCCTACAATTCTGTACCCGCTGATAACAGTGCAAAGAGCAGAAAAGAGAGCAAATGTATGAGAAATGGGGGTTTATTACAGCAAGGCTGCAAAAATCCAAATGATTTCTAGATGGCAGTAAAGATATCTCATCTCTTTAACTTTTTGTTGTCAGCTACTCGTCCAATTAATGAAGACAAAACACATACTGTATCATAGAAACTGGCTGTAGGTTAAAATGTTAGGAATATTTCTTAATTTTCAATCATTTTACAGTTGCCATATGTTCTAAAGCACCTTTTTGGAACTGTATCTGTAATATCTACAAATTGTTCTTAATCCAGAAGACCAATTTTTTACCTAAACTCCCAAGTTAGTCTTATTTAAAATCCACCTATTTTTTAATTCTCACATGCAACTAAAATTTAGTAACATCACAGGAAAAAGCAAGGTTGTCTCTACTTTTAAGTTTTATACCAACTTATCACAACTATACTTGTTTAAAAATTAAATCTAGCTTGTAGCCATTTTCAAAATATCTACTTTGTTACAATAAAAATTTCTTTCTCTGATCTAAAAGACTCTGAATTATCTGTACCTTTCAAACAATGCAATTAGTTTTTTGTATGCTCTAGCACACAATCTTTGATGTGTTCAGAATTAAGTTAAGGTCACCCTGAATTATCCTCTTCCAAATGACACGTATGCTAATAAAATTTCATTGTTCAGAAGAAGTTGCTGTTCTCATTAAGATTCTCTTGATCTAATTTTAGGTCAGTCTGGTTCTGTCATAAACTGAAACACAATTATGCATGTAAAACTAATTGTTCAAATAAGATCCTTACCAACTGTCTTAGAAATAATCTTGCACATCAGTAAAATTAAGCAACCCATTCCTTGACTGCTGCACTTATACTGAACCAATTTTTACTCAAAATATAGTTTATATTTTAATTCAAATTACATTTTAATTGCAATTTTACATATAATCTTGGTTTGCAATTACTGAAGAATGGTATTAAATACTCAAGATTGCAATTAGAACACATGATAAAAGGCATGTTATTTGTGCTAAATGTGACAAAGGGTTCCCTAAATTATGTCATATTTTTAGCAATAACTGAAAAACTATTGGAGCTTCTTGAGTACCCAATTCTGACAATATGTCATGCAATATTTTTATTGTAAAAATAATTTATGATTAACTTTACAGCTGACCTTTTACAAAGTGAAAAGCAAGTACACATACCTGTCCTTTTAAAATATCACTTCTGAATGTAAGAGTGTTACCATATACATTTCCCAGCCTACTTGCACATATAAAAACTGGTATAATAACACGAGCAATTTATTGAGCAAACATTTTAACAATAACATATATTTTGGCTATTGCTACTGTTACTAACAGACATGCAAAGGGAAATACAAGTTTAAAATGCAATCCAATCTAGTAATTCAGTCAAAGCCAAGTCAGCTGCAAATACACTATACATTCTAAAATAAATGCATACTGGACAAGCAAGCAAGTAGAAGATAAACATTAACCATTTAATGTCTGGCTACTTTTACAAATATGTCTTTTTAGGCCCTATATTTTGAGATTCTGCAGCATTATTAGGTCCTCTCTGTAGCCACATATTATTTTGCTCCTGCCTGAAGAGTTTTCTTCTCATTAGCTGCTTTTTGCTTCTGCTGCATAATTTCAGAATCTCTGTAAAAAGGAAAGAATAAAGTCAGTTTGTGGTGCCAATTTTTACGAAGTCAAAACATCACAAATAAATCTCAGGTACTGAGCTGAACTCATCAATTTAATATCAATACATTCAAAAGAGCAAAATTTCTAGTTTTTCTGCACACAGAAAACTTTTATGCAGGATTTGTACAATTCATTCATGAGCTAAGATATGAAAGGTGTTGCAGATTATGCAACTATACCTCTGTTTCCTCTGAGAAGCTGACAAAGTGTCCTCTTTTCTTTTCCCCTTGCTCTGTTCTTGGGCTTTCTTCATATTCTTCTGGCGGGAAAGTTCACGCTGGTTCCCACCTGTAAAAGTAACAGACCAGGTTTTAGGCTAATTACTGGTAATTACATTTTGTATTAAAATACAACCCACAATATCATATTCAGCTACCAGTGTGGCATTAAAGAGTGTGTCCTGGATGCAAGGTGTCTTTTCATCGCAAGAAACTTTCTTTGCTTAATTCCTAGGTAGAACTATATGGGCTAGGGTACAAATCAACATTGGGCAATGCTAATATACTGCTCTTTAAAAATGCATACCCTAATTATATAAACTATAAAACTAATTAGGAAATTGAATATTTAGGAACGGCAAACTCTTTGCAGTTCTAAGAATCTGTTGTGCTTTTCCCCAATTGTTCCTTTATAGTAGTCTGAAAAGAGGGACGCGGTGGCTCAGTGGGTTAGGACGCTGAGCTTGTCGATCAGAAGGTCGGCAGTTTGGTGGATCAAATCCTGAGTGCCGCATAGCAGAGTGAGCGCCTGTTACTCGTCCCAGCTTCTGCCCACCTAGCAGTTCGAAAGCACGTAAAAATGCAAGTAGAAAAATAGGGACCACTACGGTGGGAAGGTAACAGCGTTCCGTGCTAGTCATGCCGGCCACATGACCACGGAGACGTCCTCGGACAAGCGCTGGCTCTTCGGCTTTGAAACGGAGATGAGCACCGGCCCCTAGAGTCGGAAACGACTAGCACGCATGTGCGGGGGAACCTTTACCTTTACCTTTAGTAGTCTGAAATGCATTTATAACCAAAAGATGACTTTAAAAATGGAAGTCTTGCTCAAATAAGAAAAACAGGAAAGAACAAACTTTGACAAATATATGCAACCAATTGATAAAAGAATGTATGTAAAAAACTATGAAGCAGAAAATATTAAAACTTCTGCAAATTTATTTGGAATAGGAACCCACTGGGCCACTAATGAAATATTAAAAATATGACAAGAGATAAGGAAACAGCAGAGGAACTGAATGAATTACTTGCTTCTGATGAAACAAAACAATGTCAATTCTAAATGGCAGAATTTAAGATATACATAAAAATAATT
Source organism: Vipera ursinii (assembly GCF_947247035.1). NCBI lineage: Eukaryota > Metazoa > Chordata > Lepidosauria > Squamata > Viperidae > Vipera > Vipera ursinii. Next base: position 260,530,475 of record NC_139513.1, read on the forward strand.
TTTAAAAATGACCAACTTAATTTAATGAACCCACGTCCAAATGGTATCCACTTGAGAATTTAAATTTAAATATGAAATAGATCTGTTCACAAATCATCTTAAACATCTTCATGTCTTTCATAGGTCTAAAATAGGTGAAGTGACCCTCTTAAAGCAGAGGTCCCCAACCTTTTGGGCAGCAGGGACTGGTTCTGTGGAGAGAGAGAGGTTTTTCTGCGGACCAGAGAGTGTGTGGTTTTGTGTGCTGCTTGCATCTTGCTTGTTTATGCGGTCCGGTTGCTGGCATGCCGCGGCCCGGTACTGGTCCATGGACCAGGGGTTGGGGACCCGTCTTAAAGGAATGATAACTGTAGGCCAATCATTCAAACATTTATTGCAGGTAAAGCAGTTGAAATATTAAAATAAAAATAAGCAGACATATAGAAGAATGAGATTAATTGCATTGTATCCGCTTGCTCTTTTAATTTTCATACAAATTAAAGGGGCATTTGCTTGAGCCGCTTTCCAATGTTACCTTGTTTCTCTGGATTTAAGATATGTTTTAGTCTCTTTTGCCTAAGTAATATTTCTTGCATATTTCTATCAAGACACTTCCCTTACTCTCTACGCATAATACTAAACAGCAGCTTTCTGGCAAACAAGAATATAGCATATGGAAATCTAGCTTAAAATCAAGGGCAAGGTTTGATAGAGGCACATACAGTATAACGAAAGTCAGAAAATTACAACGTTAAAACTCAAAGTAATCTTTTGAAACTAAATAGTGAGATTCTAGATTGAAATAATACATTATTAAAAACATAAAGAGACTGGACAACCATTTCTCTGAAATGTATAGGATTTCCTGCCTCAGCAGAGGGTTGGACTAGATGACCTCCAAAGAAAGTACCTTCTAACTTTTCAATTATTAATATTAATATTAGTATCAATAATTTTTTATTTTTTTTAAAATTCCATTTATATCCCGCCCTTCTCCGAAGACTCAGGGCGGCTTACAAGCTTAGCAGTAGCCTTCATTCTACGTATATGCCTGCTTATTAGGGCTTTCACACACCCCCAAGTGGCGTTATTACAAATTCAGCTTAATTGTCCCCAACAATCTGGGTCCTCATTTTACCTACCTCGGAAGGATGGAAGGCTGAGTCAACCTTGAGCCTGGTGGGATGCGAACCTGCACTAATTGCAGGCAGCTGGTGTTACTTAAGGAGGCATTAGCCCACTGCTCCACCAAGGCTCTTATTTTTGAAATTTGTTGCCACGAGTGAGAATAGGTAGCCCTTTTGGATGTTTTAAAAGGAGGCTGGATAGTTCATGGAGTATCAGGCTATCAGTGTCTATGAATAACATGCCTATTGCTAGAAAGCAACAGGGGAATGTGGCCATTGCCTTCTAAGTCTGGCTTGTGAATTTCTCAAATACATCTAGATGGCCACAGTGATACAGAATGTGAGAGTAGATAGGTTTATGATCTGATTCAGCAGGTGTTTGTCTGTAAGCAAAATATAAACATTTTGAAAATGCAGAACACAAGAAAATAATATTGCAGGGCCTTAATATGAAATATACTAATATAATGTAGTTTTAAAGATTTTATCTGCCATTATAAAATTTAGGAAAACCGTTTGCATATTTGTTGAATCTCTTTAGTAGTTTGGTGATTAAGTATGAATTTGAAACTTTAAAATGTACAATAGTTCAATCCTACAATTATCTTAGAATCAAATGTTTTAAGTTTGAAGTATATTTTAACCGGGATGTGATTTTTTATTCTGATCTACTTTTACAACCTATCTTACATTGTTAGAAATCAGTCTTGAAAATAAGACCTTTTTGAATTCTATTAATTCCAGTTTTGGCCAATGCTTCTTGTAACTTTTAAAAATATTTTTTAAAGTCTTATTATAAAAAAGGGGGGGAGGGAACAATACTTTTCAGGCATATTTAAATGTAAGCAAACCTAAATTCTAGCCAAACAATAATTTTCTGGACTGAAAACCAATAAAATACATCAAATAAACACACTACTACAGTGAAGTTCTTAAACCCCTATTATTTCTAAGCTGATTTTATAAAAATGTGCTAGAGGAGAAAAATTGAATCAGTTTCTGACTAACCTATTTTATAGCACTACTGCAAGGATAAACAAGTAACATAAACAACCATGCATATAATTTTTAGTTCCTTGAGTGAAGAGGCACTATAATCATAAGGCAGGGAGGGATCTTCAAACTTGGCCCTTTTATGACTTGTGGACTTCAACTCCCAGAATTCCTCAGCCAGGTGAAGACCCCTGTCATAAGGTGTATCTGTACCACATTTAAAAATTGGGGTCTCTGAAAAAAAAACACACCAAGCTTGTCAATTCATTCAGTAAGGACTATGCATTCTGTACTGCCAAACCAGACGATTTAAATATACAGTATTGCACAGAAATTGCAGGTTTTTGAATGCAAGTTTCAATATATATATAAAAAAAAACATTAGCTGCGATATCCACAAAGCAGTAGTAGTGTGCTTTTAGGATGCATCGAGTTGCAGCCCTAAATACATTATTTCTCAGACTAGTTTGCCCAATTTGCTTATGGAATGACTGTTAGGCTTGTGTAATTTTAAAGCAGATCACACTGAACTATTTTTCTCTAGAAAGCCACATCAGTTGAAGTCATAATCTTAAAACAAAGCAACTATTTCCAAGTAATGCTTGTGCTGCGGTCTGAAGAACACACTGGAGTGCGATGCGAAATACCAAACAGTTTTTCACAGCTGACTCTCGAAGCTTTTCAGAGCCACTGATGAGCCCACAGGCAGATTTGAGTGGAAAGGCGGTGAGACGGTCAGTTCACCTCGCAGACTTAAAAGAGGATGACAAGGGCTACAACTGACAACACCTTCTTTTTTTTTGTTTACCAACACCGAACGGCTCCCTTCGCCCCGTGAGCGGATAAAACCCGCGGAAACGAAGGATCAAAGCTGCCCTTTCCCCAGCCAGCTTTCCCCTTGTAAAAGCGTATTTTGTAGCCCCGGCGGCGACGGTAAGAAAATCCATAAACCAGGGGTCTTCAAACTTGGCCCTTTTATGACTTGTGGACTTCAACTCCCAGAATTCCTCAGCCAGCTTTGCTGGCTGAGGAATTCTGGGAGTTGAAGTCCACAAGTCATAAAAGGGCCAAGTTTGAAGACCCCTGTCCATAAACCAACACCAATTGCGACGCACATCGCTGAAGCTTCCACTTTTATTAAATAAGGTTGCTGACCCCAAGATCGCCCGCCCACCGCGGAGATGCCACGAACATACAGGCAGAGGCGCCTCCCTCCCTGGCCTACTGCCTCCGCAAGGCCCGAGGCGCGGTGCACTGCCCCTCTCGCCCCCTAACGGGCCCCGACCCAGCGTGAAGGGCCGCCTGGGGTGGGAGTCGGGCCGAATACTTACGGGCCATGGCAAAACAATAACCCCAGCGGTAACAACCGTTACGCTCGCGAGCTCCGACTCCCCACCAGCCGCTCCGACAACCAGAACCTTCTGCTTGCCCCACCCGCCGAAGTTTTTATTAAGTAAAGGACCGCCTCCGTGACGTCACGCCACACAGCTCTCCGTCCCGAAGGGAGCCGTTCGGGGACGCCCCGCCTCTTATTGCGCTTGCGCAATTCTAGAAAAGCCGCCTTTGTTTGGGTGGCTACGTCTGCTTTCAGCAGCTGACTGAAGTTGTAGTCCAGGGGTCTTCAAACTCGGCCCTTTTATGACTCATGGACTTCAACTCCCAGAATTCCTCAACCAGTGTGCCTGGCTGAGGAATGCTGGGAATTGAAGTCCATGAGTCATAAAAGGGCTGAGTTTGAAGACCCCTGTTGTAGTCCTTCCGGGTGGGTCTGAACTATGGCAGTAGCTTCCAAGTTAGCGGGTACCCGTCAACTCTCTCTCTTTTTTTTCCTGCTAACAGAATAGCACGATTCAAATAATCTAAGCTGTTGCCCTCGAAAGAAGAGCTAGGAAAAAATGCAGTTGGGTCGCCCTGTCAGGCCAATATTTTGCTTGGATTTGGCATTTTAAATTCGATTCTAGTCCTCATTATTATCCTCTGTTCACAACAATGGAAAATCAGAGTTGGCAGTTCTTTAGCCGCTATTGGTCTTTATAAGCATTGGGTTCTTCTCAAGAACGTAAAACGTTATATAGTGGCACAGTATATATGTGGGTCCAAGTATTGTGGTCTTTTGCAACTGGCATTTGAACGTTCTAAGCGCCATCCCAATTTTTTAGGTATCAGCACCCAGTGGGCAGATAACTACTGAGAACACGAGCTGGTTTATGCCATAATCTTTCAGTTTCAATTTTTAGATCTTAATACTTAAGATCTCCAATTTTTTTTGTATTCTATTTTACTGTCCCCTCGTATTGCCACATCAGTTATCCATATTTTCTTTTTCCAAACCATAATTATGTCTTGTGTGTTATGAACCAAGACTTCATCAGTCTTTATTCAGAAATCCCATGATATATTAACGCTGCTTTTTCAACTCTGTTCTTGCCAGTTTGGTCTAGTGCAGACATGTCAAACACAAGGCCCGGGGCCCGGATCTGGCCTGTGAAATGGTTTCATGTGGCCCGTGAAGCCATCCTGGAAACAGTGAGGGAACGGCCCCCACTGCCTTGGCCCTGGCCCAGAGACCCTCCTTCTGCCAGAGACCCTCAGATCTGTCCCACTCCTGCCCAGGCCCTATAGGCACCCTTGATAAGAACGATGTAGAGCTGGCCACGCCCACCCAGTAGGCCATATGCACTCTAGCCACGCCCACCCAGTAGGCAACGCCCACCCTGGCCATACCCACCCGGCCCCCTGAGGGCAACCACAATGCTGATGCGGCCCTCAATCAAATTGAGTTTGACACCCCTGGTCTAGTGGTTAAGGAACCAAGCTAGAAAATGGGAGATGTGAGTTCAAGTCCCCCCTTAGCCATGAAAGCCAGCTTTGGGCCAATCACTCTCAATTCAACCTACCTCACAGGATTTTTGTTGTAGGGAAAATAGGAGAAGGAAGGTGTCCTGACTATGTTTGCTGCCTTGAGTTATTTGTGAAAATAATAAATATGGGATTCAAATAAATAATTTTTCATTACTGGTGCATGATAATTTTTACAGATGTTCCAATGAATCATTTTGGAGACTGTGTTATGTCACTGATTGTAATCAGATTAATTTGGTCCACAGAATTGAGCTATTGTTCAAAAAGAATAGTGAGAAACTGGAATTAGCTAGCTATAAGATTGTAAGAGGTTTGGAAATCAAGTTCTGTGTGAAATGATGTATTTAAAGAATCTGGAAGCATTTAGCTACAAAAAGTGAAGATTGAGGAATTAAGGAAACAATCTTTAACTATCTGAATGACTGTCATATGGAAGAGGGAGTGAATTTTATATTAATGCAATTGAAGTCACTAGGACATACTTTTTAAAATCTTTGAACTCAAGAGGCACTTATGTTCTTATCTCATACTATTACTATAATAATGGCACTTTTCTAATCTTGTGTCTCAGTGTAAAATTCTGGAAATTACAGTCCCTTCTCCCCCAATTAATGGAATTGTAGGCTAAGGCATTCTTTCTTAGTGAAAATAAACAAGCTAGTGATACAGAATTGCGCAATTGAATTCTACAGTATTAATTCCAGTTTTGGCCAATGCTTCTTGTAACTTTTAAAAATATTTTTAAAAGTCTTATTATAAAAAAGGGGGGGAGGGAACAATACTTTTCAGGCATATTTAAATGTAAGCAAACCTAAATTCTAGCCAAACAATAATTTTCTGGACTGAAAACCAATAAAATACATCAAATAAACACACTACTACAGTGAAGTCTTAAACCCTTATTTCTAAGCTGATTTTATAAAAATGTGCTAGAGGAGAAAAATTGAATCAGTTTCTGACTAACCTATTTTATAGCACTACTGCAAGGATAAACAAGTAACATAAACAACCATGCATATAATTTTTACTTCCTTGAGTGAAGAGGCACTATAATCATAAGGTGTATCTGTACCACATTTAAAAATTTGGGTCTCTGAAAAAAACACTAAGGCATTCTTTCTTAGTGAAAATAAACAAGCTAGTGATACAGAATTGCGCAATTGGGTGGAGATAAGAACAAGACTTTAGATGGGAACGAAATACAGAAAATGTCATAGGCGTTACCATATATGGGATTTATTTATTTAGAAAATGTATTTGCCACCCAAACCAGCTGCCCTTTCTTCAGTACATTCTGAAACGCAGCGGTACACTAACCGTTAATAAAAACCAAACCTTTCGGGTTGCTTTGTCGCAGAATGATGACGCGACTAACGCCGTCTAGGAGCAGCTGATTCAGTCCTCTCGCAGAAAGGAAGGGCGGGGAGCTGGAATTGGACGGAGCGGGGCCGGTGACATGAGGCGGCCTCGCCGGCGACGCTGGACTTTTACTAGTGTCGGGGCTTCTCCCTCGCTACACCATGTTCCGCCGCGCCAGGTTTAGCGTGAAGCCCAATGTACGGCCGAATGCTGCAGGGAGAAGCGGCCATAGTGGAGGCAGCACAAGCTCAGTTGTCCCGGCGGTCGCCGCCTCCGCCGCCACCACTGATGCCGACGGCCAACCTGACTCGGCACCGACCACCCGGTCTTCTACGGCCGAGGATAATTCGGTGCCCCATCCCGGTGATGCTGCCGCCTCTGAAGATCTTCATCTGAGCGGGGACAGTAACAACAGTATCAGGTAACTTAGGTTTGTTTTTAGCTTGTCACTGATGCTTTTGCACTGGTCTTCTTGCCAGAAATCATCGGAGCTTCCCCGTTTCCTTTTTTTAGCTTGAGAGACAGATTTGAAATTAGATGTATGACGCTCGTTTACTACGATATTTGAGGACCCGGCTTTGAAAAAGCTTTTCCTTCTGGTTTCATACCTTTCTTCTGAGTCAGCAAAACTGCCATCTCAAAGAGATGTGTAAAAGAACTTTAGCTTTGTGTTGTAATAACTGAGCTGTTTGGACTTGAATCTAGTGACTTGTAATGTCTGAACATGCAGAGTTATTGACATTAAATAGACTGTAGGAATCCTACCAACTTGCTGTTCTGATATAGAGAAATTTTCCAAGTATAGTGGTGATAATGCAGAAGCATTGCATTGGCCAAATTCTGATCCAATGATAATATAGTATATAAAACATATCAGCCACCTGTACAATGAATAATGCTGTCAGTATGTTCATCAGAAATGTGGGCTGTTTGTTATTTAAGTCCCTGCCAATCTCATAAACCTTTAATATCAGCTTCTTATAACTAATTAGATAACATACAGGTAGTCCTTGACTTACAACAGTTCATTTAATGATTGTTTGAAGTTACAACAGCACTGAAAGTGGTAAGTTATGACCATTTTTCACACTTCTGACCATTGCAGCATCCTCATGATTACATGATTAAAATTTGGATGCTTGGCAACTGACTCATATTTATGCTGGTTGCAGTCTCCCGTGTTCACATGATCCCTTTTTGTGATCTTCTGACAAGCCAAGTCAATGGGAAAGCCAGATACATGTAACAATTGTGTAACTAACTCAACAACTGCAGTGATTCATTGAACAACTCTGGCAAGAAAGGTTGCAAAACGGAGCAGAATTCACTTTGCAGTTGTCTCGCTTCACAGCAGAAATTTTGGGCTTCATTGTGGTTGTAAGTCAAAGATTACGTGTACAGTGTTACATACATTGTAGTACAAGCAGAGAAAGAGAGAGCTCAGATAATAACTAACATTAAAAGGAAAAAATCAAGACTTAACTTGTAGCAAGATTTTTGATATGTGTTGCTTGTAACCTAATTTATCAGTTTTCAGTACATATTTAAAAATATGTTTATTAACATTTTTATTCTTCTCATCATGATGATACTTTAATGTTTTTAAAAGTATTTCTGCCTTTCAGAATTGGATCACAAAATAAAAATAGATTAATTAGTTCTTAACAGACATGCACAGGCTTTAATTATAGCATTATGATATATTTTATATATTTACATGGAAGTAAATCCCACTGATCTCAGTAGTAGTTATTTCTGAGTTGGTATGTATAGGCCAGATTGAAGGAAACCCAAAATATTCACAGAATTTTTTATTAAATAACTACTGGATTCATGAACCTGCATTGTAAAATTGTAGTATTTTGCCTTGCTTATTGAGTCATTTTTCTACCAATCATGGCAGTGTATAAATATACCAAATAAATATTTGTTGATAATATAGTTCTGTTTCTGAGAAATTGATTTATTGAGCTATATTCATTTAGCCATAAAATCCTAGTATATTTGTTTAGGTCTCAAGTTTAATCTAAGAGCATCTGAGTGTTTTCCATAAGAGTTAACTATAATATAGTACAATTATGTCAACTGTAAGGTAAAGGTAAAGGTAAAGGTTCCCCCGCACACGTGTGCTAGTTGTTTCTGACTCTAGGGGCCGGTGCTCATCTCCGTTTCAAAGCCGAAGAGCCAGCGCTTGTCCGAGGACATCTCCGTGGTCATGTGGCCGGCATGCCTAGACGCCAAAGGCGCACGGAACGCTGTTACCTTCCCACCGTAGTGGTCCCTATTTTTCTACTTGCATTTTTACGTGCTTTCAAACTGCTAGGTTGGCAGAAGCTGGGACGAGTAACAGGTGCTCACTCTGCTATGCGGCACTCGGGATTCGACCCGCCAAACTGCCGATCTTCTGATCGACAAGCTCCGCGTCCTAACCCACTGAGCCACCACGTCCCTTATGTGAACTGTAACATAACATAATTACCCTACTATCTTTCAAAGAAATTTTGTCATTAGCTAATATTTCTCTTAATTTTCCAGAAATGAAAAGACCAGTGATAAAAGTGGAGATGGAGACCGCAGGAAAAATGCAGAAGGATTTCCACACAGAAGAAAACGGATATCCACTATGCCTAATCTTATAAAACCAAAAATTGTACCTCCACCTATACAACCCACTGCTGATACGTCATCAAAATGCTCTCTAAAACAAGGACCTCACTCTCCTGCTTTTAGTAATGTTTCGTTTCCAAAAGAAACATCTTTACTTGAAAAGATTGATGTGGAAAGTTCTTCCAAGTCTTCCGTATTGCCCGAAAAGAAAACTACTGCTCCTCAAGTGCCACAGTTCTCTCCATTTAAAAAATCTGCTAGTAAAGAACCTAGCATGTGTCTGCCAGCTCAGAGAAATGATGAAGCTCTCCCGAAGAACACAAGCTCGCCCCTCAAAGAAAGACCCACCCAAGAAACATTGATGGAAGAGGAAACAACGCAGACAAAATCTGCTTCAACAAATAAGAAAAGGATTTGTTCAGATCGTGAGAAAATTATCAAAAGCCAGAAGCTAAGGAAGATGCTTAAAGAAGAATTGAAGAAAGAGAAAGTAACTTATTTTTGAAATATTAATCTGAAGTATCAGAGAATGAAAGGGCTCTAGCTTGCTTTTTGTGATGAAACTATCCTGTAGTGAATCAGATAATTGGTTTTTCCAGCTTGGTATTTTTTCAGTGTTGAATGGCAAAAGTTTCTTAATTCTAGAGAGTGATTATACACCATCAAGTTGTTTTTCACTCCTAGTGATCACATGGGTAGAGCTTCTCCATGATGATCTGTCTTTAACCAGGTCTTTCAGAGAAGATTTTTTTTATCATTATCTGGAAGTAATAGATTTCATCCTGTAACCTCTTGCATGTAGATCTTAGCCCCCACTGTTGAACTAAGGCAGTCTTCACTTGTGAGAAGTAAAGAATCACTTGTTACAATATGGAAGTACAGGTAATCCCTGAGTTACGAGTGTTCACTTAACACTCGTTCAAAGTTACATGATCAGTGCCCCCCTAGTGTTTACGAGCAAATCCCAAAATTACTATTGCAGCACCATAGCAGTCGTTACAAGCAACTGACCGCAGAGGCTCTGCAATATTCACCCTGTTCCTTTCCCCGCTCCCCACAACTGCTTCCCCCTCTTTTCCTGCAAAATCTGTCTCCTCTCTGCCGTGGTTTCTTTCTCTTTGAGGGAGAGGAGACCTGGCTTGGAAATGCTTTTCACGCTGACAGTGGAAGCTCCTGGGTGCTGTAATATCATGTCAGTTCAAACACAAATTCTCTGTGAAACGGAATATGGCCCCCGGAAGCTTCCATTCTCTGTGGGGGAAAGAAGTGTTTGTTTCATTTGCATGCCTATGGGGCAAAGTGTGGAATCGGAGTTGGCCAGGTGCAGGAACCAATGCCATCCGTGGCCTGAGTGCTGCTCGCTCACGTGCGCCAGCCTTAGTTTGAGGGCAGGAATGAAGCCTTCAACTGAGCGGGGAAGCATCGCGGGGCCAGGTCCCTAGCACTCACATCCAAGCTGGCAGCAGCGGCAACTGCCTGGGTGGCCATGATCCCCCTCCCCAGCCAGCCACCCATACCGCCCAACCTAGTCCTTGCCTGGCTGGCTGGCACAAATCCTCGTCACCCTCCTCCTCCTCACAAATTGAGGGGCAGCGGCTTGAGTTTCTCTGCTCCGAGTAAAAGGAAATGGAGGCACAGAGCATGATTGCTGTCAATAAGGCCGGCACACACACTGCACCTGCGCCGTCTTGAGAGTAAACCCAGTCTGTGCCTCTGTTTTCTTCTTTCAGGATGGAACGGAGAAACTCAAGCTACTGCCACTGAAACACTTTTTATCCAAATGCAGACCTGAGAGAGATTGGAAGGTCTGTGTGCCTGCAGTGGGGCATTTCAGAAATGGAAAGGAACGTTCTGTGTGACTGCTTGAAACTCCATGTGACTCAGGTCTCCGTTTGGATGAAAGGTGTTTGAGCAGCAGGCTTGAGTTTGTCTGCTCCTTTTGAGGGAAAGGAAACGGAGGTGCAGAGCAGGATTGCTCTCAATAAGACCAGCTCGTTCCGGAGGCTTGTTTTTGCAGGATTGCTCTCTATAAGAGCTAGGCGTAGTTTGGCTCTGTTTTCGCCAGGAATGGGCTTGAGAAATGGCTTTTTCTTGGCAAAAACAAGCCTCTGGAGTGAGCGCACCTCATTCTGTGGCTCTGGTTTCACAAAGTTGGAAGGTATGATTGAACTTTTTTTTTACCAGTAGTCCCACAAGCTTCTTTTGTTGCCCTGCACGCGGTGGCGGAGAATAGAGCTAAAGGAGATGAATGAAGAGAGGCTTTGGGGAAGCGAGGGGAGATGGGGAAGGGTCTGCTCTGGCCACCGCTGTCTCGCTCGGCCAGCATCAGAGCGTGGAGGCTTGTTTTTGCCAGAAAAAGCCATTTCTTAAGCCCCTTCCTGATGAAAACAAGCCTCTGGAGGGAGCGCACTTGCTCTGGAGACTTGTTTTCTCAGGATTGCTCTTAAGAAGAGCGAGGTACACTTCCTCCGGAGGCTTTTTTACGCTAGGAAAGGGCTTGAGAAATGGCTTTTTCCTGTGAAAATGTAGTCAAAGAGCGAGACGTGCTCGCTCTGGAGGCTTGTTTTTGCCAAGAAGGGGCTTGAGAAATGGCTTTTTCCAGAGAAAACTGAGCCAAGAGCGAGGCACTCTGTTTCTAAGTATGCATTTGCATGCAGACGGTGCTTCCAGTTTCCCCAAGGTTTCGGTCCTGGTGAAAATTGTCCCGGCAGTGGCGGAAAAGAGTTGGGGGCGGGAGCAAACACTGCGAGAGTTCAGGCTCCCATTCTCTGCAAAAGAGGATCGGTGCCTGAATTTGCACGATATAACGGGCACCCAGGAGCTTTTATCAACTCTCCTCTCCCTCAAAGGCTCTCCAATGCTTCTTAATTTCTATCTGATGCTTTTGGCAAATAACGGGGATTTAAGTCAATGTGTGATTAGTAGGCTCTCACACATTGAGATCAATTGGTCGATCTCACCCATTCTAATTCTTCCATCTAAGTAAGGGGAGGGGCTGCAGAAAATGAATTGCTTTCTGAATATGGTAGGGTAAATTTTATGACAAATTTCCATTTAGTGGTAATTAGTTATGGTTTCATTATATCATACATATACACTTTTAAAAAATAAATGTATATGTTTTTTCTGCTATCTCTCAACATTATAAAATGTATTAAAATTAAAGTAATAGCAGATAGTTATATCGGCAAAACAAATAATAAAGCAAGCTAGCAACTGAATATGGCAAATGGAAAGCTCTTAAATATATATAAATGATAAAATTTAAAACGAGATTTAAATAAAAATCTATGGAATTATAAAACTATATTAATTTATGTTTCTAGAAACAACTGAAATTTAAATATCCAGTAATTGAAAAAAATACGCCAGAAGATCGCTCCAAAATGATGATGAGAGATTTTATTTATTATTTGCCTGAAAATAATCCTATGAAGTAAGTGCATATTTTCTTTTGTATTATTGGTATAAATTGTTTTTATTAATTCATTAGATCTATATTCTGTTCATCCTCTAAAGATCTCAGGTTGCCTAATATGGTTTCTCACCAGTGGTGGGATTCAGTCGGTTCGCACCACTTTGGCAGAACTGGTAGCTAATTTTTTGTTGCCCAGGCCCAGAATAGACTTCCGGAAGCGGCATCCACACAGAGAACCAGTTGTTCACATATTTGAATCCCATCACTGTTTTGCACTCATTCTTTTTTTTTACAACAGTTTTGTTAACTTGGGCTCACACCCTAAACATCTGAGACATTAATTCTAGTGGTCTTTTACTTATAAAACATTGGCTTCTAGATGTTTTTTCTAAAAATTACGTACTAATATGTCTATAGTGTTGGTTTCTGTATTCTGGCCAGATGAGTAGAAATATAATAAAATGTGGCTAGGAACTTTGCCAAATTGTTACAGGGCAAGCTTTATTGAAATCAATGGCACTTTATTCTTGGTTTCGGTATGTATAAACATTCACATCGTTTATTTTTTATTTTTTGTTGGAAATTTAACATTCTTAAGTAAGTGGACTTAAATCATTTTGCTGTTATCTGTTGTTTTCAAGAAATAATTGTGATATTGTGAAAACTGATTAGAGTTGTGCTTTATTATCCTGATTCGCTAATTGAGAAGCCATGTAGCTTAATTCAGTCTTACTGAACTTTATATGAATAAATTAAATTATAGTGTGTGTGTGTGTGTGTGTGTGTGTGTGTAAAATATAGTCTAGCATGCTAGCATTTAGCATGGTTAAATATACAATTAAATTGCATTTGGACTATGCACTATGAAATTTAGAAGTTTGTTAGATTAAATGAATCATTAAGTATGCGCTTTTCAATATTTAATAGGTCTTCATTGATTGAAGAGAAGAAAGCAGACAAGACTTCTACAATGACACAAGCAAAAGAGTAATTTGTTTCTTTTTTGAAATAGTATTAATGAAATGTGCGATCAGTAATACAGTTGTGAAAAATAAAAAATGTGTTTGCTTAATATTGCTGAAACTAAATTATTGGTTTAAAACATAATCCTAATCCCATATTAATTATGTTGGTCTTTTGATGAAATCCTGGTTTTATTAATTATAATTAAAAATCAGGGGCAAGTAGCATGAATGGATGCTCCGCTCTATAATCTCCTTTTGCTTATAAATTTTCTTTCTTTCTTTCTTTCTTTCTTTCTTTCTTTCTTTCTTTCTTTCTTTCTCTCTCTCTCTCTCTCTCTCTCTCTCTCTCTCTCTCTCTCTCTCTCTCTTTCTTTCCCTTTATTACTTTATAATAACTCAAGATGCAAACATACATAAAACTCCCTCCTCTTATTACTTTGCTACTTTAAGCATGTAACCAATATTTTTATATAGTGTAATTAAGTAAGTTCATTTATTTTATGAGGAAAAACCCCAATCTTCAATAAAAATAAAGAGTAAAGAAATAGATAATAAAGAATTTTTAATCCACAAATTTTAGGAAATAAAGTTCCAATTGGGATCCAATTATTTTTTGAAACGTTTTAAGCTCTCCTGGATAGTCAGTCACCACTGTTTCTGGAGGGAGGGGTAAAATCCCCCTTCCCTCTCCACTGGGGGGAAAGTACTTTGCAGCTTTTGTAGGTAAAAAAAAAGCTAGAATTTAAGAGAGGTAGATCTCACCCAGTCTCTTCCACACTGCTTTAATGTTGCCTGATGGTAAGTGTGACTTCGGCTGTCCACAGCCTAGTGACCAGCCATATTGCTATGGCCAGTTTTTTGTCCGCTGGTTCGGAGGGAACGCCGGCTCTAAAAGGAGAGCTACTGCTTTCCCGCGATCCAGCAAAAGGGGCAACGTTTTGGCCCTTTTAGGGCCCCCCAGCGATGCAAAACTGGACGAGGACAACGGAGCTCGTCTCCCAAGTGTCCATGGTGGCTGCGTCGGTGAACCGGAAGTCTGAGATAACCCAACTTTTAAGTGCTGATTTTCAACGCTATGTCAGAGGTACCTGAGGATTAATGCATAAATAATTCCATACTAAGGGACGCGGTGGCTCAGTGGGTTAGGACGCTGAGCTTGTCGATCAGAAGGTCGGCAGTTCGGTGGGTCGAATCCCGAGTGCCGCGTAACAGAGTGAGCACCTGTTACTCGTCCCAGCTCTGCCAACCTAGCAGTTTGAAAGCACGTAAAAATGCAAGTAGAAAAATAGGGACCACTATGGTGGGAAGGTAACAGCGTTCCGTGCACCTTTGGCATTTAGTCATGCCGGCCACATGACCACGGAGATGTCCTCGGACAAGCGCTGGCTCTTCAGCTTTGAAGCGGAGATGAGCACCGGCCCCTAGAGTCGGAAACGACTAGCACGCATGTGTGGGGGAAACTTTACCTTTACCTTTACCTTTAATTCCATACTATGTTTAATAACAAAGAAACATTTGCAATCAAGAAGTCAGCTAAAGAATAAAACCCATTGCCCATTCTCATATCCAATGCCTAATCTATAATTTAAAGCTGGAGGTATCAAGTTTACATTTGTACAAATATGCAGTCAGGTTCTGATGCAATCTTTTTAGGTATTGGTGAGTTAGTGTAAGGAATATGCACATAATACCCAGCGAAAAGTTATACTGCAGCTAAAAAAATTGATATAATGCTTCTTGTAATGATACTTTGTTTTGAAAAGGAAATATGAAAAGAGCTTAGTATTATTGGAACTGTTACTTCCCCAAATTTCAGGCCTGAAGAAAAAAATGTTGCTGATCATGAAGATGAAAATGAAGAAGAAGAAGAAGATGAAGAACAGGGAGGAGGAGGGGAAAATGATGGCTCTTTTTTAGTCCCTCGAGTGAAAGTTGCAGAAGATGGTTCAATTATTCTGGATGAAGAAAGGTTAGATTTTGGTATCAGTCAATTTACGTTATAAAATTGGTGTCCATTTATAGAAGTGCTCAATATTGGTCAAGTTATTTGGGTACTTGAGGTAAGATTTCCCTCATTTGGACTGACAGCGTATAAATAAAATCTACTAATTCCTACCTTCAATTTATCCCCTTTTTTGCTTTTCTTTTAAAGATTTATATACTATGACTTATATTGTAAACCCCAGTGATGCCCTCGCTGTGATGTCCCGTTGCATGGAGGCAGTTCGGGTCTGGATGGGGAGGAACAGACTTCAGCTCAACCCTGACAAGACTGAGTGGCTGTACATTCCGGCATCCCGGGACATTCAAAATGTTCCATCTCTTTCTATGGGGGGTGAGTTTCTACCCCCCGTGGATAGGGCTCGCAACTTGGGAGTCCTCCTAGATTCACGGCTTACTCTAGAAGATCACATAGTAGCCGTGACTAGGGGGGCTTTCGCTCAGGTTCGCCTGGTGCGTCAGTTGCGGCCCTATCTGGACCGGGATGCCCTGTGTACGGTCACTCATGCGCTCGTGACCTCTCGTCTGGACTACTGCAATGCTCTTTACATGGGGCTTCCCTTGAAGACCGCTCGGAGGCTCCAACTGGTACAGAATGCGGCCGCGAGAGTTGTCTTGGGAGTTTCCCGGTACTCCCATGTTACACCTTTGCTCCGCGAGCTGCATTGGCGACCAGTTGTCTTCCGGGTGAGGTTCAAGGTCTTGGTGATGGTTTTTAAGTCCTTACATGGCATGGGTCCGGAATACCTCGGGGACCACCTGCTGCCGGCGTCGACTCCCCTCCGCCCTGTGCGTTCCTACAGAGAGGGCCTCCTCAGGGTGCCTCCGGTCAAAGAATGCCGGCTGGTGGCCCCCAGGGGGAGGGCCTTCTCTGTGGGCGCCCCGGCTCTAAGGAACCAACTGCCGGTTGAGCTCCGGATGGCACCGGATCTTCTCTCCTTCCGGCGCGGGATAAAGACCCATTTATTCGAACAAGCTGGCCTGGCCTGATGGGGGAATGTTAGGGTTTTAATGTTTTTATACTTTGATTGTTTTAATTGGGCAATAATTTAATCCTTTTTTAACTTTTGTATTTCTATTTATATGCCCTGTTCACCGCCCTGAGTCCTTTGGGAGAAGGGCGGTATAAAAATTCAATTAAAAAAAAATCCCATTGAAGTTTCTGGTATCTAATTTGGAAAGTTATTCTATAGGACAATTATGTATTTTCCCCCAAAAATATTTCTTTTTTTTAATACAAGTTTTATTGATTTTTAATATTTACATATACATGTATTTGTGAAACAATATGGTGGTTGGGTAATTAAAATAAAATAAAAAATAACCATTTGTAAATAGTTCAGGTTACATCAACAGAGATGCCCTCTCTAATTCCCTTAGTGATTACATAGTCAAAATAAGCAAATTAGTATATTTCTAGTTATAACCAAGTCAATCAACAACATTCAAAATATATTTTCACTAATACATATCAATATCCTGTTTTTAAATTTTATCTAATTGCAATAGGATATTCTTGCATAGCCTATAGTATATAGAAAAAAGCTTAATTTTGGGTGACCCACAATTCCCTATTTCAATAAAGAATAATTCTTTTGTCTACAAAACTTATATTGTTCGTTACAAAACATTCATATGTTTTACCATTAAAGTCTAATTTTCATCTTAGCAAATCACCAGTTATTAGAAATATATTTTTTGCCTTAACCGTTCAACAATTATTAAAATGCTATCTTTTGTATATAAAATTCTAGATTCTATACTATAGTTCAAAAATAGCCACTGAATATTCTATAAGGCATCTTAACCGTACATAAATTCTTAAAATATTATCTTTTGATATGTCATTCCAAATTCTATAATATAGTTCGGAGTTATATTTCCTTTGCAAATCTAAAAGCTAAATGTAAAATCAGTGATATTTTTTTTAGAGATTCCCCTTAATCCAAAGAGATATATTTTTATAGTCTATCTTTAGGAATCCCAGAAGAGAAACAAGTTCAGTCTTTTAAATCTAACTCTTGCCTTCCTTTTGTGCCAATCATGTTTTGCTCTTATCTTCCTTTCTTCCTAGACCCCTTATTTGAATCCAGGGAGCGTATCCAAATGTCAGTTTTGCAAGAAACATGTCCCCTTTGTAACCATTGCATTTTTGCTTTGGTAGTTCAGTTTTTGGTGGTTGATATAATATAATTGTCATTAAATCAGTCAAATCTTTTTGTTCTTCCAGTTCTATCTGGGTTAGGTAGAAAGTAGTATCTGGTATTGTGTTTGTCATTTGATTAATTGAATTCTCAATATAGTGTATTTGAAGGCCTTTGGTGTCTTCACTCTTGGTGTTGCTTTCTTCAGGTGCTGTTGCTTTTTGGCTTGTAAGTTTTGTAGTTGCTATTAAAGTTTGGACTTTAAGGTTTTTTGTAGGTTGCTTTTGTTGTTCTTTGAAATCTCCTGTTTTAGTGTTAGTTTCCACTTCTTCTATTTGGTTTTGGGTTATCTTTTCCTTATTTAAGGTCAGAGTTTGATTTGGTGGCTTTAAATTGTCAGATTTTTCTTGCAATTTGGCTTTAATTTGCTCTGTCATTGCCAAGATTGTGTCCAGTATCAGTTTATAATCAAGTGCCGGGATGTATTCATCCATTTTGTTGTTGTTTACAGTTAAATCTTCCATGGAGGCTGTTTTAATAATAGTCAAAGATTTTCCACCTCCTGAAGAGTTGTATTCAGTGCCAGGTGTTCCCACACTTATCTTCAAGGACAGCTCTGTTATTCAGGCAGCTTTCACAACAGAAAAAGGAAATTTATTTGCTGTATCAGGTTTCGCCACAAGATGTCATCAATAACATATAACATGCAATGTAAGAGGGTTTTTTCTTTTTCTTTTTCTTTTTCCAAATTAATATAGAACTTTTGTAGAATTAGTCCAATTTTTTTCTTTAATTCACAGTTTAAAGAGAGAATAGGATAGTGAGTCCCCAGCAACAAATAGAAGCTTTTTAGTAAATACAGCTGAAATTGCTTAGATTCTTTGCTGCATAAATTGGATTTCTTTTGTAACTTTGAGGCTTTAAGCTTTGTTCCCAAAGTAGATATTCGCCGTTTTCTCAAAAAATGGGGAAGGAGAATTTCAGGAAAGTCCCACAGGAAGATGATTAAGGGAATAGGAAAGGTAAAAGCTCACCCAGGTCCTCCAGATTGCTTTGTAGTGCTAGGTAGTATTTTTGGCTTTCGGCAGGGAGCGGCTTAGTGATCGGCCATCTTTATGGCCAGTCTCCTCTTCTTCGGGCCAAAAGAGATGATCCCGGATTCCAGCGGAGGGCTGCCGCCCTTCCGCAATCTCAGGGAAGTCCTCCTCTCGATAATCGCCCCTCCAGGGCGATTTTTGACCCTTTTCATGGTCCTCCAAACAAGAAAGAAACAGATGGCAGGAGACAGACTGTCCATGCACGTCCGGAAGCACCGCGTGCACGAACCAGAAGCCCCCCCAAAATATTTCTTATACATGTAATCAATGTCCTGTGTCTGGAGGAAGGGTTTCATAATAATCTAATTTACTGAATTACATTTTTATCATCCTGGAAAGATAATATAAAGTGAAATTATATATTGAAGAGCTGCTTTAACAGTACTAAAGGCAAAAAAATCCTTTATCAGTTTGTCATTCTTTCTTGGACATTTATATCTTTTGCTGTATTTCAACACAGGTAGCAAATTTTCTCCATTATTAGTAAGACAATTGTTCCTAAGATGTCATTGCTTCTTATGGCATTTCTTATGCAATTATTTCCTTCTTGTTATTCCTATTTAGTTTAACTGTAGAGGTTTTAAGGACAAAAGGACAGTGTGTGGTGGAAGAAAATGATCCCATCTTTGAGTGTGGTTCCTCAACAACATATTCAAGCTTCAGGAAAAGCTATTATACTAGACCCTGGTCAGAAAAAGGTTTGTATAACTTAGTGCTATAGGCACAAAGGCATATTAGGGTATATAATGTGTATCTTTCAGTATGTGTCAATGAAGGATATATGCAGTTTAATTGTTACAGATTGCAAGAATATATATGAAATATATTTACTGCCAAAAAATCAGATATCAATAGAAGAATATATCTGTAGCTCAGGGTTGAATTGTGGACTCTTTAGTACACTCTTGAGTTTGGTTGCTATCCTCAGACATATCATTACCTGAGTAGGTAACAACAGTGCTATTCTGTGTGGGATTTTTCCCCTCTTTATATATACCGGTAATAGCTTGCTGTGCCAATGTTGGTGGGTGTGCGTTTTCTCTCAGTGGTGGTTTCTTGATTAAGGTATTTATTTTGATTGTTGTCTGTTATCAGTCCCTGCTTATATGGCTGTTGGCCACTGGAGGGTATGTGTTCTGGTCTTTTTTGTTTCCTTCTTAGCTTTTGTCTCTTTTGAATGGTGTGTACATATGGCTTATTGATACATATTGATGGCTGATTTGTCTGAATGCCAAGCTTCAAGAAATTGCTCTATACAACACACCTGACCTACATTGAAATGCCCGGAATCATGGATCTCATCAACCTCTGTGTCACTACCTACTTTCAGTTTGATTGATGCTGTAAATTGACAAATTAGAGGCACACCCATGGGATCACCACACATAGGAGAAACTGCAATGCAGCATTCAGAAACTATACCCAGTCAAGGAACTACCAAGAAGAAAACCATACCCACATGAATATTGGCAGGCATGCTTCTGAATATAAACGGCATAAACCCCACAATCATTAGCATTAATGTTGTAATGTAGCTGAATTATAAAATGTCTGTAAACAACCAAGCTCAGAGAGCACCAAAGACTCTTCAATTTCTCAGACCAGCAATTCCTTGTATTTTTTTAATGAGTCATAGGGAATTAGAAATAATTCTTGTTGAAATAATTCATCAGGTGATTTACACCTGGTAAGTAATAGGACAATTTTTCATAGATCAATATTAGGATTTGTGTGTGACTATATAGTTCATTTGCAAAGAAGAACATGCGGAGTGAATAGCTTAAAAATACCCTTTGTGTTTAGAATATTTAGAAAGTTCAGTTATTCTTCAATTAACTGAAACATTGAAGAAAGTAATGGCATCTTCAACTCTTATTAAATGTACAATTCATGTAACAGACATGGTTGATGCTGATTTAACTTAAAAAATAGGAGATAATTCAACAACACATTTACTTTGTATGCAAAAAACTTCAAGACTCCTGGATATTCCACCTTTTCTGTAGTACTTGAAAGTCACAGCCTGACTGTGGATGAAGTTCTAAATAAGACAGATCATATAATTTCCCACTGTGAAATACAGACCATTTTTTGATGATTATGAAAATAATATTTTAATATTTAGATTAATTTATAATCTGTTTAAGACACTGATATGTTAAAATGACAATTGCTTTAACCATATTTTATCTTTTTTTTTTAAATTACAGAAACAGACATGTTTTTCTTAGCTATAAGTATGGTAGGAACTGACTTTTCGATGATTAGTCAGCTTTTTCCTCACAGAGCAAGAACAGAAATCAAGGTAAACATTTTCAAGAAAAAATTAACAGGATCAATAAGATATTCTTTAGCTTGTGTATTTAATATTTTATGGTGTCTTACTATACATTATATCATTTCAATTTAATTTGCCTCTGGCAATATCAGAAAATGTATCATGCATTCTTTTGATGTAGATTAATTGGTTCTTGTTCTTTTAGGCTTCTTATTTTTACTCATCATACTATTTCATTCTCATTAATATGGCTATTATTTCTAATAGAACTAATGTCTACTTATCAGTATGTTTCATTGGATTGCAGTTTTAATCATAAAGAAAGTTTTTTTTCTGATATGAATCCAGAGCATTAACTTTGCTTTTGTTCAAGTAAACTTGCTTTATGGATGGTAAAAATTCTGTCTCTATTACCTAGAAAACATACATGAGATTAAAGACATAACAACCCTCTCTTTTCATTCTCTGAGTAGGAATAAGTATGGATTTAAGCCAATATTATTTCTCAATAAAGTAATTATCATGTTATAACATTCTGTTTTCAGAATAAATTTAAGCGGGAAGAAAAAGTAAATGGATGGAGAATAGATAAAGCATTTAGTAAGTATTGGTATATGCTGTCTTTCCCCTTTGAAGACATTTTATATGTGCATTAATAAAATTTATTGGACTGTATCTTCACAGTATGAATCTCAGGCTGAAGGGCTTATTTCATTTCTTTAAATTAATATCGTGTAAGTAGAACTGTGATCATTGAAGGGAATTTTTTTTATTTTTTGTTGCAGTTTTCCATGTTCTCTCAAAATCAGATGCTTGACCTTATAGTATGAAGATTCCAGGCTGAAAATAAGACTATTTTTTCTACTCTAATAGAGTATAGGCTCCAACATACCATTGGATTTTACCCTTAACATTTCTCAGACAGATATGCATCTAAATACTTCCTTAACTGTAATATTTACAAAATATTTTAATTAATCTTAAATAGTTGAAATGTTTTCGAAATCCTGACACATTAAAAGTCACCCGTTCACTATTACATGTTTTTTTAAATAAGCAAGGCGTATTGTAATAAACATAATTAAAGTTGATGATATAGCTATTTCACTTATTCCATTTAATAAATTATCTTTTATGTTCAGTAACTTATCACATCATTTCTTTTTTGGGCAGAAGAAAAAAGGCCTTTTGACTTTAGTTTTTTTACGAAACTCCTTGAGAAGATCCTGGAAAATGAGAGGAAAAAGAAAGATAAAGATGTGGCATGTCAGAATCAAAAAGAAAAAAATGCTTACAAGAGAAATACACCAAGATCTCAGAAAAAGCGAAAAGGTATTTTTAAGATTACTTAAAATGGTTTGCAAAGTCATGCAAAGTCTTTGCTACGTGGCATTTTGCCTCAAAATTCTGATAAAGTTACATGGCTTTCTGTTCTTTCTATAGAACATTAGAAATACATATATTAAGGTCTAAAAAGTTAATCCAGCCACCAATATTATTGGGTATTATTCCCAAAGTCTTCTCAGATGTTGCCACTGCATTACAGTTTTTAATAAGATAAGAGTGGAAAATTATTAATTACAAGGACAGTAGTTGTAGGACACTTGAATGTAGACAATACTCTGATTTGTGTGTGTGTGTATGTGTGTGTGTGTGTGCCTTTGATTCGGTCTTGATTCTTGAGAATTGCCTAGATAAGTCCTTGCATTTTTATTGATCAAAGCAGAATAATTTGATTCTACTTCAAGAATCCTGATAATTTTTGATGATAGATTTTGAATATAATACTAGACAATGTGTGATCCATTGGGTTATCATTTTAGAGATATTCTCTTACCCTAAACAGAAAAAACAGATTGACCATATTCATGCTGTTTGAACAAGTTTATTTTTTTATTATTTGGAATACCTTGGCTTAATATTGTATCCTTTGATAGATAAAGTTGTAAATGGACAGTCTAATCATGGTCTGGATGACCATCAGGATGGTAGAAGTTCTGACATGGAAATAGAAGTAGATGCTGAAACAGCTGAAAAGGAGAATGAAGAATCTCCTAGCATTTTGGAACAGGTAAAAGAGCAAACAGTTATTGAATCAGCGTTGACAAAAAAGAAAAGAAAAAGAAAGAAAAAAGATTCTGAACAGGAGACAGACAATCTTCTTGAAGAAAGAATTATTCCAGCAGAAATGATGGAAGAAAAAAGGACTAGAAAGAAAAGTAAGCTCCTGAAATGCTATTGTTGTATCATTGAAATACTATGCTAATTAGATTTTGCTAATTTCTGAACTTGAATTCAATTTACCTTTTATTCCACTAGTGCAGGGGTCGGCAACCTCGGCTCTTTTATGACTCGTGGACTTCAACTCCCAGAATTCCTGAGCCAGCTGGCTCAGGAATTCTGGGAGTTGAAGTCCACGAGTCATAAAAGAGCCGAGGTTGCCGACCCCTGCACTAGTGCAAATCATTCCCGGACAGATTTCTACTTGGAATGCTGCCATTAGTGGAAGGCACCTAATTACTTCCCTCTTCTCTATTTTTGTACATCATCCCTTGTGCCAATTTCCTCCTGGTTTACTGGGCCTCCAGAATTCTCCTAAATATTTGGGAAGGAGACATAAGAGGGACATGGAAGATCCTAACTCTTTTGCTTTTATCTGGAAGATGATTCATACTGAATCCAACCCTTTACTTGTGAAAAAATAAAAGAAAGGAAAATAACAAATGTAAATGGAGAAATATGCTAAGCATTCCATTGAAACTTAGTTTATTTACATGGAAAGAACTTGGCACAAACAGGAAGTTTTGGTTTTGTACTGGAGGGAATTAAACATCTATGGCTTGATTCGCCTACAGTTCTAAACCATGATGTTACTGCTTTTTTTTGTAGAATGTGTTATGTGATGAGGCAGGACAATGCACAATAAAGCACTCTTCAATTTCATTCGGAAAAAATGATGATAGTACTGTGAATATAACAGTGGGCTCAGCTTCTATTTAAGTATGGATATGTTTAACAGTTATGGCCAGTTTGAAACATTTTTAATGCGTGACAATCTGTTCTTAGGGAAAAATATATCGGCTAACAATGAGATAAGTGGCATTGGGGAAGTTGGTGATGAACTGGAAGTCCCTAACAGAACAATCCCTGATGAAATTCTTATCACGGATAAAGAAGAACCACCATGCTGTACCAGGTTAAATGAAGAGGCGGGAAAAGATCACAGGTATAAATTATATGTGCACTTTATACTGTATCAAGGCAATCTTGCAAAGCACAACACATTTTTGTAACTTTCTTTATGAGAATCTCTCCTATATGGCTTAATTTTAAATGTTTCTTGTGTAATTTAAGAAACAACAATATATTCAGATTTAGTTCAGTAAATTATTCTGTTTTCAGCTGTTGAAGTTTATGTGAAGCTGTATATGAACCTCAGTCTTGCTACAACTCAGGGATGTTGAAAACTACTTTTTATTTGGATGAGGAGAAATCTGCTTTCTCTCTAATAAACAATGAATTGACAATTGTGCGCTGTGAACAGCTTTTCCTCTGATACTTTTTCTCTAACTATGACAGTCTGGTTATTTGAGATAAAGGTTTTCCCCTGTAAGTTGATTTTTCCCTTTACTATAAAAATGATGACTTTTTCTTTCCCCATTGTTACTATGAGAATATATAGAACTATAGTAGTTTGTAGATTAGTAAGGACATAAAAATGTGAGTATAGCTCACTGAACAATATAGTGCCACTCTGCTTGCCTGTATAACTTTTAGGATAAGTCTATTTCTTGGCTTACACATTATATGAAGAGAGAAATTCCATGAGTTCTTCATAAGTTGGGGGGGGGGAGAAGGAAAAAGAATAGTGTTTCTATATATTTTTAATTTTTGTATCAATGTTTTAAGTACCCTGTAAACTGCCCTGAGTCCTTTGGGAAAGGGCGGTATATAAATTCAATAAAATAAAATAAATAAAAAAAATAAATATTCTAATTTTTTCAGTATTCAAAAAAGTAAACCAGGACAGGAGGATGCTTCATCACTTAATTCTGAATACCATGTAGATCAGCATTCGGTGTCTCAAATGACTCCAAAAGGAAATATAGAAGATTTTGAAAAGCCCGCTGAAGCCAAGGTAAAATATTTATTAGCTTTTCTATGTTAGGTAAAGGTAAAGGTTCCCCCGCACATGCGTGCTAGTCGTTTCTGACTCTAGGGGCCGGTGCTCATCTCCGTTTCAAAGCCGAAGAGCCAGCGCTTGTCCGAGGACATCTCTGTGGTCATGTGGCCGGTATGACTAGACGCCAAAGGCGCACGGAGCGCTGTTACCTTCCCACCGTAGTGGTCCCTATTTTTTTACTTGCATTTTTACGTGCTTTTGAACTGCTAGGTTGGCAGAAGCTGGGACAAGTAACAGGCGCTCACTCTGTTACGCGGCACTCAGGATTCGACCTGCCAAACTGCTGACCTTCTGATCGACAAGCTCAGCGTCCTAACCCACTGAGCCACTGCGTCCCTTTTCTATGTTACAGCTAGCTAATTCTCCTTATTTCAGGAATATCTATATTAAATGTATTTATACTATAAACATGTCATTTTAAAGACTTGTGCTCCATTCCAGCAAAGTCAGTGAGCCCAAATATTTGAATATTGATATTGGTTCTGACAACGGCTCCTTGTGTTCAGAGATAGAAGGTGGGAAAGCTCTGGACCTGTCTTTACTGTATAGGTATATTGATAAATTCTTGGTATTATTAGCTGCAATATGTTTTGACTAGGATTGATTAAAAACATCCCATCGCTAATCTGGTAGTACATCCTCCAGTTATTTCTTGCATTATTTCACTTTTGTTTCTTTCAACCTTTTATTTCTCTTTTTACTCTTTTTTCCCCACACATAGTCCTGTTTTATACATTGCATCATAATTGTTCATTTGTTATTTAGTGTATGTTAGTGTATGAGTCCAACCCTTGTGGTTGATGAATTGTGGTTGGTGGTTAAGTGTAAGATATAAATCAATTGTTGTGTATTTCATAATGAGATCATGCTATTTTGGTTGCTTTGCAGAATGAAGTAACTGTAAGAGATAAACTGGATAAAAATCAGAATATGTCATCACAAAATTATGGTCAAGAAATCATGTGAGTAAAAGTTGTTCTTCCTCTCTGAACCAAATGTTGTTTTCTATATGATAGTTTAAGAATTAGGGCAGTTTGAGATATGGCAAAAGCTGGGATCGCTTATTTGAAGATACCCTTTTTTATCCTGATTAAGTTTTCAGAGACTTTGTTTTATGTGCAAAATGGATATTTCCAATTTATTTGCAGGGAAACTGATAGGGCAATTCCTGAAAACCCCACACAGGAGGTGCAGCTGCAGAACTTTGAATCAGACTTGACAGGAGCATCTGAAAAAATAGAACCTCTAGCAAGTAACCCATTAATTGTTGAAGTTTCTTCTGAGTCACTTGTACAAAATAAAGCTGCTT
This sequence comes from Vipera ursinii, assembly GCF_947247035.1. Lineage (NCBI taxonomy): Eukaryota > Metazoa > Chordata > Lepidosauria > Squamata > Viperidae > Vipera > Vipera ursinii. The sequence goes on from NC_139513.1 coordinate 260,556,797, forward strand.
CCATATCTGGATTTGCTGCAGAGGTAACATGCAATGAAAGCAGTGACGTCATAAGAGTAACAGAGTAAGTTATTTATTATGATTTGTTGCAGAGTCAGCAATTACCATTTAGACTAGATTTGGAAGTTTTATTTGCCTATTGAGCCCTTATCAAGGACTTGGGATAGGCAGATATTTGACGTAGTAAAGGTATTGTCGCAGGATGTAAGCTATTCCAAGTAAAACTGCCTTTTGAAATTGATGGTGATTTTGTCAATATTCAATGGTGTTCAAGTGGCACTCCAGATGTTTTGGGATTGCATCCAAAGTGCTTACTGCTTCTTTGCTTTCTTTTCCACAGTTTGTTCTAATTCTATTTGTATTCTTATTATTTTATCTCAGCCCTTTTATGTTTGTATGTAAATATATATATGTAACTCAAGGCAGTGAAGTATCTAATTGTCATGCCTCCTATTTTCCACACAACAACAAACCTGTGTGATGGTTGGGCTGAGAGAAGGTGATTGGCTCTAAGTCACCTAGCTGGCTCTCATGGCTAAGACAGGCCTAGAATTCAGTTTCCTGCACACATGCACATACACAGGTGCATGCCCATCCACATGTGCACGAGCGCGCACACACAAACATTTTATAACAGTTCACCACAATATATCCAGCTGTAGTTAAGTAGGTGGCTCTTAAAGGCCTAAAAATGGGGAGATGTCATAATTTGATATTGAGGGAATTGCTAGGAGTTACGTGAACAAAGACTGAGTTGCAGGTATGTAATGAAGAAATTATAATATAAATTTGGGAGAAAAAGTGATCTCCAAATAATCTTTCTCAGACAGGAGAAAATAGTGTACTTTTAAATTTTGAAAGACTTAAGTATGGCAATTTTTCTAAAGGTAAAAATGATATATATGTAAAACATTAGAGTTTTCTTATTTTTTATTTGGGAGTTCTGCTTTTGAAATCATAAATATATTTAAGAAAATTTACTTCTTATTTTATTACTAGCTCTTTTTTTCTTCTCTCTTCTCTTTTGGCTTAATTCTTAGCAGTATACAGTGGGCCTGTGCAGGAGAAGTTAAAAAGTCAAGATGGCAGCTGTTCCTAGGTAGCTGAAACCTTGCCATTTTTATATGTTGACTTTTTTTTGACCCCACTCCTTTGGAATAGTCTTAGTCATTAAAAACAGGTTATCTGAATGTCCCATTTCATCTAAATAACTCTAGGTTTCAAACCAGTTTTTTCCCCCCACTGCTTTTCTGTAGAGAGAGTCAAAAAGCTTTTGTGGGAAAGATAGAAGTGAGAAGTCGATGGACAAGACCTAAACCGAATATTGGTAAAGTGTCTGGCAGGAAAGAAGCATCTGCTCAAGGCGAGTTCAACAAGTCTGGATCTGACAGTGCAGGAGAGCAGGTATACGTTAATTTGGATTTATATGTGTTGCCTGAGGAACTGAAAACTTTCAATTATTACTCGCCTAAAATTATTTCATAACCCTCCATATTATTTCCTAGTACATTGCACAGGAATGTACAGCTAATTTTCAGTCAATGTAGAGTATGGTAACCAACAGTTTCTGCTTGAATGTATGTGAATGCTGAGTTAGGGCCCTCCAGGGTGTGTCACTAAAGCAGAAATAATTATTGCAATTATAATTTTCTCTGAAATGATGTACAGTAAGAAGGAATAACAGGACTAGAAAGGAACACAGCATGTTTTTTAAATTGTTTTTCAGAAGTTTTGTAAAATTATTTCTTTAAAGAGAAGAAAGATATTTTACATACAGTAATCCTGCTTCTACAATCTGTATGACTGATTAAAAAAACTGAATAGAAACTGTATAAATAATTAGGGTCGAAATAAGGTCTGGAATATATTTTCAATTTCTTTTGGGAAGGAAAGAGGTATAATAATCAAAATATTTGATTAATATTTTTATTTTCTGTACATTTTAAAGTTCTCCTTGCCATTTAGCATATTTCTTGGCAAGAATAGTAATAAAACACGAGGAATAGGAAGTTATGGAATGCACTGAAAGGTCTCTGCTGCCAGTTTCATGTTTGCTTGCTTTGAGAATGCTCACTAGTCATTTGCCTAAAATGTATTACATGTATTTGAGATGAGTGAAAATTAATATTCTTAAGCTGCCAGCTAATTAGAATATAAACTTGAAATCTGGTAAAATAAAGTGTTTCTAAATTTGACTTGAGAGTGATTGGTTTTGAAAAGGTACAGCTATTTGTTTTTTTTATGATTAATTCTTAGGAAAATGAGCAGAATGATGCACCTGGCATCATCACAGCTGAGATTACTGAAACACGTTGCCAGGATTTGGATGCAGAATCTGCGTAAGTATGGGGAGAAGAACTCAGAATTTGGACAAGGGTTTTCTTCTTTATTCACTAATAATAGGAGTCAAAATGATTGTCAGCTTTAGGAATTACTTCATTTTATTATTGCCTTTTCACGGTTGATTTTTTTAGGAATAAGAACCAATCCACTTCACAAGAAAGTAGCAAGCAAGCTGCTCTCAAGCCTACACCATTAGGAAGGGGACGATTTCAGAGACCAAAACCAAATTTAGGAAGGGTTGCTAGAAGGCAAGAACTACCTGGAAGAAGCACTGATACAGGAAAAAAAACAAGTGAAGCAGTAATCGCTGAAAAGACTGTGATGCAAACTGAATGTAATGATTGCCCACTTCTAAGTAACAATACCATTGTAAGTATGCTGGATATAAAACAATAACTGTAACTGTCAAAGGCTAAATGAATTAGATACCAACCTGGCTGAGGAATTCTGGGAGTTGAAGTCCACAAGTCATAAAAGGGCCAAGTTTGAAGACCCCTGACTTAAGACCACAATTGAGTGCCAAACTTTCATTGTTAAGCAAGGCAGTTAAGTGAGTTTTGCCCCATTTTACAACTTTTTTGCCACAGTTGTTAAGCAAATCAATGCAGTTGTTAGATGAATCATGCAGTCATTAAGCAAATCTGGGTTCCCCCATTGACTTTGCTTGTCAGATGCTGGCTGGGAAGGTTACAAATGATGATTACAATTATCCCAGTACAGTGCAACTATCATAAATAGATGTCAGTTGCCAGTGCCCCAGTTTTGATCATGTGACCATGGGGATGCTGTAAGGCTCTAGGACGGGTAGGCAACCTCGGCTCTTTTATGACTCATGGACTTCAACTCCCATGCTGACTCAGGAATTCTGGGAGTTGAAGTCCATGAGTCATAAAAGAGCCGAGGTTGCCTACCCCTGCTCTAGGACAAGGGTCCTCAACTTGGACAACTTTAAGACTTGTGGACTTCAACTTCCAGAATTCCTCAGCCAACAAAGTCAACAAGACTTAAAGTTGCCAAGGTTGAGGACCCCTGCTCTAGGACAACTCGCCACAGCCAACTCATTGCGAGAAACTTGCTGTAGCCAAACCATCACAGTTAACTCGCTGTGGGACAATCACCATGGAACAATTCAATGCTGTATTAATTTAATTTAATTTAATTTATTGAGATTTTTATACCGCCCTTCTCCCAAGGGGACTCAGGGCGGTTCACAGGGCATAAATATAAATAACAATACAAACATTAAAAACAATTAAATCAATGCCCAAGTTAAAACCAATAATAAAACAAGCCTATATAAAAACAACCCATGTACCCCCATCAGGCCAGACCCGCTAGTTCAAATAAATGGGTCTTCAACCCGCGACGGAAGGATCGGAGGTCTGATGCCATCGGGAGCTCTACCGGCAGTTGGTTCCATAACGCCGGAGCACCCACAGAGAAGGCCCTCCCCCTGGGGGCCACCAGTCGACATTCCTTGACAGGAGGCACCCTGAGGAGGCCCTCTCTGTGGGCGCGCACAGGGCGGAGGGGAGTCGACGCCGGCAGCAGGTGGTCCTCGAGGTATCGCGGACCCATGCCATGTAGGGACTTAAAGATCATAACCAAAACCTTGAACCTTACCCGGAAGACAACTGGCAACCAATGCAGCTCACGGAGCAAAGGTGTAACATGGGAGTACCGGGAAACTCCCAAGACAACTCTCGTGGCCGCATTCTGTACCAGTTGGAGCCTCCGAGTAGTCTTCAAGGGAAGTCCCATGTAGAGAGCGTTACAGTAGTCTAGGCGAGAGGTCACGAGCGCATGAGTGACCGTACATAAGGCCTCCCGGTCCAGATAGGGTCACAACTGGCGCACCAGGCGAACCTGGGCGAAAGCCCCCCTAGTCACGGCCACTATGTGATCCTCCAGAGTGAGTCGTGAATCTAGGAGGACTCCCAAGTTGCGAGCCCTATCCACAGGGGGTAAAAGCTCACCCCCTATAGAAAGAGGTGGAACATCCCAGGTGTCCCGGGAAGCCGGAATGTACAGCCACTCAGTCTTGTCAGGGTTGAGTTGAAGTCTGTTCCTCCCCATCCAGACCCGAACCGCCTCCAGGCAACGGGACATCACAGCGAGGGCATCACTGGGGTGGTTTGGGGTCGAAATAAAAAGTTGGGTATCATCAGCATATTGATGATACCCAACTCCAAAACCACGAATGATCTCACCCAGCGGTTTCATATAGATGTTGAACAGGAGAGGCGAGAGGACCGACCCCTGAGGAACTCCACAAGTGAGAGCCCTAGGGGTCGACCTCTGCCCCCCTGCCAACACCGACTGCGAGCGTCCCAGGAGATAGGAGGAGAACCACTGGAAAACCGTGCCTCCCACTCCCAATCCCCTGAGACGCTGCAGCAGGATACCATGGTCGATGGTATCGAAAGCCGCCGAGAGGTCTAATAGGACTAGGACAGAGGAATATCCCCTATCCCGAGCCCTCCAGAGATCATTCACCAGAGCGACCAATGCCGTCTCCGTGCTGTGCCCGGGCCTGAAACCCGATTGGTAAGGGTCCAGATAATCCGCTTCATCCAGGACCAGGGGGAGCTGATGCGCCACCACACTCTCAACAACCTTCGCAAGGAAGCGAAGGTTGGAGACTGGACGAAAGTTGTTCAATACAGCTGGGTCCAAGGCAGGCTTCTTGAGGAGAGGTCTCACCACCGCCTCCTTCAAGATGGTGGGGAAATAACCCTCGCTCAAAGAAGCAGATATAACCGCCTGGAGCCAGCCTCGTGTCCTCTCCCTAGCTGCATAAACCAGCCAAGAAGGGCACGGGTCCAATAAACAATAAACCATCACAGTTAACTCGCTGTGGGACAATCACCATGGAACAATTCAATGCTGTATTAATCATTTCATTCAATTACTTTTATTATTGGCGACCACACTTTCATCAAAATTATTGTAAGTCTTGTATTTCTGGATTGACTTCTTTATTTTATTATTACTGCCCACGGTTCCGTCAAAATTCATTTAACTGTTGTAATTGTTGAATTGTCCTGCTGTGAGTTGTCCTGTGGCAAGTTGGCTGCAGTGAGTTGGCCTGTGGTAAGTTGGCCGTGGGGAGTTGTCCCATTCTAGCAGCAATGTTCATAAGTGTGGAAACCTGTCATAAGTCACTTTTTTCAGTGCCATTGTACAGTGTGTGACGTATATACTGATATAACTCCAATAGATTGATCTAACTCTTGATTACTACAACCTGGAATTTAGAATCCTGGAGAACAGGTTTAACTGAATAAAGGATGGCTTTTATATATATGCTGACAATTCTACTCTCTGCTTTTGCAGTCAATATAAAAATTTTGTTCATATATGTTGGATTTCTTTCTCTTACCTCATCATTACTATTGCTGTGCTATATGTTTTTGAACTGAATTAAGTTCATATATAGAAGAATTCCTTACACCAGCACAGTTCAATACAACAATAATTTGGGAACCTGAACACCTCTGATAAGAGTTTTTCTTTTGTTGCTGTTTGATTATCCTTTTTTAAAAAATACAGTATTTGTATTACCTAATATGTGAATTAATGACTTTTTAATTTTTTTCATTCTCCTCTGAGCATACTAGCCTTATACTAGCTGATCATATTCTCTGCAAAATCTTATACTTCAGAGATTTAATCTTTTTCTAGGATACAACAGCTCATGAAGCTGACACAGAGTGTGATGCACTAGAAAATAGAACAGTTGTCAGCACTGAGAAAGTAGGTGCAGCACACCCAAACCAATCTCCTGTGAAGAATCCAATGGAGTATGAAAGAGATACACTAAGGAATGCCTCCCTGTCACTTGATATTACAAAGGATGTGGTAAATCCTGACGGCAGGTAGGTTTATTATATTTTAAAAATGGAGAACAAACACCTAAAACCCCTTTTTCATAGGGAACTTCATAATATCTATCTTTATGACATAGCACATATATAGCACAGGGCTGGGAACTTGGGGCTCTGTGTGTCAGGTTTCACACTGAGGCTCGGCTGTAAATCACAGATCTTCATACACATAAATCCTTATTCTGTCTTTGGCTTAATTTTGTTGACTACATGACTCAGCTAGCTATATGTTTCATTGCCTTAGGAAAATAACTTTAACCCAATAGTGTATCATCCATAGTAGTGCAGAAACTGTAGGATCTTTTGTAAATATAATAATAATAATAAAATAATAATAATAATAATAATAATAATAATAATAATAACAACAACAACAACAACAACAACAATAATAACAATAATAATAATAATAATAGTAGTAGGAGGAGGAGGAGGAGGAATGGACCTTGGAGGTCATCTAGTCCAACCCCTTCTCAGGCAGGAAACCCTATACTATTTCAGACAAATGGCTGTCCAGTCTTTTCTTAAAAGCTTCCAGTGTTGGAGCATTCACAGCTTCTGGAGGCAGGTTATTCCACTGATTAATTGTTCTAACTGTCAGGAAATGTTTCCTTAGTTCTAGGTTGCTTCTCTTCTTGATTAGTTTCCATCTGTTGCTTCTTGTCCTGCCTTCAGGTGCTTTGGAGAATAGCTTGACTCCTTCTTCTTTGTGGCAACCCTGAGATATTGGAAGACTGCTATCATGTCACTCCTCGTCCTTCTCTTTATTAAACTGGACATACCCAATTCCAGCAACCATTCCTTACATGTTTTAGCCTCCAATCCCCTAGTCATCTTGGTTACTCTTCTCTGTACTCTTTCTAGAGTCTCAACATCTTTTTTTACATTGTGGTGACCAAAACTGGATGCAGTATTCCAAGTGTGGCCTTACCAAGGCATTGTAAAGTGGCATTAACACTTCTTGTGATCTTGATTCTGTCCCTCTTTTAATGCAGCCTAGCACTGTGTTGGCTTTTTTGGCAGCTGCAGCACATTGCTGGCTCATATTTAAGTGATTGTCCACTAGATAAGGATCCAAGATCCTTCTCACAGTTAATACTATTGAGCAAGGTACTACCTATACTGTACCTGTGTATTTGTTTTTTCTTGCCTAAATTTAGAACCTTACTTTTTTCACCATTGAATTTCATTTTGTTAGATAGTGCCCAATGTTCAAGTCTGTCAAGATCCTTCTGTATCTTAAGCCTATCTTCTGGAGTGTTGGCCATTCCTGCCAGCTTGGTGCTGTCTGCAAATTTGATGAGTTCCCCATCGATCCCTTCATCCAAAGCATTGATGAAGATGTTGAACAGCACTGAGCCCAAAACAGAGCCACAGGGCAGCTATGTATCCATCTGGTGGTGATGCTGTCTAACCCACATTTTTCTATCTTATCAAGTAGTAGGTTGTGATCTACTTTATCAAATGCCTTACTGAAGTCCAAGTAAACTGTATCCACTAATTTTGTCACTTGGTCAAAGAATGCAATAAGATTTGTCTGGCATGATCTATTTTTGACAAACCCATGTTGGCTTTTGGTTATGACTTTGTTTGCCTCTAGGTGTTTGCTGATTCATTGTTTGATTATCTTTTCCAGAATCTTCCCAGGTATTGAGGTCAGGCTGATAGGTCTGTAGTTTCCTGGATCCATTTTTTTCCTTTTTTGAAGATGGGAACTATATCTGCTCTTTTCCAGTCTTCTGGTAGTTCCCCAGTGCTCCAGGATCTTTGAAAGATATAGTTCAGTGGTTCTGAGATCACATCTGCCAGTTCTTTCAGAACCTTGGGGTGTAATCCATCTGCCCCTGGTGATTTGAACTCATCTTGGGTATTCACTTACCATTTTCTTACCTATTTTAACTGTGTTTCTAATCTGTTTTTTACGGTACTGTTTTTGATAGGTTGGACTATTTTTCCCTTTGTGTAAAGACGGATCAAAAAATGAGTTAAATAGTTCTGCTTTCTTGCTGTTGCTTGTTTAGTTTAGTTTTAGTTTAGTTTTAGTTTAGTTTTATTGTATTTGTATACCGCCCTTGCCACTTTCTTGCCACTTTCTCCCACTAATGGACCAATCATTTCCTTAACTTTTTTCTTGTTTTTTACATGTTGAAAGAAGCCTTTTTTGTTATTTTTGACTTTGGTCACAAGTCTTAGTTCATTCTGAGCCTTAGCTTTCCTCATGTCATCTTTGCAGGCTTGGGCTATTTACTGATATTCTCCTTAGTTATGTGCTTCTCTTTCCACTTTTTATACTTGTCTTTTTTGTCTTTCAATTTATCAGCGAGTTCTTTATGCAGCCATGCTGGTTTCTTTTGAGAGCTGTTATTTTTCTTCTTCGTTGGTATTGTGCTAGACTGGCCTTTTATAATCTCACTTTTCAAAACTTCCCAAGTTGCTTGATATTTATGCTAGCACGGAGGAATCTGCAGTAGGGAGATCAAAACAGTTAATAAGTGCAGTCATGCAATCAAAACCTTGTCCTTTTTTAATGTATACAGTATTGCCTAAAGAGACCTGGATTCTGCCATGTATTTGCACTTGTCATCTTCATTTTATCACAGCAGTTTAATTTCTCAACATTTTCTTCCTACTCCTCTGAGTTAATGGATACATGGCTGGCCTCTTAATGGCATCAGAACACAGCTGTGATACGATTACATAATACTTCTTTCTAGAGCAGGACCTGCTGGTTCCCACTTGTGATTCTCAGTTCTTAACACGCTCAGTGCTGTATTTCAGCTCCCATCAACCTTACATAATGGTAAATGGGAATTGCAACCCAACATAAAAGGAGGACTGCCCTTGTTATAATGCATGAATTATTTATCCATGTTGGCTATGTAGTGTCTAATGATGAATTTAAATAATGGAAATGCTCTACATAATATTTCAGGTACCAAAAGATTCAGATTGGATTAAATATATTACTAACAACCCATTTTTCCTGCAACAAAGGGTGTTTAGGACCTCTTTTATACCAATTCAAATCCAATTATATTTCTAACCTACGATGAATGTTATTCTAAGTAGCAGAAGCTCCAAGGTATCTGGCAGAAGTCCCTCTAGACTTACCTGAAAAGCACATCATTTTTTGTCATTTGAAGGCTACAGTTAACTTTTGGTGGCTTATTGAGCGATACACTCTAAAAGTGTTACAGAGGATCAGTAACAAGTAGTGGAATCTGTCAAGATGAAAACTACATTTGATGTAATTTCATTTATATTTAATATTATTTGGTCATTCTTACAAATATAACAATGACTCATTTTTGATGCATTCAAAATTATAGTTTGATGCAACTTTGAATCAAAAGCTGGACCCCAGACCTTATGAGAGTGACATGCAATTCTAGGCTTCAAGTTGTGCACCTGTGTGCAGCTTGATATTTTTTTAACCAGATATGCTTTAACAGTGTTTTGCCTCCAAAGTCTTCTCAGTATTAGTTACAAGCTACGTGGAAACATTTTGTAGATTTATTAGGATCTTAACAAATCAATTGCAACTTTTGTCTGTCTGAAAATCATCATAATTATTTTTAATAAATTAGATATTATTATAGTGGGTACTCCTATCTAAATATTAATTTCTAAAACATTTTATAGTCAAAGTCTAAAATCTTCATGAACACAAAAACTGTTTTTCTAAATTAATCATAGGTTGATTTTTTTTCTTTCATTAATCAGAGATTCCAGTCTTCAGGAAGAAAAAAAAGATAATACTGTTGAAATAGAGCACTCATTAAAGAGTTCTCCATCAAGATGTAAGAAGAACTTAGAAACTCCATCAGACAGAGAAGAATTATTAAACACAGTAATACCTCAATTGGACACTGCAGAAAAGAGTGAAAGTCAATGCAGTGAGGCCTCTAATCTAAGTGTAAGATAACTTAACTTCGTATTTTGTTGCTTAATTTTAATTAATGCGACTTGTTTTATTTATTTTCTTAAATTTATATGCCACCTGATTGGAACAATGCCACCCAGTTTAAGGATATGTAAGAGCATTTAAATTTATGGATTTGTAATTTGTGTGTGTGTGTGTGTGTGTGTGTGTGTGTGTGTGTGTGCATTTGTGTGCATTTCACAAAATCCCCTGGCCCAGGGCTTATCAGAAGAACCAGTTTTTTTTTAAAGCTTTGTTGTTTAAGACAGCAGGTTGGAATTATGAAAATGTCCCAAGATCAGATCCAGAAACAGAAGACACATGGTTCTGAGAACACATAGCATACATTGCTTAGCTGATTGGACATACAGCATGCCAACCCTGCCAGTTCATATAGGACAATCAGAAATGATCAGAGAGAGGCAATTCTGTTAGTGACTAGGCCGTAACTCATGAAGGGCTTTATAAGTGGCAGACGGCCTCTTGAAGTGCAGCTAGAAGCCAACTGGTAATTAGAACATTTTGTAAAATGGAGATGATCTATGGGCAAACTGGTGCACAGCCATGGATCTGTGCAAAAGCCCACCTACCCATGACTTTGGTGTCAGCCAGTTTTTTTAATGTCAAATGTTACATATATCAGAGTCCTGAGAACTGAAAATTATTTTCTAATTGCTCTTCCTGAGATTTGTTTCTTATGTGTTGCACAATTTTGCAATTTCAGAATTTTAAGTGCTTGCATCATACATTAATTCTTGAATAATCTAATATATTCTAGGAAGCAGTAAAATCTAAAACCTTACCATCTTTAGAGGAATGTCCTACCAGTGCTCAAGAGGAGGTTGCAACCAGTGAAACCCATTTGTCTCTCCAGAATCTTCCAGGAGTTAAGAATGATGTATCAAATGAGATTTCACTGGAACCTGATACCCAGAAAAAAGAATTTGTTGGGTAAGGATACTGTGGTTTTTAAGACTCTTGCTGTTAACTTCTTTTGTAGACACTTTAGGCTTACAACTTACTTGCAGCCAAGACTATGAAGGAGGTGGTCAGAATATCATTAGAAAGGGCAAGGCCTAACCATAACCCTTTTTTTGGAAGGTGAGTGAAATTGATAAGATTAAAAGAAAAAATGCAAGTCATTAGATAACACCGCACCTACCTTTTTGTGAGTTTCTGAGTAGTTTAACAGTTGATCCAAGAGCCTTACATCCTCTTGAAAAAATAGCTAAAATTTTTGGGTTGACCATGGGGAATGATGGAGGGGAAAGAACACGCTGGGACTGCCAAACGATTGTTGATTCCCCCCCCCCCCGCTATTGGAAGCTTGCATGCAGCATAGCAATAACTGTGCCATTGTTATATCCCTCTTCAATTCTAATTTTGAAATTCAGTTGGGCTGTCACCATGGGCAAGTTGGATATACTAACCTCTACAGTTCTGTGGAGGCAATATAAAGACATCCATTTTCAGCAGTGTTGTAACTAAATACAAACAAGATGAAAATGGCTCTGCGGAATCTCTAAGCCGAATGCTGCTTTGTTGCTCTCTTGGGAAGCAAGGAAAATATACATTTATCCTATTTTAAAGAACTTCCCTGGTAGAGAGCACAATGTCTATCTATTACTGTTTTTATCTGACCAGGTTTCTGATGCATCTTTCCAGGTTGCCTGATTTTGTGCCATCACTTGTATCTGTCCTATCTACAATGGACATTTAGTACAAATTTTGATAATTGCCACTTTTGTTTGTACTCCTCTTACTACAATAACATATTTTATGTAATTTTATTATATATTAAAGTTTATTAATAATTACAGGTCTGTGCATATTTATTGTGCTCTCTGGCCCAAAGGTCTTAATAAGGGTTTGATTTGGTTTGAATATAACTCTTATAAGAGTGGCATGTTTTTAGGGTTGCACTGTCTGAACAGAGTCAAATGGCTTTACTGAATCTAATGAGGTATTTTGCTTGCACAAATTCCAAGACATTTTTTCTAAAGCATTTTCAAAGCATCAGCCCTACTACATGTGCTTTGTTTAAATTCAAACTGAACATTAGATGAGAATTAAGTTCAATAATGACTAGAAAATAAATGAAATTTACTATTCTATTAGATGTTAGAGTGCCAGCTAAAAATTAATGCAAAAATTGACGTAAGTTTCCGTATATTTCCTTAGTGATCACATGGATATTATCTGTTAAGAGATTCTGTCAGTAATACTTTTGGCTAATTGCCATCTCTGCTCATTTTGATTTTCTTCTAGCAAACAGAGGTCACAGGGAGAAAGCAAACATAGTGATACTCGATCAACACCATTTCTCAGAGGCAGGTTCCAGAGACCCAAACCTAACATTGGAGGCGTAATTGGAAGGAAAGAAAAGAGATCTTTGGAAGGAAATGGATTAACAACCATTGGAAATCCGGAACTACAAAAATCTGAACCTACCAAAACTCCATCAATGGTATTAAGCCAAAGAAAATGGTTTGGATTGTTTTTATTTTAAGTAGAATTCTTGAATGTTTGCAATTCAGTATAAATGGGGTTTCTGTATTGCCACAATTATTCCTTGATATTCAGAGAATCACTGCTGAAACTATTTGTCAGTTTAAGATTGAAACTTTAACTTTCAGGCTCAGATCAATGATAAAATTTTATCTGATGAAGACTTGCAGAGAAGACTAGAAGACTCTGAGAAAGTAATTCAGAAGAACTCTCCAGTGCTTGGTACTCGTCTGAATAGCTCCAATCTACGTCTCAGGTATGTTCTCATATGTGACTTTTGTTTTATGATCTATGCTGGTAAATCTAAATAAATAATGAAAATAGTTACATGTTGCTTTTATGAACTTTCACTTTTTAAAAAGTATGGTACTCTTTCCCCCTTGCTTTCTAATCGTGTGTTGTTTTGATGTGCAGATTTTTTTTCCTTTCCTTTTCTGCTCTTCTTGAACAAGTTACAGGAGCCCTGAAGTGGACAGAACCCCCTTAGTGATTAGAAACAAACAGATGGGGAAGGAAAGTAGAAACAGGAGCATATTTTAGGACATGAGGCTGTGGAACTATATTTATGAATCATATACCAGACTGATAAAGTTTTAGGATTTATTAATCCTAAATACATATACATATAGTGTAAGAATGTAAGAAATTAAAAAATTCTAAAACTAGTAGTTTGGAAATTTGAAATTTATTCCTTTCAGTTTTGGATTTAGTTTGTTGGATTGTCTGTTCTCTTTCTCTTTGAGAATGGCAAGCAGGGAATGTTTGTATTTTGTTTAGTGGATTACCTTATTTAATCTTCCCCAGGGTAATAACTGGAAATACATTTCAATATTTCAGAATAAAATACTGTAGGCAAATGTTCATTATTACCGTATTTTTCGGACCATAAGACGCACCTGACCATAAGACGCACCCTGTTTTTAGAGCAGGAAAACAAGAAAAAAATATTCTGAACCAAATAGTACCGGTATACTAGCAAGGAAGGAGGGGAGAGAGAGAGAGAAGGAAGGAAGGACGGAGGGAGGGTGGGAGGAAGGAAGAAAGAGAGATAGAAAGAAAGAAAGAAAGGAGAGAGAGAGAAAGAAGGAAGGAAGAAAGAAAGAAGGAAGGAAGAAAGAAAGGAGGGAGGATGGAGGGAGCAAGGAAGAGAGAGAGAGAGAAAGAAGGAAGGAAGGATGGAAGGGAGAAGGAAAGAAAGAGAAGGAAGGAAGGAAGGAAGAGAAGGAAGGAAGAAAGAAAGGAGGGAGGGAGGAAGAGAGAGAGAGAGAAAGAATGAAAGAGAGAAAGAAAGAAAGAAAGAAAGAAAGAAAGAAAGAAAGAAAGAAAAAGAAAGATGAAAGGTGAAAGGTACCGGTAGTTTCTTTTCCCTGAATAGGTTTTCTAAGAGCAATTTCAAACAATTAGCAGTATTATCTTGCAAATGGGAAATCACTGCCAATAAACTTCGCAGAGAAACCTGCAGGGACAACTCCTCACGGCTTTGCTGCGGCAAGTCACCTATGAGGTTTAGTTTAGCAAAAACTATTTCTTTAGCAGCGAGGTAAAAGAAAGAAAATGTGCGCGCGCGGGGAGGGGGAGGCAGTCAGAAGGCATGGCAGGCACGTCCGTATTTCCTCCCCTGCCGACCAATCACGGGCGGGGCAGAGAATTCCACGTCTTCATTCAATCACGTCTTTCCAATGGAGCTGATGGACTGCGTTGACTGAATGGGAGAGAAGTGTTTTCGCTTACCTTCGGACCATAAGACGCACCTCGTTTTTCCACCCACTTTTGGGAGGGGAAAAGTGCGTCTTATGGTCCGAAAAATACGGTAATTGTTTTTCAACAATAAAAACTTACCTTGTTTTTAGCACCTGGCTTGATCATATCCTGTATCCATGTAGCATGCTGTAAAGTACCGGTAATGATTTATTTATCAAGCTACTATCTTGCTACAATGATAGTATTCTTGGTAGCTCACACAATAAGAATGTACAATAAAATATAACAAATACACTGAATGGCATTGGGCCCCAAAGCCCTCTGGAAAAAGCAAAAATACAGTTCATCTTCAGTTATTTTGAAGGAGAGTTTCTAATTAACATTTGACAAAGAAGCAAGCAGAAGAAAGAATTCTTAAGAATTAATTTCACATCAATATACTAATGCCTGTTTTAAATATCTGTTAACTCAATTTGGTACTTTCTGTCTTTTGTTGATAGAGAGAAATCCAATTTCCAAGAAGATAAGTCATCTACAATCAAGCCTGCTCAGTTGCTAAGAGGGCGATTCCAGAGAGCCAAATTGAATGTTGGAATAACCAATTACAAAAAGGAAATGCCTGCGTCAGAAGATATTAGTGTTCCAATTGTGGAAGAAGTAGAAGAGATGGAGATTAGCAAGAAAGATGATCTAAATATAACTTTTGAGGTTAGCTACCTAATCAATTTATTGAAACTTTTTCAGCACTATTTAACAAATATTTATTTGTATCATGTCCTATGCTTTTGTTTTTCCATCTTATCTTATGAAGAAACAGGTGTATTGAAAAGACAGCTGCTAGAGTTTTAACAAAAGGGATGTGGTGGCTCAGTGGGTTAGGATGCTGAGCTTGTCGATCAGATAGTCGGCAGTTTGGCGGGTCGAATCCCGAGTGCCACATAACAGAGAGCACCTGTTACTCATCCCAGCTTCTGCCAACCTAGCAGTTCAAAAGCACGTAAAAAATGCAAGTAGAACAATAGGGACCACTCCGGTGGGAAGGTAACAGCGTTCCGTGCGCCTTTGGCATCTAGTCATGCTGGCCACATGACCACGGAGACGTCCTCGGACAAGCGCTGGCTATTCGGCCTTGAAACGGAGATGAGCACCAGTCCCTAGAGTTGGAAACGACTAGCACGCATGTGCGGGGGAACCTTTACCTTTACCTAGAGTTTTAACTGTGTGTGTGTGTGTATATGTGTGTGTGTGTATAATGTATATATGTGTGTATATAAAAACAGAATATACTTTTATTTTTAATCTTTATTAAATATTTTATATATTTGAGGTATTTTTATTATAAAATTCATAAAGACTAAAGTGGTACGTTTGAAATTAACTATAGAAATTAACTCTTCCCTGATTCAGCCAATAGAGCTAAAATATAGTTCACCAGAAGATGAGATGAAAGCTTTTGTGCTAGCTGTGGGATAGTGGAATGGTATGGAGGCACAGTGGAACTGTATGGCGGAACAGTTGTTTAAGTCTCATTAAACCATAAATTATTGTGATTCCCAGATGAAACCATAGCTGTCCCACATCTTATAAAAAGAAATCATGCAGATAATTTTTGAGTTACAATTAAAATATTATATTTTTAGTAAAATAAAAGTTAAGACATCACTATATACATCACTGTTGTAACAACATCTTACTGATTTACATAGGATATGAACTGAAAATCTGGAGAAATTTCAAATATCAAAATAGGAAAGGTCAATATTCTAAATTCTGAATTTTAATATGAAAGTGGTTTAGTTGTACTCTGGTAAACTAATTGCCATGCACAAATTTTCTTCAACATCAAGGATGAAGTCATTGTCCAAGCATCCTCAGATAATTTAGATAAAAAAGATGGATCAGAAACCACAAGATGTATTGATCAGAAGAAACATCCTTCTGAGAAATCACTGGCAGATGGTCTTCTGAAAAACCAGGACGACGTTAAAAGAAAAAATTTGGATGCTCTTGGAAGGTAAAACAGTTTTCAATAAATAAATGAAAAATTTCCTGAGTTCTTAGTATAATCTTTATTTTCTATATATTATGGCATAATACTTTCATTAATTTTCAACTCAAAATTTCTCTTGCTTTTTTCTTTTCTGTCTTTTTTGAATCAACTGAATGAACTTGACTGGTTTTGGTTTTTGAAAAAAAAAAGGATTTAGACAACAGATAGTTGCGAATATGTTTTCAGTTTCAAAACTGGTATCATTTAATGGTTTTACTTTTGTTTTTAGTGACACTTTTGATCCTCAAGAAATAAATCATTCAGAAAACAAAAAACCAGCCCTGCTCATGATAAATCATCTGCAGAAGGTAAAGCCAAATGTGGCACAAGTTCCCCAAAACACAGAATCCTCCTTAGAAAGAGAAAATAGCAAAGGAGATACAGGAAGAGATGCAGAATGTGATACCTCATATGGTAGCAAATTTGGAAAAACAGCTCGATTAATGGTAAGCATAGTTTAACCATCCTAAATCATTGCTTGATTAATGTTTTTATGAGTATTGCATTTGCCGATACAAAATACTTGCTGAACCTTTTTTATCTCCTTACAAACTTAGAGCAGCTTATGAGCAGATTTCATACAAGAAATATTATAAAAATGTATTTAAATACCATACATATGTATATATGCATGGAGTATATTTACGGTAAATAAAATATATACTGGATTATACTGATTTTCTGTTGTTAGTGGAAAGCACTTCTATTTTTTTATTTCCTTTTATTTATATCCTGCTTTTATTATTTTTACAAATAACTCTCCCTTGTATACAGATGCAGCCTTCCTTACTGCAATTGATTTTAAGGGCTGTAAAGTTGCAGAGGTAGGCAGCAGGAGGAAATATGCTGTGCAGTGCAGCCCATTGAAAAGTTCCAATGCTGTTAAGAATAGTCCTTTTAATTTATTTTAAAATGGTTACATTTAATGTTTCATTTTGCCTAAGATTTTCCCCAAAATATCGTATTTGCTGTATTTTTTCTCCACATTTATTTGTGTATACCTATTTAACGGTAAGATAAGGTGTATGAATGCTGCTCCTTAAAAATATATGGCAAAATAAATATATATTGAATTCACAAGCTCAAATAATGATATATACATGAGAACATCCCACATGACTTATGTGCTTATCTCCAATTTTAGGACATCATGGGATAGTTATGTCATTTCTGCAGTGACATCATAACAAACATGTCACATTTTGACATCTTTATATAGGTGCCCTTGATTAATATGGCATGTATTTCTACTCTTTCCAGGGTCGCTCAGTATATTTAATGGAATCTGCATCAACTTCTGAATCAAGGAAAGAAAAAAAAAGTACAGAATTAATATCCTTAACAAGAAGTAGGCCCTCTGGGAAACATGGTTCATCAGACCAGCCTTCAGAGAATGAAACTCAAATTGAAAAAGAAATCCCTAAGCTGCTTTCTGTCCAAGAGAAAGAAGTAGAAAATCTAAAAGGGTAAACGTACACCTTGAGTAGTGTTATGTCTTGTGTGGGGATGAGAGAGTTCTTAAACATTCAGATTCAGATTCTAGGGCGGGTGTTATATAGTCACAAAGACTGTAAGAAGAATAGTAGAAAATTCAAACCAAGTCCTATGAAAGCTCAAAGAGAGTAAAAGTTGACTCAGGAAATATGGACAAACACATCAGAGGAGTTAGGTTTTCACAGCACACAGGCAAGCAGCAGACACTGCTTTCAAGCCCAACTATCTTTCAGAGTTTTATTCTGGGGTTGTAATTCATCTGCTCTTATTCACCTGGTTCTTATAAAACCTGATCAACGCAAGTCCAGGTATAGTAAGGACTTAATTCAGTAATTACTCATTGTGGTTATTCATCGAACAAGCACCTGAATATATCTCCATCTTAAGAACATAAGAATGAATAGTTGCTGGATCAAAAGCCCATCTTAATCCAGGTCATGTTTCTGTATTTATTTTTACTTATGTATTCATTGAATTTTATTTTGGTGCCAACTGACATCAGAATGACCATGGATGCTTCTGTTCAGGTGACTCTCGATGCTTCTGTGGTATTTGCAAGCTGGAGATGGAGGCATACTTCTCTCCTGCCATTATTTCTCTATAACTCGTATCTATAGACATTTTGCCCTCAAACATTATATTGAAATTTCAAGGCAAATACTACTCGATACCCCTGTCCCCCATAAATGTATCAAATATCCTTTAAAATCATCCAAATTAGTGGCCATCATCACAACCTGTGGTAACAAATGTCTTAGATTAATTATGATAAATTATGGGTTTAAAAAATAGTCTGTTCTAAATACTCTCCTTATCCACTTTCTCTGTTCCAGATATTTTTATATGTTTTGATTATGTCCCGCATCCTTCCAATCACATTTCCTTTGAGCCAAGCAGTTCCATATATTCTAGCTTGAACCCCCAAGTGTTTAGGTTCTTCTCTTCTCTGTACTTTTTTTCAGCTGTATTGCATTGATTTTCAAATATGGTGGCCAGAACTGCACCTAGTATTCCGATTGCTGGAATAACATACAGGACCTACTATATTAGCTGTTTCTTAACAATCGTTATACCCTTTTCAGAGTTGTTATTCACTGAGAATGTCTTCATGCAGCTTCCCATAGGGACTGCACTGTGTTTTCCACAGTTGGATTCAGAGTCCTCAGACTATTAAAATATATGTGAAGTCCCAGGCCAGTGAGAATTCATAGGCCCTATTTCAGATTTGCTCAGCAAGTGAATAAGACTTGGTAGAATGTTTTGAGTATAATCTTCCTCTGAGAAGTTATTCTTAGATGGGAGCATGGCCTACAATATTTCTTTTAATTTGAATATCAGAATATAAACACATTTGTACATAAGAATTTTTAAAAATCTAGTTTAGTAACACAAATGCCTAAAAGAAAATCTAGATACCTATTATCTTGTATTTTTGATTTTTAAAAAAATTACTACTATTTGCTTTTGTTCCTTTTTTTGTTAGTCCTACTAATTAAAATATCTCTTTATGATCTAGAAAGCAATCAGGAAGAACACTAAAGCAGAGGAACAAAAACTATGATTCAAAAACATCTTCCACTTCTGAATGTGAAAATGACCACTGTAGGAAAATGAAGTACCAACAAAAAGTTAAACAACATGTCAGCAAAGGCAGAAATTTAAAACTAGCCCCTCGCAAAAAATCAAGAAATGGAAGTTCTAAAATTAATTTGGTAACCCTTAGAGCTTCTTCACAAGAAGATGACGAGGAGGAGGAGGATGAACCTGAATCAGAATATGAAGTGGAAATTTTTTCACCAGAAGAAGTAAATAAAGCTCCTGTGTTTGTTCCTAAAGGGCTTCGATCTCCAAATCCTGTTCCTATGCACATTGAAGAAACAATGGAAGAGGTATATCAGAAATACTAACCAAAAAATGTTCAATTAATGCATCTCATTAGTCTTTCTGTGCCATGGATTCCTTTTAGAGTCTGATGAAACCTCGGGTGAAACGTGAGAAGACCTTTCTCAGATAAATGTTAGTTAAAAGTTATTGAAAAAAAGTTGAGCCTGCAATTTTGGTTTGTAAGTCATTGTGGCTGTTAACTGAGACATCCACCTAACTGCCTCAGTCACCAACCACAATCTCAAGTTTCTCCATTGTGGTTATTTTTATTTTATTTAATCCCATTTATATCTCGCCCTTCTCCGAAGAGTCAGGGCGGCTTACAATCTAAAGCACAATGTGCTTAGCAATAGCCTTCATTCTATGTATATATTCCCCAAATGATAATTTTGTGTATTCCAGTGTAAGTAAATACAATGGGGACAAAACGGATCTTAGAAACATCTTTGAATGAACTCTCCAAATGTACAGTTTTATTTATTTATTTTTATTTATCAAATTTATTTGCTGCCTATCTCATGCTTCAACTTTGCTTTTAGAATGAGTGAGCAAATCAGATACAGAATGGAGGAGAGTTAATGAATAGAACTGAGTTTTCCCCCCAAAAAAGGGAGTGATGAATGAAGGAACATTACACTTTTGAAGAATTGCCTTTCTGTCCTAGACCAGGGGTCGGCAACCTAAAAAAGAAAAAGAGCCACTGGGAACCGGTTCCATCACAAATTAAAAAAAGAGGGAGCCGCGTGCGTGTGTCCATGCACGCGCATGCGCAAAAAGGTTTTTTGCGCATGCGCGGACGCATGCGGCTGCCATTTTTTAAAAAATGAGATGGAACCGGTTCCCGGTTGCCCAATGGCGACGGCCCGTCTGCAAAGCTGCCGCTTTCGGCAGCTTTGCAGACGGGCCGCGGCAGCTTCCGCAAAGAGCGGTGCCCCTGCCCATTCCGAGAGGTGCGCGCGCACCTCTCCAAACGACCGGAGTTGCGCGCGCACCTCCCCAAACCTTTGGGGAGGTGCGCGCGTACCTCCGCGCGAACGGGCAGCGGTGCCGCTCTTTCAGGAAGCTGCCGCTTTCGGAATGGGCAGGGGCGCCGCTCTTTGTGGAAGCTGCCGCGGCCCGTCTGCTAAGCTGCCGCTTTCGGCAGCTTCACAGACGGGCCGCGGCGGGCTTCCTGAAAGAGCGGCACCGCTGCCCATTCGCGCGGAGGTATGCGCGCACCTCCGGTCGTTCGGAGAGGTGCGCGCGCACCTCTCGGAATGGGCAGGGGCGCCGCTCTTTGCGGAAGCTGCCGCGGCCCGTCTGCTAAGCTGCCGCTTTCGGCAGCTTCACAGACGGGCCGCGGCGGGCTTCCTGAAAGAGCGGCACCGCTGCGCATTCGCGCGGAGGTACGCGCGCACCTCTCCAAACGGGCGGTGCCACTCTCCATTTGGAGAGGTGCGCACGCACCACTGCCCGTTGGAAGAGGTGCGCGCGCACCGGGCGGCTGGGAGCCGCAAGAGACGGCTCAAAGAGCCGCATGCGGCTCCGGAGCCGCAGGTTGCCGACCTGTGTCCTAGACTATTGGTTAAACAAATTATCTCTTTTAAGAACATAAGTGAATAAAATAAAAATAAAACTTGTGCAAATGACTAAAGAATAATTGTTGCCCTATAAAATTATTATAATTGCCAATGCATTTTAACATAGAAGCAGACTTCTATGTTAAATGTGATTTCAGCGTAAGTATATTTTGAATAAACTTGGATTTTATATTTTATAGTTTGCACTTTTATTTCAATGTATAACATTATAGTATATAAAAAGAGAATCAATTGGATTCTTTTGAACAATTAAAATAATTGTGTTTTTCTACCTTGCCCTTCATGACAGTTGGAGATATATGAGAATGTTGCAGATGAGCCATATATCTCTCATGATCTAAATCTGTCTGTTCAGCCTGGGATGCAAGATGATAGCAAACTGTATTTCTCAACAGTTGTAAGTATGCAATTTTTTTCTTTTATGATAAAATATACATATGTCTAAGACAGAATGTGCATTACTGGTTGTCCTTGCTTACTGACCACTCATTCAGTAAATATTTGAAATTGTAGTATTACTGGTCCTCAAAGTTCTGGCCATCACAGTGCCCTCATGGTAATGTGATTGTGATTTGGGCACTTGGCAACCACCCTGCACTTATGATTATTGCAACATCCCTCAGTCACATGACTGTCATTAGCGACCTTCCCTGTCAGCTTCCCACAAGCCAAGTCAGTGGAAAAACTGACAGGGAAGGTTGAAAGTTGCTGTGTTAAATTGGTATGGATGCACCAAGATTTAAACAAATTAGTGGCTGCATCAGAATACATGGCTCACTCATCGTTGCACGCGGCCAGATTTTCCTCCTGGGCATTAGCGTCTAATGTTACGTCCCGTAGACCTCTGTGGCTCAGACAGTGGTGAGCGGATGCTAGGTCCAAGTGGCGGTTGGCCTCAGCCCCTTACATGGGAGGCCAGTTATTTGGAGAGGCACTAAACCCTTATCTGATTGAGAACAAGGATAAGTGTAAGGTCATGTCCCATCTTATTAGGAGAGCAGACAGGAGAGCTACCCCTTACGCCCGCAAGCAGTCCTTTCGCTGAACCAACACAGGGTCGGAATTCAATCATTACTCCCGTCCTTATCCTCCCAGACCTGAATCCCAACTCAACAGATCCGGTAACTGGGACAGACCCAGACGGCAATTTCAGGCCAAATGGCCCTTTCGAAGTGCAGAAGGCCGTCCTTTTCAGAAGGTTCAAGTGACAGCAAAGGTGCCTCTCCCATAGGAGGCAGGTTGGCTCTCTTTGCACACAAATGGGAGAACACCACCACAGATCTCTGGGTTCTCAACCCCCCTGAGGCATTTCGTCTCTTGCCCATCATCCAAAACTCTGGTCAAAAGAAGCCTCATGAAAGAGGCCATTCAACATCTCCTGGAGATCCAGGCCATAGAACCAGTAACGGCAGGGCAGAAGGGACGGGGTTTTTATTCCATTCTGTTCATCGTTCTGAAGGCCTCGGGAGGGTGGAGGGCAATCCACAGATTAAATGTCCATTTGGCATACAAGAAGTTCAAAATGCAAACGCTCCAATCCATATTAGCAGGCATCAGAAGGGGGGACCTCCTGACGTCCATCGACCTGACGGAGGCCTACCTACACATTCCCATACTTCCCAGACACTGGAAATTCCTCAGGTTCTGCTATGCAGGCCACCATTTTCAGTACAGAGCTCTGCCATTCGGCCTGTCATTGGCCCCCAGAGCATTCACAAAGGTCCTGGCGGTGCTGGCCACGCATCTGAGGACCATTCCAGTGCGTGTCCAGTGTTATCTGGACGACATCCGCATTCAATCCTCCTCAGTGCAATTGGCTCAGTCAGATCTGGCATTGTCCATCAAGAACCTCCAGGACCATGGTACTCCCGCCACATGACTCCCTCTCCCAACTTTACATAGACCAGGGCTGTCCAACCTTTAAAGCTTTGTGGACCAGCAAGGGGGGGGGGGAAGAGGAGATGGTTCTGTGCCAGCAATGCGCAGTTCCATTTACACAAGTGGCGAGTGTGCGCGCTCCCATGCTCGTGCAAATGGAGTTGCATGCACTCGCACATTTGCCTGCTGCTTGTGTGGCCCGATTCCCAATGGGCCATAGCCTGGTACCAGGCTGCAGCCAGGGGGTTGAGGACCCCTAATATAGACTGTGTTTGAATTCCCAAGGCCTCCTCCAGCCTCCCCATATCCCTTAGGCACTTCCCCTCTCCCCTGTGGCACCCTCACGTTCTGTTCTGAGGCTTCTGCCACTTCCCACTTAACCGCCTGCATATCTCTGGGTTACAATGGCAACCAGTCCTAATTGCTATTATAAACCGAGGACCACCCAGAGAAGAGTTGATCCACTAAGATGTTTGTAACAGTTTATTATTGTAAGCAAGTTGTCTACTTTCCTGTTTAACTTTTCATCTTGCAATTGCTGCTGGCGTTTACTTGCCATTATTAATTGATTGACTGACTGAACAGAGTCAGTCTGTTCAATTACACAGAAAGCAGAACTTTCGTTCATTTTCCTAACATTAGTTATAATGGTACTTAAAAGAAAAGTGAAAGAAAACAGGGAATTGTGGTCCACTACTACTTTTATTAGAGAAATGAAAGAGCTGTGTTGGATTCATTCAGAGTCTCCCATTCTAAGTAAAGTTTGGTTTGATAATGAAACTACTGATGGAGAAATAATGAGATTTTATTAGCTTCACTTCTTATCAGTGTATTATCACAGTTTGCTATTGACCCCCAAATGTATATCTGATTAATCCATTATTAATTCCTGGATATTAGGCAAAGTGGTCTAAAATTTACAAAACAGTGTGCTTTAATTATAATTTTTTTCATTATTTAATATGATACTTTGGAATAAAGATATACAGAGTTAAAATTAAAACTTCTTTCTTGTCAACTACAACTGATTTTTTAAATATGTGAGATAGTAAGAGTTTTATTGGTGATGGAACTGATTGCTTATTGAGATTGTTGTTGACTAATCTTCAATAAATAGTCTGGAACACAAAGTTGTTAGCAATACTGAGAAGGATGTAATTTAATTTATGGTAAACTGAGTCCATTGTCACTATTTTACCACAAAATAAATCTAGGGAGTAGACAGTCTGTTTTTAGTATAAAGATTTAGAATTATTTCTGTTCGTGTAAGTGAAAAGTCAAAGTTGATTCATTTAATTTATTTTAAATTGTAGTAGTTCATTTCTTTTTTTTCTCTTTCAAAAGGATATTACACAAGAAGAACAAACAAAAGAAACAGGTACATTGTCCAAAATATTCAGTGAACCCCTGAATGGAGATTTGTTAAATTAAAAGTATAGCTTTTAGTTTCATGGTGTTGTGTGTGTGTGTGTGGAGAAGAGGTTCCTCATTCTTCCAATAAATCAAGCATTAATCACTAAGGTTATAATATTTACTTATCTGAGAGTAAATCCCATTGAAAATATAATGATATTTTTAATAATATAATACAAAGAAATGTGGTAAGTTTGTTGATTTATAAGCCTATTTATTTGGAAACTTGTTTTAGGAATTAATGATGGAAGTACTGAAGCAGCCATGACTTTACTTGCTATGAGGGATCCAGTGTTTCAGTTACGTACTGATATCCAAGGTATGGTCAATATTATCACATAAGATGAGAGTGGATAGCCTGTAGTAGCAATAGCAATAGCACTTAGACTTATATACTGCTTCATAGTGCTTTTTACAGCCCTCTCTAAATACTGTAGTTTACAGAGTTAGCATATTGCCCCCAACAATCTGGGTCCTCATTTTACCAACCTCAGAAGGATGGAAGGCTGAGTCAACTTTGAGCCAGTGAGAATGGAACTGCTGGCAGTTGGCAGAATTAGTGTGCAATACTGCATTCTAACCACTGCGCCACCACGGTCTCATGACTTTTTTTTTAGTCCCCATAGCTCAGTCTGGTCTCATTGAATCACAGCAAAGTTTCTTGTTATTTTGACACTGGAGACAAAATAATTATGCAAAGCCTAAAATATTATCAGCATCTTTCCAAAAGCTGAAAAAGAGTTATGCTTTTTTCTGCTGTGTCTCTTATTTCTGCCTGTTGCTGTGTGAGCAGAACTATGCTTTTGAATAGTCAAGTAACATTTTGATGATTTCATTTGATTTGCTTAAAATGCAAAAATATCTCAATAAAGGTAAACTGAATCTACCTGTTATCTTTTTATATTCAGGAAAAGAAGTACAAATGGTAGTCCCTTCAACAAATGAAGCTATTCATTCAAATAATACAAATAATACAGAAGGTAACGGCAGTAAACCATCATATTCTGAAGAATGCTTGGAAGAAAAGACAGTTGTGTTACTTCCAGACTCTCCAAAAACTGCACTGGTTTCACTACAAAAGACAAATAAAACTACTACAGATTTGGAAAAATCTTCACAGGAAACTAGAATCTCCAGGTTTGTTCTGCTATATTACCCCAAACATTTAATTAATTAGGAATCTTACCTTTTTAAATTCATAAATATTATTTTGATGACACGCTTCATTGTATAAAACAAATTTCCCCATCCCAAATTGTTTTCTGCTATATTGCCTAACTTTTAGTTCATGTGCAATAAAAATACATAAGTCTGCATTATGAATATTTTTATGTTTAATCTGAAAACTTTCAATATTTTTATAAATTGCTCATTTATTAAAATGTGACTGTAAGACAGTAGTATGGCATTATGGCAATTTAATCCAAATAATCAACATAGTGAACTGCCAACAGACTGTGGGATTGCCACACAAAACATCTGGAGGACAGTAATTTGCCTTAATTATTAATATTAGCAGGATAATTAAATTCTAATGTTAATTTTACATATGTTGTATTCAGAGTAATAAACCGCTAAGAAGTCAGGTTTTGTCCAGTTCATGTTCAAAGCTATTATATAATATGCCTATGTTAACATTTGAGGTGGAATGTGAAAACAATTCCTGAGTATCTTTCTTAAGTTCTTTTAGTGATAAATTTTCCAAAATCCAAATAACATCTCGATGGCAATAAAATATATTAAATTCTTTACTCTGGGATTCCGTACCACAGATTTAGTAGTCCTAAAGTTGTTTGCTATCTTTTCTACCTGATAATATATTAAAAGCTGAGAACACGAATGATCCTTTTAATGATATTTTGCTTTTGTCTGCAGTACTGTATCTTTGTATAAAAGAAATAAAACACCCAGACCAGCAAGATACAGACTCCCAAAGCCTAAACCAAATCTTAACAGTGGCTTGGTATCAACCAGGAATGTTTCTCAAAAACCTCTGACTCTAAGTTCAGGAATGGAAGAATATAAAGAAATCCAAAATGGTAGGCTTATGGAGTTTATACTGTATAAATTTTTGAAATAAAATGTTATTGTTGTGCAGATTGCATATTTATGGCTATCAACACAATTGAGAGAGGTGTTACTTGTTTTAAATCTAGTATGGGCTATGCATCGTTCATTAATTTTTGTATTGGTGACATATTTGAACATTTGTTCCTTGACTGCTAATAGATTAATGATGAAATCTAAGTGCCTTATACAATTCCAGATCAGCCTATACTTTAGATAACAAAGTCATCTCACAATAAGGAAAATGTATTTTTGTCTATCTCATCTAAATAGTAACAATAGCTTACAAACTTTTCCTGCATATACCTAAAATAACAGATGACAGAATGCCAGAAAAACCTAGAGAAGAGCAGAAAGTTGAAATGAATCTCCAAATGGATGAGCAGCTTGCTAAAATTAGCACTATGGGAAAGTATGAGTTACATTCTGAAAGTGATGGCCCCGCCATGCAGGAAAATAATATAGAAAGGTATATACTCCACTACAGTTGTATATTTGTTATTTCTCAAGTGTTGGGGCGATGTTTGTAATATGTAGTAAATTGTTTTGTAGAACATAGATGTCTGCAGGGGTGAAGTTCTCCAAAATTAATTGGGAATATAGTTATAAATGATGTTTTGCATTTTCTTAAAAAAGCCAGTCTTCATTTTTAACATTTAAATTTAAATGCTCTTAATTTTCTCCAAATAACTTTTGATGCATGAGAGTAATGAAATATATTCTTAAAATAGAATTGGAATCCATTTTTCTTTATAAAGCACTATGTTCCTTACTATCTACATTTCTTAAATTGTGTGGTTCCATTTTTATATAGAATGACTGTACATCTCATGCCATTCATTTTAAGTTACCGTATATACTTGAGTATAAGCCGAATTTTTCAGCCCACTTTTTGGGCTGAAAAATTCCACTTCGGCTTATACTCCAGTCAACAAAAAAACTTACCGAGGACTTGTGCGCGGCCGAGGCTTTGGAGCTTCCGGGATCGCGCGCACCTCTCCCAAGCCACCGCCGCCGGAGACCTGCCGAAGTTTGGGGAGGTTTGGGGAGGTGCGCGCGCACCTCCCCAAACCTCCCCAAACGAAGCCGGGTCTCCGTTCCTCTGCGCCCTGCCTGCCTGCTTCTTTCCACAGCGGAAAGAAGCAGGCAGGCAGGGGGCGGAGGAACGGAGACCCGGCGACGTTTGGGGAGGTTTGGGCGCCTCCCCAAATATCCCCAAACGTCGCCGGGTCTCCGTTCCTCTGCGCCCTGCCTGCCTGCTTCTTCCACAGCGGAAAGAAGCAGGCAGGCAGGGGGCGGAGGAACAGAGACCCGGCGATGTTTGGGGAGGTTTGGGCGCCTCCCCAAATATCCCCAAACGTCGCCAGGTCTCCGTTCCTCTGCGCCTTGCCTGCCTGCTTCTTTCCACAGCGGAAAGAAGCAGGCAGGCAGGGCTCGGAGGAACGGAGACCCGGCAACGTTTGAGGAGGTTTGGGCGCCTCCCCAAATATCCCCAAACGTCGCCGGGTCTCCGTTCCTCTGCGCCCTGCCTGCCTGCTTCTTTCCACAGCGGAAAGAAGCAGGCAGGCAGGGGGTGGAGGAACGGAGACCCGGCGACGTTTGAGGAGGTTTGGGCGCCTCCCCAAATATCCCCAAACGTCGCCGGGTCTCCGTTCCTCTGCGCCCTGCCTGCCTGCTTCTTTCCACAGCGGAAAGAAGCAGGCAGGCAGGGGGCGGAGGAACGGAGACCCGGCGACGTTTGGAGAGGTTTGGGCGCCTCCCCAAATATCCCCAAACGTCGCCGGGTCTCCGTTCCTCTGCGCCCTGCCTGCCTGCTTCTTTCCACAGCGGAAAGAAGCAGGCAGGCAGGGCTCGGAGGAACGGAGACCCGGCGATGTTTGGGGAGGTTTGGGCGCCTCCCCAAATATCCCCAAACGTCGCCGGGTCTCCGTTCCTCCGCCCCCTGCCTGCCTGCTTCTTTCCGCTGCCTGGCTGCCCTACGATGTAACCCGCTTCATGATAGAGTGCGACGCCTGCAAGGACTGGTTTCATGGTAGGTAACACAAAGCGGTCATTCTTGCCTTTCCCTCCCCACCTCGCCCGCCCGCTCGCTTTTTTTTTCCTCTCAAGCATCACTGGACTGGGCCAGGGAAATCAGAGAGAAGCTGGGCGTGTAGCGTCACGGTGACGGCTGGAAGCCTCGCCCAGCTAGAGACAGAGAGGAAGGAGGGAGGGAGGGAGGGCGCGCGCAGGCAGAGAGGGTTTGGTCAGGGTGGCGGCGGCGGCGGCGGACACGGGGAGCTGAGACGCCGTCCGGTAGGTAGAGGCCGTTATGGGAAGGAGGCGGGAGAAGGGACGTGTGGGGGAAGTACGGGGGCCATGTAAACGGAGTACGTGCGGCGCCGCGCGGGTCTGATAGAACTGGGCCGGCAACGGGTGCTTGTGAAGCGGCTGAGGGCTGGCTAGGAAGGGGGCGGCGGCGGCGGTGCTGGCGTTTTGCGGGTGGGACAAGGCTCTTGAGAGAGAACATGGTGGAGGCAGAACCGACCCCGCCGCTCCCTGCAGGGGAAAGAAGCCGGGCAAGCGCTGCTCCAGTCCTCGCTCTTCTTCCCTCTCCCGATTTTGCCTTCCTCTCCAAGATAAGTTCGAGCGGTAGGGGAAAGTTAGAGCCCCTTTCTGAGGCCACCCCTTACTTGGGATTGTTGGGCGAGAAGGCGACGTGGGCATGGAGGAGGAAGTAAGTCGCGCTTTACTCGTCACTGCGGGGCGGGGAGAAAAAAAGTTCTTGCCGGCCGGACTTGGATGGCGGCAGCGGCATCAGCTGGGAGCCGCAGCCCCGCCTAGTCCGGCTGAGCTGAACCAGCTCAACACAAAGCGATCGGGCCTTTCCTCCCCCCCCTTTCCCTCCCCCCTCCCGCTCTAGTGAGATCCCCTTCCTATTGCTCGGGGCCTTTCGTCTCTTTGGCTCGCCAGGGCTGGAGCGGCGAGAGCGAGCGGCAGAGGAGAGATGGTGGGCTTTCCTTTCCTTTCCTTTCCTTTCCTTTCCTTTCCTTTCCTTTCCTTTCCTTTCCTTTCCTTTCCTTTCCTTTCCTTTCCTTTCCTTTCCTTCCCTTCCCTTCCCTTCCCTTCCCTTTCCGTTAGAGAGCTACCTTCGTGATTACAATGTGGAGTGGCCGACTGAGGCTGAAAGCACATTAGGTAGCACTTGAGACATGCAGGCAAATCCTGCTAAAGGGCTTTTCCCCCCCACTGGATCTGTGCTCCGCAAGCCTCTGCCGGCGGCAGGGCGCGGATCCAGCCGGCGGCAGAGGCTTTTGGAGCACGGATCCAGCCTCCGCCGGCATGCAGGCAAATCCTGGTAAAGGGCTTTTCCCCCCCACTGGATCCGCGCTCCGCAAGCCTCTGCCAGCGGCAGGGTGCGGATCCAGCCGGCGGCAGAGGCTTTTGGAGCACGGATCCAGCCTCCGCCGGCATGCAGGCAAATCCTGGTAAAGGGCTTTTCCCCCCCCACTGGATCTGTGCTCCGCAAGCCTCTGCCGGCGGCAGGGCGCGGATCCAGCCGGCGGCAGAGGCTTTTGGAGCACGGATCCAGCCTCCGCCGGCATGCAGGCAAATCCTGGTAAAGGGCTTTCCCCCCCCCCCACTGGATCTGTGCTCCGCAAGCCTCTGCCGGCGGCAGGGCGCGGATCCAGCCGGCGGCAGAGGCTTGTGGAGCACGGATCCAGCCTCCGCCGGCATGCAGGCAAATCCTGGTAAAGGGCTTTTCCCCCCCACTGGATCCGCGCTCCGCAAGCCTCTGCCGGCGGCAGGGTGCGGATCCAGCCGGCGGCAGAGGCTTGTTGAGCACGGATCCAGCCTCCGCCGGCGGCAGAGGCTTGCGGAGCGCAGATCCAGCCGCCGGTGACAGAGGCTCGATCCGCCGTTCTGCAAGCCTCCGCCGCCGGTTAATACCCTGTATTCAGCTCTGGGAAGTGGGGGGAAGGGGGAGAGAGGGGGAGTTTGGGAGGAGGGGGAGCTCCACGGTGCAAAAATAAAGCCCTGCCGCTCTTCGTGTTGCTTGCCCGACTGGCTGTCACGGGACCGCACGGATCGCCTCGCTCCCACCGGCAGCTGATTCCTTCGAGTTTGGTCTCGAGCGATTTTGCATTTTCTCCAGTGCTGAAAGCCACTCGGCGGTTCCCAGCCTCGGCTTATACTTGAGTCAAGAACTTTTTCCAGTTTTGGGGGGTAAAATTAGGGGTCTCGGCTTATACTCGAGTCGGCTTATACTCAAGTATATACGGTATATGGTATAAAAAGGTTCTGGAACATTTTGATAAACAGCATCTAGATTAAAACTATTTTCTTTTCTTTTTTTGCATAAGTGGAAACCCAATACAAGAGATTTATGAAATTGCATCTGAATTAACATCTCCAACATGTTCTCAAGAAGCAGTACCTTGTTTATCTGAACTACCAGATAATCTCAACATAAAGAGTAATCTCCACGCTTTTGGGTCTGCTGAACACCAGTTTTCTACAGCTGAAGTTGCTCAAGTAAGAAGTGTTAATTATTCGAAATAGCTACCTTTTGGAATGTAGTATAAAAGGAAATCTGTTGCTAAATAACTGCATATAAGTTTACTACATTCACCCTATTTTGGTTAACCATATTCTAGTTAAATTCACCGTAATATATTCTGGTTAATCCTGTTGAGAGCTTTATGTGTGTTTGTAGAAAATTGGACAGGTTGGTTAACCATATTCTAGTTAAATTCACCATAATATATTCTGGTTAATCCTGTTAAGAGCTTTATGTGTATGGTATTTGTAGAAATTGGACAGGTTGCTAAAATTAAACTGAATTGTACAGTTTTACTGCTTTTTCTTGATATGCTTCCTTTCCAGTAAACTATGCCTTTTTAGTAAGCATTACTTTAGCACTGATTTAAGATTGTAGTTACATTTGCTTTGAAAAGGCATATTACTGTTCCTCCAAAAAGTGTTTGACTCTCCATTAATGAGCAAAGCGTTAGAAGAAAAAACACAATTGAGTTTAGATGAATTTACTGTTTACTGTAATTACAAAGATTGAAGGATTGTTGTTTTTAAATTATTGCATATTATTTTTGTGAATGATTGCTGTGCTATAGTTGTTTCCAAGTACAGTAAATGAAAGGCAAATATGATGTGTTCCATTCTTTATTAATAATACTGTATATATTTTCATTTACAAATTATTTCTGTTGTGTTTTGACACTTGATAGTTTTCTAATTTTCTACTTTTCTAATTTTTCTAGTTTTATTTATTAGGGGTTTTATCCTGCTTTCTGGTTTCTTTCCCTTGAATTCCTGGGACAATAAGCTTTATGTGATTTCTGATAGCACGGATAAAGATACGCAGTAATTTTAGAGTTATATATATTCTGGACAATGGGATTTTTTCACATGCTGCATATACTCATTGTGATATTTTTATTCATAGACTGAAGAAAACAAGAATGCCAGCATTTCAGTAATGACAGAGATGAGTACAGGTATGATCTAATATTTGATTCTTTATCTGAACACAACTTTTATTTACAATTTATTTTTTCTTAAAGGACATCTCTGGGATTTAAAATAAAGTATCCTTGCTTTTAACCTATTTGTATATTTCCTTAATACTATCATTGTCTGATAGAAGGGGAAACAAATAATTATTGAGAGGAAGTACAAGAAATAGAGTAATAAGAATGATCAGGGAACTTGAATGGAGAAAAAAAGAGAAAAAAGAGCAGAAAGACACAGAACATTTTAAGCATATTTGCTTACCAGAATAACTGGCTAAGCATGCCTACTTTTCCTTACAGTATTTGCTTTGCTCAGAAATGCAAACACATGGTGATTTAAAATGAAATAAGTAAATAAGAAAAAAATAAATTGTTTATGTTCTCAAGGGTTTACTTTTTTCTGCTGTTTTGATTGATATTTTTAATAGTTAAGTGGTGACATTACAGATTTTGTAGATGCAGAGGAAGAGCCAGAGTTCATTTTAACACTGGTGGAAATCTCGCCTGATTCTGTGGAATGTAATAGTGTCCCTGCTGCGCTTTCACATGGTTCTGGGGAATTGCTTCCTCCACCAATACTTTTCACCTCAGATAATATGGACTCATTGCAACTGACAAGAGATGTAAGGTAAATATTAAATATTAATATATTCTTTAGCATTCAGGTACTAACTTTCGGAACTTCTTAAGACTAGGGACTGACCCTAAAAGTTCTCTTAATACTGCCTGCCTGGCTTAAAAATCTGCTTATTTTTTGGAGATTAACAATCCTTGGTTTTCTTGACCTGTGAAGTGACTTTTGATACTATTAATCATGGTATCCTTCTCAGAGAGTGAGTAGGACTGTGTTATGCTGGTTCCCCTTTCTCAGAGGCTGTTTGCAATCGTCGTTTCTCCCTGTCCAATATGGTCCAGCAGAATAAGCATGCTTTGGGTTCTGTTGGCTAAGGAATGCTGATTGCCAGAACCTAGAAGACATGTCTTTTTTGCCCTAAACATTTGTACTATGAAATATTCTCCCTCCAATGATTTAAGATGGTCCTGATTCTGCTGACCTTTCACAAGATACTAAAGACCTGGTTCTGTGCCCTGGCCTGGGGCCCATCTCCTGATTGTGTTAACACCATTAACAGTGATATCTTCCTCAGCTGCTGTATATTTAAATTTTTGTATGTCTGATGAGAATTTGTTTTTAATTTATTTTAAGATTAGTTGCCATGAAAGTCTCTTGCAGTTATGGGTGGCTATGTAAATGAAATAAATTAAGTATGTAAGTAAGTCTATATTTCCAACTCAACTCAATAAAGAGTTCTTTGTTTGCATATGACAGTCCCTTTGGGAAGCAAACATGAAACATTTTTTACTTCAACATGTTGCCAAACCCAAGGCCTGATTCCAATTTAATCTTGATAGGTATTTTTCTGAGGATAAATTAAAAATAGAGAGGGGACTTTGGCTTTAAGCCATAGGCAAGTTTTAAATTTAATATTCTTTCTCTTGAAAAGAGATGTAACAATGTACAGATAGTCCTTGACTTACAACCACAATTGAGCCCAAAAATTTTCATTGCTAAGCAAGATGAATCACTGCAATTGTCAAGTCAGTAACATGATTGTTAAATGAATTTGGCTTCCCCATTGACTTTCCTTATCAGAAGGTCCTAAAATGTGATCACATGACCCTGGGACTCTGTAACTGTCATGCATATCAATTGCTGAGCATTTGAATTTTGATCACATGACCACGGTGATACTGCAAGGGTTGTTTGAAAAATGATCATAAGCTACTTTTTTCAGTGCTGTTGTAACTTCAAACAATCACTAAATGAAGTTGAGAACTACCTGTACTTCAGTATATTCCATTACACTGTTTTTCAAACTTGACAATTTTTAAAGAGTTCTGAGCTTCAACTCCCAGAATTCTCCAGGCAATGTGCTGGCTGGACAATTCTGTGAATTAATGTCCACACATCTTAAAAGTTGCCAAATTTGAAAAAAATACCACTCAGAATAAATAAGTACATACTTATTTAAAAGTTTAAATATGATATTTTGGGAAAGAGCTGGCTTGTGTGACTTTTGAAAATATTGGGGGATATTCTTTGTAGAAACAAATGCAGAATTATTTACTTCTAATTGTTTGCCATGCAAGCTTGAGGCAGGCAAGTTAGCAAAGTACATTACAGCTATTAATTATTAAAAAAGTATTTATTAGGGAAATTTATATGGTTGCCTACTCGCTCACAGTGAGTCTAGGTGGCTTACAAGCAGTACAAACACAGCATCAAAAATAAAAAATAATACCTCCCCTTATAAAAATATAATAAGATTTACTGCAACAAATGGTCACAATAACTTTCTGCAGCTGGAGGAAACAGTGCCCATTATCATCAATTGTGGTTACTTTTCATGATCCCTGCCTAGTTTCCTATCTTTAAGAAGTTTTTTTTTTTAGATTCGTTTCTTGTAATCAATCAATAATAACCTGCAATATTGAAAAATGCCAGTATTTACAGTCTTTATTTCTAAGAATTCTAAGAATCCATTTCTGTGTATCTGGGATGCATAGATATTCTTGGAAAATGGATATCTGCAGTTTCATGCTTTGTTTCAGAGGGCCCCTACCAGCCTATAAGATAAGATAAGATAACCTTTATTGTCAGTTTTTACTGAGGG
Organism: Vipera ursinii; assembly: GCF_947247035.1. Lineage (NCBI taxonomy): Eukaryota > Metazoa > Chordata > Lepidosauria > Squamata > Viperidae > Vipera > Vipera ursinii. The sequence goes on from NC_139513.1 coordinate 260,591,709, forward strand.
CACAATGGCATACATCAAAAATGAAATTTAGTTGCCCGCTCTCAAAGTGAAACACAAACATGACATACACCTAAACATACTATATACAACATATGTACAGACCCACACCCCTACATATACATAACAAATAAATATTAAATATTGTCCATCTTGAATATATAACGGAAGGAGGAAGCTTAAGAGTTCACAAGGTTAATGCTGTATGGAATGAAACTATGGCTGAATCTGGATGTTCTGCTTCAGATAACACAAAGCCTCCTCCCAAAAGGTAACAAGGAAAACAGGTCGTGAAGAGGATTTTTAGTGTCCCAGACAATCTTGCGGACCCTGCTCAAGCAACGCTTCTGTGCTATGTCCTGGATGGGAGGGAGGGAACTGCCAATGATCTTTTCAGCCATCCTCACCACTCTCTGCACTGCCTTCCTGTCTGAAGCAGTGATGCTTCCAAACCAGACTGTGATGCTGTATGACAGGATGCTCTTGATCGTTCTCCTGTAGAAAGTGGTCAGGACAGGAGAAGGAAGATGAGCTTTTCTCATGCAATGCAGAAAATGCAGGTGCTGCTGTGCTCACTTCACCAGTTTCTCACTGTTGAGCGACCAAGCCAGCCTACTCGTTAGCTGCACACCCAGGAATTTGATGCTGGTAACCATCTCCACAGGTGAATCAATAATGCACAGAGAAGTGTGGCTGTGCCTGCCTTTTCAGAAATCGACAATGATCTCTTTGGTTTTTCCAGTATTTAAAACTCGGCTGTTTTCCTTACACCAGTTCACCAACCCCCAACCTCCTTGTGGCAAGCATCCACATAGTCATCATGAATAAAGCCCACTACTGTTGTATCATCTGCAAACTTCACAATATGGTTGGTGGCAAACCTAGCACAACAGTCATGGTTCGACAGGGTGAACAGCAGCGGACTTAGGAGGCAGCCCTGAGGAGAACTTGTGCTCAAGAAAATGGTATTAGAGGTATTAGTTCCAACTCGCACTTATTGGGGCCTGTTGGTAAGAAAATCAAGACGACAAACAACAAACACACATAAGTATTTCTTTCAAGCTCAGATGGAGAACAGAAGAAATAGCATCCTCCATAGAGCGATTTGGTCAATAGGCAAACGGAAGTGGGTCAAATGTTGGCGGGAAGCTAGATACAATAATGTCCTTTTATCAGCTTCTCAAAGCATTTCATAATGGTGGATGTCAGTGCAACCGGACGGTAATCATTGAGGCCTGTAATTGTGGACTTTTTTGGCACTGGCAAGATGATGGCCATCTTAAAACACGATGGGGCCGCTGCCTGCTGCAACGAGAGATTGAAAATATCTGTGAGAACACAAGACAGCTCATCTGCGCTGTCTTGTGGACACGTCCAGGGATGTTATCTGAGCCTGCTGCTTTCCAAATGTTAACTTTCTGCAGTGTTTTCCGGACAGTGGTGACATCAAAGATATTATAGAGACCATTCTGAGAGCATAAAGAGTGTAGCAGGAAGCAGCCTTGCCAGTTTAGTTCTGCATAAATGGGCATTTTATTATCATACCTGCTATAGTAGCTATTTTTTGGAAGCATCTGCAGGACAGTAACAACGTTGGTCTCCAAAGTTTGTTTATTGCTGTAAGCTCATAACAAAGAAAGCCATTCGATACAGCAGTAACCTAGAATAAAATCCCACTGATGCCAGTGGAATTACTTCTGAGGTTAATATTTTATTATTAATAAGGATTTAAATAAAGTAAGTTTTAAATTTCAGTAATATCTGAGAATCTATATTTATATCTATATATCTATATCTCCATACAGTGTTGGATCCATCCAGGCGTCAGTTGAAGAAAGTGCTGCTTCTGTCACAGACCCTACAGAGAGAGAATTGCGTCCATCGTCATCAGAACAATTAGTAGATTTGGGTTTGGCCTCTTGGAAAAATCAGAAAAGGTCTTCAGTATCTATAGAAGAAAGTAGTGTTTCTGAGAAGACAAGACATACTGCTCCTATACAAGAATACCTGGAAAGCTCTGATAAGGTTAGATTCAGGGATTCACAAAATATTTATTTCAGAATCATTTATCTGTTAATTACCACTGGATCCAGAAAGTTTTGAATACCTCATGAGAAAAGTATGGGAAGATTCTACCCTGTTCTAGTCTTGCATTCCATTGACAACTACAGATACAAAGTGTCTATGGAGATTCTCAGTCATCCAGGTCATCGTTGTCACAGAGGCGCTTTTTCAAGAGGCAACTGGACTTTGTTTTTCCTTGAAGAAAACTGAAGAAGCTTCTTGGATGAGAAGCGAAATGTCTTCAAAGAAAAAAAAAGTCCAGTTGCCTCTTGAAAAAGCTCCTTTGGTCCAGATACAAAGGTTCATTTCTAAGTATTGTGTCCTGCAGTGAACTCGCAGAGGCCTACATGAATAGTTTGCATGCTTGATTTTCTGGGAAGTTGATAAGACAGTTAATATAGGCCTGTGCAAATAATCAGCCATGTTATTTCCTGGTTCTAAAATAACAAATGTATTTTAAAAATATCCTCCATTTCCTAGTGCAGCTACGTGGGCATATATTTCTTAATTATAATGTTGCATGCTGTTTTTAATGTTGAACACTGCCAGAATTGTTATGGAACCAGGGGCGGGGTGCTGGTGGCTATACATCTGAAAAGCAAATAAAATAAGTTGGTCTCAGCCAGCTTTCGTTATTGAATCCCAGCCAAAAAACGTATTATGTGGCAGATGTGATGCTCCTTTTTTGTTCCACTGTTTTTAAACTTTACGTTCTGCATGCTGGTGCTTATCCTAGAGGCTGAATCTGGTTGTGGTTGAATTGCATATGAAAATGAGGTAGGTTTTCATGTGTTAGAAAGTGGTGGATTCTGTTGAAGGGATGGGCTATCAGCAACTAACCCATCATGCCAGCTCTTGCCCCCACTTCAGATTTGATCATTAGACAGCTTAAACTCCAAACCATCATTTCACAAACTGAAACAAGTTAAAATATCTTACTGTATTGAGCTTTTTAGTCATGTAACTAAAAGGGAAATTATTTACCAATATTCATATTATTTTTTAATGCAGGGGACCTCTCTTAAATTACAGTATACACCAAGAAAGGCTGCTGGTAGGTGAAGTTCCTATTGTTTTCACATGCAAAATTGTGACACATATGCATAGACACATAGGCAATTGCTTCTATTGGTCATATTATATAGAGATGTGATGGAGCTCATTCAAAAAACTGGGCCTTTTGAAACATACCCTTTTATTCCATCCTTTTCCGAGCAGTTTTAATGTGGCATAGACTTGTGGGGATGTTATTTGAAAACTGTATGAAAAGCCACCTTTGGCACCACAGAACTAGTGGGACTTGGGGCATAGATGAATCCTAATGATTACATAATTTGAAAAATCTGTATAAATAAGAGACATAGCTTGCTTGCAAGTAGTAACATGAAGTTAATTTGCAAGAGGTCCCAAATTAGCCTCCATATCTGTGTTTGTGTGTGCTTGCATCCATATGTGTGTAAAAATGAAAAGAAATGGAAACTATTTAGGGATCTCTTGGAAATTAATTTTATTTTATTATTTGCAAGGAAGCCATGCCTCTTATATCAGAAAAATGTAATTTTTCAAAGAAAATAATGTCCCTTACAGAGTTACAAGTGGAGGAAAAAGAGCAGCCTCAGTCTTCTCTGAATGTAGGGACTGTGTTGCTTGGTGAAACAGATAGTGAGGCTGGAATCGTGTCAAGAATGCCTGGTGCTAGAAAAGCCGAAACAAACAAAGAACAAAGATTCTGTGTAGCTTACAGTTCTGAACAATCAGACCAAGTTAGAAATACAGACGCCCTTCCAAAAACATCATTACCCAGGTATGATTCAAGCATCATTTTTACTTTGATCCTATAAACTTTTATTTAATATTTGTAATGAAGGGAGAAACAGAACCATTAAATTATAACTGCTCAGCCTAAATTAACCACTGTTCTATTTAAAGGAACAATTAGAAAATTTAGAAACCAGAAATTTGCTATATCGCAGGGCTTTTTTTTGTCATAGAACGCTCAGAACGGAGTTCCGGCACCTTTTTTGGATGGAACTTTGTAGGGTAGGCAAGGCGGGCTGTATGACATGTGTGAGTTCCGGCACCTTTTTCTTTTACAAAAAAAGCACGCTACTAATTAGCATAAATAGCATAACAGTTTCAGATCAGGGGATCTCAAATCAGTAGTCAAATTCAGGGGATCTCTGGGGCTACTTTTGTAATTTTATTCATTTACTATATTTTGTTAGATTAATTTTAATTGTTTTGAACAGATCATATCAAAGATCTCTGGGATTTCTACCTTTAATCTGTAAAATTAATCCTGATGAAGTAGCTGCTAAAAAGAACAGCAAACCTCTGAAGAAAACCTGTACATCAATTTCTGAAAATACCACTGAATGTCCAGCTTCAACTTTCAAAGACAGTAACAAAGAGATTCAGGAATATAGTTCACTTCCAACAACCCTGTTGTCACCTTCAAAATATGAGAGTGGAAGCTGTTCTTCTGTTCAGGTATAGATGAATATCTCTACAAGAAACATAATAGTACCAGATAGTTGGGAACCGATACTTGCCAATTTCCTCTTGCTATCTTAATTATCTGCATCAGATTCTCCAGAAGACTTTAGACAGAATGCTTTCAGCCCTCAGAGAAATATTTCCCTGTTGATCAGAAAAATACCTCTGGATTCAAATCTTTGAATTTCATAAGATAGATATTACAAGATAATTTCTATAGAAAATCATATTGTAAACCATAAGCAAAATTGCCTGTACCTCTGCATGACTTGTTCAAACACCCTACATATGATGCTTTTACACAATTATTAAACAGCCATCAGACTGTAAAATGTTTTTTTTCCTTTTTTAGGTTTTACCTGAGGAAGAGGGTTCTGCTAAAGAGCAAGAAAAAGAAGAGTCAATAAAGATCTCAGAATATTTCTTTAGTGATATTTTTATGGAGGTGGATGATTCAGAATAACTGTGAAGATTATGAGATGCTTGGTTTCTAATAATCTTAAATAGCAACATACTATCTTAGTTAATTAAATTATGTTTAATATATTAATATATTAAGAGGAAATTTTCTGAATGAGAGAAATATTCTTTTATTCTGAGCAGTCTGCTTTTTTGAAACATTGATGAAAATGTATGTTAAATGTTAAGATGTACATAATCAGAAAAGCTGTTTTTGTTTGAATTATGTTAGATTATTCTAAACATGCATATATAGAAAGATTTAGAAATGCAATGAGGAATATCAGAATGATCATATGCCACTTCAATACAATACTTATGTAAATAATATTTACTTCTTTTTGTGAAGTAAATCTATGGAAAGGAGAATATCTGTAAAATAGGCAAATTCTGGACATTGTAGGTAATGAAATCAGAAGTCAACTTATTTTTGTAATGAATATATGTGAATTGTTTCAAAAATAATGTTAAATGTCTTTAAATGTACAGACATAAATGTGAAAAAATATTTAAGTTGAATGTATAGAACAATAATTATTCTGTGTTAATTCTGTTCATCCTGAAGATACATAACTTTAGAAAATTTCTAGTGGTAAAAGTGCTAAATTTTATATGAAGCAATGCACTGCCATTTTAAAACCCAGTTAAAGCAGTGAAGAGGAAAAATTAAAATTAAAGTCAAATGTATGAGAGAGTAAGAGTTCCCCCAACAATATAAAATATGGTTATTTTCCACTTTATGAAATTTCTTTTTTCCCCTTATTGTTCTGTGTTTCTAGTTTAATAACTCAAGCTATAAACATATTCCATTTGTCACTGAGGTTATTTTTTGTTCTTTAGTATGATTTTGACTGAAAAAAGGAAACCTATAAAATAACTTTTAAATTAGCAATTGGATACTAAATTCTAGTTTTCTTTGGAAAGAATTATGCAATATCTATGAAAATAATTGTCTGCATCTACTATTGTTAATGTATACAATTTTGAATAATTAAGAAGCTACTTCTATTTTCTGGATTTATTCTGTGCAAATATTACTATAGGCAGATATTACATTATTACTCGATTTGATATGAAAGATGTTAGCATTTTTAAAAAAGCATAGACAATTGGTTGGATCCACACTTTTTAAAAAATTACAGTAGACCCATGATTTACCGGTAATTAATATTTGTCATGACCAAAGATCAGTTTATTTCAGTGCCTCTTCTCTAAAGATATCCAAATCAGTATTCTAGTTATTAGTAACAAATTCAGTACTCTATGAGATTTAACAATTTTATATTGATTTGACTGATCTGAATTTCTGTTTGCCATTTTAATTTTGGAGGGTTGCAAGGAAATTAAATAAAACAAGAATCTTACGGTACTTATTTATCAAATGTACATATAGATCAATGGATACAAATAAACATTACAAATATTCAGTGGTAAAAATTAACCCAAATAGTTCCACCATAGAGCAGCGTGTGTTCATATTAATATATGGAAGAATACATCCTCAAAAATCCACCAGTCTGCTGTAATAATTATATTTCAATGAAAAAAGTGTAGCACAAAAATCCTATTAAAGAAACCAAGCTATAAGGTGCCTTATCTTTCCTTGTTAAGTGGAAAGGACAAGAAGATCCTATTAATTTTTATTATAATTTTTTTTATTTTTTTATTTTTTTTAACACCAAAATATACTGGTGGTACACCACCCCAATACACCCGACCACATCTCAAATATTTCCACATCCAGGTAAAAAAGTTCTTGAGCTTTTCAAAAATTACAAACCAAATCTACATACATAGCTTCACACCCTGATAGCTACCAGAACGATCCGTGACATTCACCACCCACCCACCATCCATGCACCCACAGTTGGCTGAAATGAATGAATGAAATGCCCCCCACCTCCCCCACCAACCCACGCCAAAGTTCCCGCCACCAAAAAAACCTGTTTCTCTGTATCTCACAGAACCAAAAACAATCAAATTGCCAATCCGATGCCTGCAAATCCGAACCTCCACTCGGCAAACACCACCATATTCGATAACAAATTGAAAGAAGCGCTGCAGGGAGAAAGGCCAAACCGCTGCAGGGAGAAAGGCCAAAGGTCCACATCCAGGCAAGAAAAACCAAATGCACAGGCACAGCAAAGGTGGCACCCCGCTCAACAGCAGCAACCGTGAGAGGCATCCCGGAGTCCCAGTGGACAACCACCCAGATATGAGCCAGCAATGTGCTGCAGTGTTTGGAAAGTTTCTACTTCCAGTTGCATATCTTCAAGTTTTTTGTTGCATTCTGACTGTAAAGCTTTTTTCTGCAATTCTATTTCTTCTAAAGCTAATAAATCTTGTTGTTCTTTCTCTTTCATTGCCGATAGGTGATTCTTCTGGCATTTTTTCACTTCCTGCTTCATCCTTGTTAATTCCTGTTGAAGGATCACACATTCTTCTTTATTTGCCTTTTCAATAGCTTTGATTTTTTCATCCATTTCTGCTTCCAATTTCCTGTGAGCTTCTTCAGCCATCTGAGCTGCACTTAAAGCCTTCTCAAGCTGTTCAAATGCAGATTTTCCAGATTTTTCTTTCTGTTTTTTTAGTTCTTCACTCTGCAAAACCACCTGATTGATATGAATATGTAACTGGGCAATTTCTTCCTTCAATTCCAGAGTTTCATGCTTTTGCCATTTTGTTTCTGCTATAACCATACCCTTTATTTTCTCTAGCTCCTGAAGCTTCTCATATAGTTGTTCCTGCAGCACTTCTTTCTCATTGGACAGCTGTGCTAAGCGCTCCTTCTGAGTATTAATTCTTTCTTTACATTGATGAAGCAAGTTTTCTTGATGTTTTACTCGCTGAGTTAGTGTTTCTATTGTTTTATCAGCATTCTCATTACCAACAGGACCCACTGACTGCAAAGTATTTTCCGTATTCTGATCTTTTACCGGACTCTGAACTTGTGACTGAGTTTGAACATTTGGATTCGGTAGTTCAATGTTTGTCTCATTACTATGTAATTGTTGCTTCAGTAATGATACCTGCGTCTGCAGGACACTGATAATTTCGTCCTTTTCCTCTAAGGATGCAGCAAATTCTTCTTCAAGATGCCTCTGTTTTCTTATCCATTTTAACTTCCTGAGTTGATATGGCCCAAGGGCTAATCAATAAAAGTAACTTCCTGAGTAAACGCCGAAGTGCCACGGGCTGGACTTCCGCGGCCCGAAGTTTGTTCCTCGCTCATCTTCTGCTTCAGTTTTTTGAACATGACGGCGGCCGGCTGAAGCAAACAAAAGGAAGGTACGGCCAGAGGAAATCCTTCTCTTTTGCAAGCCTCAGAGCATCAAACGGTCCCGAATCTTCTTCGAAGATTCACGGAAGCGCTGCGAAAAGCGGCCTACCACAATCTCCCTATTCCCCCACCCATTTTTATTATAAATTATAGTATGTTTTCTTGGCAATGTTTACAAAATTCTTTAAAATATACAGTACAGGTTCCTTTATAGCAAAATCAATATACGGTATTTACTGATGACAGAAAGACAAATAACTTTGGTTAATTGACAGAACATCTCATTTTAATTAATGTGCAAAAAGGGTTCCTTTGGTGAAAAGTTTGATACATATTTTCAGTGGTATGTAATGTTCATGCGAAAGCTTTCTGTTTCAAAGAAAGCAGGCATATTATGTATGTAAATTATGTGAATAAATTTTTATATGATTTATATGTCGAATTTTCTCTTTAACAGTTGATGGAACATACAAAATTCAACAAAATTAATTTTATGTTTTACATTGTTATAGTATTTCAAAATTAATTTTATGTTTTACATTGTTATAGTATTTCATTCTTAAACATTTAAGTTTACTTATCAGTGAAAAACAAATTGGAAATTAAATATTTAAACTATTATATATTGCATAGTTCAATTTACAGGTTCATTATTATATCTGAAACTAGTCCATCAATCTACTTTTCCTCTTTGCAGAACTGGAACTGGCAGTCTTATAAAAGTGTACTCATTTAAAATACTGACTTCTTAGGCTGTGCATCTATAAATTAACAAGATCACTTTAAAAAAATCAAGTCTGATCTGTTCATTTACATTTAAGTGGTGGTTTGCTACTGCTCTATCAACATAGTTGAGTCACAGCATCTTTTGAATTCAAAAGCAGTGACCACACAATATCAGTACTTAGGGCTTTATTCCAAAGTAGTAAATATAAAATAGCAAATATTCATGAGTACTGAAGAATGTAACTAAGATAACAGTCAAACTGTATGCAGAAATGGAAGAATATTCCAGAATATTGAAGAATACAAGAAGACAAAGAAAGAAAGACTTATCCCTTGTGCCAGTGAGAGAACCCCAAAGAGATGATGGTGGGCAGATCACTTCAAAACCAGCAAGCATACATGCACCACCATCCCATCAGTCAGCCTTTCATGTATTTTGACTAGCCTATACTTAAGTTGCATCCTGTGCTTTAATAGCCTATACAAACTATGAATCACCATAATTTCCACTTATTTCAGATGGTCTCATCTCAATGGAGTTTGCCGAAGAGAAGTTAATCTTCTGCTACACTTAGAATGCTTTGTCTAGTTCTGCAAAATATCAAAGTTTAAAAAAATTTGTTTATATCATATGATATCTGTTTCTCAAGATTTTTGGATTGATGATGAGAAATCATTGTTAATCATCTCACTAAGGACAGGACAAAAACATATTACACAGTTGATTCTCATTATTTGTGCTAGCCATGTTCTACGAAAATGCCCTGAATGCTGAATTAGTGAATACTGAACCACTGCTCCTAGGGGAAATGCAGGACACTTGTTTATATCAGGAGAATAGAAACAAGAAGGCAGAACATTGCCTTGTTTGACCTTAGCTGGGAAATTGCATGTTGGGTAATTCAAATTTTTGCTGCTCATCATGTGTCCACAAATGCCTACAAAAACGACACAAGTATCAATTTTGGAGCTACAAATAAATGTTAGTAAGCAAATTCACACATATTGAATCTGAACGAGGATCAACTGTATTAGTGTAACATTTCAATGACTAAAATGAATGCTTGCTTATTCCTGTATTACATACTCAACCATTACACAGGAATAATAGGTTTTATGTGACATGCACTAAGGGAAAGTGGTACATACCACTATTCAGTTCCTCCTTGCCAATCTTCCAGTAAGGTCACTAGCATTACATTTGATCCGTACATTATCAAGTAAAAACAGTGCTTATTGAAAGTTATCAGGTGATCGCTGGATATAGAAACTGAGTTTCATTACCCCTTATTGTTACATTTTGCACAGACTCATTCATATGTCTTTAGGATAGGATCTTACTTTTTTCTTGTGAAAACTTTTTAAAGAAGACAGTGGTAATTGCCAAAAAATGGCATAGAGCAGTGGTTTCAAAATGCTGGCCCACAGGCCGGTTGCATCATATGGAGGCTGCGCCTACCCCAGCTCCGGCAATGCAAAAAAAGTGATATGTGATATGTTGCGACATGTCACATGATGTGGTGAGTTGGTATAGAACAGGACTTGTAGGCATTTTCTTTAAATGACTTGGGACTAAGTAAAATATTTACTGAAGTTTACTGGAATTTTTTACTGGTATCCCAGATTTTATTGCACCTGTATATTTTCATTTATATTTAGTTATCAGCACAATTCAGCTGAAACAGTAATCTTATGTAGGATTAACAGAGTTTTCTTGTGGAGAAAGAAATGAGAGGGAGTGGAATAACCATAAATTGAGGATTTCAGGTAGTTTGATTACCACCCCATTCATTGTGGTAAGAGGTGATGATGGTTAATTTAGGTTAAAGCTATTTGAAATGAGCAGAATAATGTTGAATAAATACAGAAAATCCTGCCATTTGATGGTCATCCTGATTTTACAGCCCAGATATAACAGTCCTAGTTTAGCCAGCAAGTATCAACCAAACTGTAATTTACTTTCCCATTCCTTTTCCTCGTAACAACTGCCCTAGGCCTACGTGACAGCGTGTTGTTGTTGTTAGTTGCGAAGTCGTGTCCGACCCATAGCGACCCTATGGACAACGTTCCTCCTGGCCTTCCTGTCCTCTACCATCTTCTGGAGTCCATTTAAGATACCTGCCTACTGCTTCAGTGACTCCATCCAGCCACCTCATTCTCTGTCGTCCCCTTCTTCTATTGCCCTCAACCTTTCCCAGCATGAGGCTCTTCTCCAGTGAGTCCTTCCTTCTCATTAGGTGGCCAAAGTATTTGAGTTTTAGCTTCAGGATCTGGCCTTCTAAAGAGCAGTCAGGGTGGATCTCCTCTAGGACAGCGGGACAGCGTACATTTTCGTAAACCAAATGCAGTAGCCCAAAGAGGCAACCCCTTTTCCATTCTGCCAGTGGACGTTTCTTGAACAGGCCGAGAGACTAACCCAGCAGCGCATAGTTCCCTCTTAACCCTAACTCTTAACCTTGCCCCGCTGTCTCCAGAGGAAAGGACCTGACTTCCAGGGTTCCCTCGGCTGTCCCTTTAATAAGTCGGAGGTGGGAAAAGGAAGCAGGCGGTGCCGTCCGCTCGTCCGCGTTTCGCTGCCTCCTTCCATTGGCTCCGGCGTGGGAGGGGCCGCATGCTTACTTCCAGCCCCGGGAAGTCGTCCCTTTGGTGCCCTGGCGCCCCCAGCAGCGATGTTACCGGGCCTAAGATGCCGTCTCTTTGCCTGTCCGCGGGCGGCTGCAGCGGCTCTTGGCCGTGCGTATCACGGGGACAAAGTGGCCACTGTGGGTTCTCAACCCGAGGTCGCTTCCCCTTTCTATCAGGTAGGCCAAGGAAGAGGAGCGCGGTGAAGATTTGCAGCACGTAGATCAGGGGTCTTCAAACTTGGCCCTTTTGTGACTTGTGGACTTCAACTCCCAGAATTCCTCAGCCAGCATGGCTGGCTGAGGAATTCTGGGAGTTGAAGTCCACAAGTCACAAAAGGGCCAAGTTTGAAGACCCCTGACGTAGATGCTTGAAGATCATCCACTGCAGGCTTTGGGTGGGCTTCCAGCCTTTTTGGTTTTTTTTTTTGTAAGATCTCTGCTTTCATTTGGGGCCGTTGCAGAATAGTCATAAACCCACAGAAGAACGGGTTTCTCGATAAAAGTGAAATCTGAATAAAAGTTGGGCAACTCTCCTTCGGCCAACCGTGTACCATTTAAAAAAGGCAGTGGCAATTGTAAAGATCCTCGACGTTGTTGATTTAGTCTTAAAGCACTTGCCTCCTCTTTCCCCCCCTCCCCCCCACCCAAATTGCTTTGTCAATTCCATCATTCTTGCACTGGAATGAAGGTCAACTGTTAGGGATGTTACAGTGACACCCTGCCTTAGGCAGGAGGCTGGACCTGATTTCCTCTGAATGCCTTTCCACCAAAATACACTTACAAAAATTCCCTTGAAGGATTAGAGCTGTTGTATTTCTCAGTCATTTGTTCTTCTCATTTAAGGCTCTATTGTTTCCAGGAATATCTCCAGTCCTCAACCTAGATTTAACTTTTTCCCCCCTTGTCTCATTTTCTCTTTAGCGTTGCCATAGGCAGGCAATTGACAATACGTTAAACTAAGCCCAAAAGGAAACTTTGGCAATTGTTGCTAGATGATGGTGATGCTGCTTTTGCTTTTGGGAAAAAAAAGGGCTAGTTTGAATTCAGTAAGCAATCCACTTTATCTGGAGCAAAATAGATTTTTTTGTCTCCAAAAGTGTTTACTTTGCTGTGAGTCCCAACTTCTCAACAAGCTTTTTTGTGTTGCCTAAAACTGACTCAATTCCAGCCCAAATTCTGCTACCTTATATAAGTGGGCTTAAAACTCAGGTTTTAACTCAGAATTATTTTGTGAGTGGGTATGTCTTCAAGTCTGTTTTTTTTACTCCCAGTGACTGACTGGACAGGTCCTTGCAGGGGTTTTTTTGGCAAGGTTTTTCAGAAATGATTTGCCATTGCCTGCTTCCTAGGGCTGATAGAAAGGGCTGACTCAAATTTACTCAGCTGACGTCATGCCCGAGGAAGGTCTAGATTAGAACTTAGTCTTCTGATTTCTAGTTGGATGCCTGAACTGCCATAGCAAACTGACTTTCCAGGTGCTCCTTTCTCCTGTTTTCCTCACAGCAACAACACTGTGAGTTGAGTTGGGCTGAGTAAGTGTGACTGGCCCAAGGTCACCCAGCTGGGTTCATGTTTAAGTGGGACTAGAACTCACCGTCTTCTGGTTTGCTTATAGTTAGTCTGTTTGTCTTGAGACCAGTCTAAAATTTATTGTTTTAGAATTTATTCAAATGGGTCCTACTTGTGAGCATGTATGCTTACGTTTGTGTCCCCTGTTCCCATGATAAAACCTGCAGGCTAATGACTGAAGATCATATCTAGCCTTCTGAAGACCACATGATTTTTAAAAACAGGAGAGATGCATAGAGAGCTTTGTGGCTGTGGCAATTAGATTGTCTGGAAGGCTGTATTAGACAATGGGAAGCCTGTGAAAATAGTTGGTGATTTGAATTCTCTAGGATCTGATTGTAGGTAAGGTCTGGGTGTATAGTCTTTAAAATGGTTAGGAAGAAGATTTGGGGAAGAGATCAAATGGAATAATTTGTCTAACAACCAATTCTCATGACTCCATCTCTACATCATTCAGGAAAAAAGATTATTTTGTTTCTTACCTGTTGCACATTTACAGCAGTTCAGAACAATGTGCCAACATGAAAATTCTCTGGTCAGAGCAACTGTAACACAAAGTATGGTGCAAACTTGAAGGTGCAGGGGAAAAAGATGATGTTTGTCTTATGTGCCCTTTGTTGTTTGTCCTCCTCTGCAAATTTAAAAGAGACGATGAAAGATAAACCTCTGAGACAGAATAGATACGAATGTAATTTGGTGGGATAGTAAGTGTATATTTAATTTCCGAAATCCTAAGATGTATTGAATACACAGACTTCTAGCATATGTTTTCTGTGATTAATAATTAAACTGTTAACACTTCATTTCTTTAAAATTGTCAAACCGAAATAGAAGCAGTTATATTTGCTGTAACCATGTGACATTAAGAAACACTTCATATGTATAAAATGAAAAAGAATAGATTTATTATTTTATATCCAGTTGTAATTATTTAGTAATTACGTTTAAGGAATATGTTTTGAAAATGTAGTTTATAAAGCTTAAATAATATATATAGGACAGGAGAAAAATACTTTTAATTAAATATTTTTCTAACTAACTCACCTTGGATAATGTGTACATTTCCTTACATATGATTATTTCTCAACAGGAAAATTATGAGCGAATGAAAGCTTTAGTAACAGAGCTGAAAAGACAATCTGAAAAAATTAGATTAGGTATGTATGAATGCATTTTTTTCTTGTTAAGAGTATCTCATATTAAAGTCTGATTGGTTGGTTCTCAAAAATAACAGTGTTTAAGACAATCTTTCCCAGCTTGTTTTCTCTGACTATATTGTATTACAACTTCCATATTTCCAGATCATAGTTCACATCTTTAGAGTAGCATGGAAAGCCTTATAGAGTAGTTCAGAAGCTGCAACAATCCTCTTACCAATAGTTATGTTCTGTAGCCACTGAGTATTCTTGGTTGTTGATCCCATTGTAGAATTTCCTCCATTTTTGGTCTTTCTTTCAATTTTGTGGTTTCTAGTTGTAGAAACACATTTAATATTCCAATCTATTATGTCTCCATTGAGTGCTATCATATATTTTAATTTCTGCTACAGAGACATCTAAAATTAGATTCTGAACAAGAACGTGATCTGTCCATAAATATGCTGGCTATTTCTATATTTTGCCTATTTTAGATTTTTTTTCTAAATTGCCCCAAAGTAACAGGAATAACACAAATATAAGAATAAGGAAAACTATTTTTTTAACTTAAAATCTTCTAGGTCAGGGGTGTCAAACTGCCGGCCCACGGGCCGGATGCATCATGCGGAAGCCGCGCCCACCCCATTGCCAACAAAGGCAAAATTGGCCCAATACGTTTTTGGTTTTTTTTGGACAACATCACGTGACATCGCGAGTTTGACATGTCTGTTCTAGGTCAAAGCCACACTGTAACGTCAGTAGGGAAGAAGCTGTATATAACTCTGGGGCAGCAGGTTCACCTATGCTGGGGCTGCTATAGAAGATGTCTTTGTATAGCTATATAGGTTCATGCACTTAATTCTTTTTCTCTTCAACTTCTTTGCCAGAGTTTCTTTCTATTGTTCAAGTCTCACAATCTTTCTACCTGTGAAGTCTCACAGCTGAGATATTTGGTGTTCATTGCTGTGTTTTGCCAGAAACTCTTCCTATGTGAGAGGAGTGGTACTGATTGCATTTTCACAAGCATATAGGAAGCATTGCATTAGTATTACAAAAGGTGAAATTAAGCATTAATGAAATAATCGGAGAATAATATAACATGCATATGGTTTATGAATGTCTGCTTGTTAAATGTTTATATACATGGCAAACATTTAAATGATCAAAGACCCTGCCTGATAGGTGGTGGAGAGAAGTCACGGAACCTGCACACATCAAGAGGCAAATTGTTACCTAGAGAGAGAGTTGACAGACTTATAGATCCTGGGTAGGTATTTGCTGTTTCATTATAACCATTTTAACATAAGATGCATACATTTCCAGTTTTTCTGTTTTACTATTAGATGATTTCAAATTACCAAAATGCTTATAATTTTGGAATGAGTTAAAAATTACCATTTAGTTGTACATTTTTAGTATTTAAAATTTTTAGTATTTAGTGGTCACTGTGAATATTCCCTGATCAGAAGAGAAAGGTGGGTTATATATAAGTCAATGTTCTTTGAGAGTTAGGCTATTATAGGTAAAAGGTAAAGGTTCCCCCGCACATGCGTGCTAGTTGATTCCGACTCTAGGGGCCGGTGCTCATCTCCGTTTCAAAGCTGAAGAGCCACCACTTATCCGAGGATGTCTCCGTGGTCATGTGGCCGGCATGACTAGACGCCAAAGGCACACGGAACACTGTTACCTTCCCACCGTAGTGGTCCCTATTTTTCTACTTGCATTTTTATGTGCTTTCGAACTGCTAGGTTGGCAGAAGCTGGGACGAGTAACAGGCGCTCACTCTGTTACGTGGCACTCGGGATTCGACCCGCCAAACTGCCGACCTTCTGATCAACAGAGGCTATTATACTGCAAGCTTAAACAGTACATACCTGCCAATATTAATCCGGTAAGAATGCTTCATATGAGTAACTTACAAAATGTTTTTCTCTTTCTTCTAGATCACCGTTCCTGGAGTTCTCCCAGTTTGCAGGTTATCAGCTGTATGGTAATGAAGAAGTGCCAGCAGGAGGCATCATTACAGGCATTGGGCGAGTATCAGGGTGAGAACTGCTACTGCTATATTATTTGGGGTTTTTGTTGGTTTCATTTCTGCTTTTTCCTATGGTATTTTAATTGCCCTTGCTTTCTAGTTTGAGCCACTGATATTCAGAAGTATTGTATCACCATTGAATATTGGCAGTTCTGCTGAGCAGTTTGTATTGTTGAGAAATTATCAAGCCTTTATTTGAGCTTCGTGGTTACATAGGCCCATCCCACTTTGTCCTTGCTGCCTATGGCTGTTAAAAAGTGTAGTTCAGCAAGCTATCTGGAAAGCCAGAAAACTTCATTAAGCCATCACTTCATATCAAACAAGAAGGAATGATTCAAAAAAGGCTGGCTTTATTAATATACCTGAAGAATTTGTAATTTAATATATAGATGTTTGTGCCCCATCTGATATTTTCATAAACTACAAGTTCTAGTAGCCCAGCTAGAGTTGAACCAGGCAACCAGTAGTAGTCCAGTAACAGCAAGAATGCCACAAAATCTCTGTCAGGGCTGTATGGTAATGTGTCTGCATAAAACAGTGGCAGATAATTTTGTTGCTGTTAACAAGTAAGGTGTTAAAATAATTGTTTTATTGTACATTGCCCAGAGTCCCTCTCTGTGGGAGATGGGTGGTTCAAAAATGTGAAAAATAATAAATAAATAACTTGGGTAGGATTATAGTCTTTAGAAGGGTAGCGATAGTTGTCATTCAGCGTTTTAGTCTTTTTCTATGTGAGGAATTGTCAGTTGTACTGCTGGATGGAAATGCTTCTCACTTATTTCATATGAGTTATAATAGAGCCATTTCAGCAGTGACTGATACCCTTTACATGTAAATGTTACAGTAGTAGATTAGGGATGGTTTGTGAAGTTTCATCTAAGGAAACGAAGAATTCTGTTTGCTATATAATAGATGTAGAAAACAGGATGGTGAGGATGGTGAGTTGTAATATATAATAATAGAATCTCTTATTGAATATGTCTGGAACTACCAATATAAGCTCACATTTTAAAGAAAGTTTCATTATTTTCAATTGTGCAATTAATATTGGATGTTCTCAACTAATAAAAACTGAATTTCAGAGTGGAGTGTTTGATTATTGCCAATGATGCAACTGTCAAAGGTGGAACCTATTATCCAATTACTGTAAAGAAGCATTTGCGTGCTCAAGAAATTGCAATGCAAAATCATCTCCCTTGTGTATATTTAGGTAAGCATTAAGTGTGGAGGCAAGTTTTATTTTGTAAGAGACTACTGTTATGACACAGTGTTTACTGTGCCTAGCCGTAAAGCCATAGTATTTTCTAATTCAGTGGCAGAATATAATATATGTAATTAACAGCTTTATCTTTGAGTTGGCAAAAACATGATTTGTAATTGAGTAGAAACTAATAGAGGAAATTGGTTTGAACTGATTTTGAAAATCTGGATTTGCAAGGATAATGGTTTGTTATAATGTTTGACTGGTCTGTTTATTTACTTATAATGGAAAACTATAATCAGCCAAAGGCTGATGTGTTAAGGGTGGCAGGAATGATTTTTAAAGTTAAGTGCCCAGTATTTTTTTAAAGAAACAGAAAAATAAATGAATAAATAATATAATAATAGCTATACATTATAGAATGTACATAGAACATAGATCAATGTTTCTCAACCTTGGCAACTTTAAGATGTGTGGGCTTTATATGTTGGCTGGGGAATTCTAGGAATTGAAATTCACATGTTTTAAAGTTGCCAAGGTTGAGAAACTGTGACGTAGATTGTTGGATAAGCACCCTTAAACATGGACCATATTTCCTGGAGCTGAGTTAAAATCAACACTTCTACTCTGAAAATTTAAACAATGTCGTTGAACAATAAACAAGGCTTACTGTCACTATTTAGCATAATGCCTAAAATATTTATCGTAACTTCCAAAATATAACTTGAGTAGAATAAAGATGCAGAAATTGGATTTGGTATATATTATGTTATATATTATGAAACAGTGCAGTACTACACCTCCACTGTAATAATATCTTTAAGCTGTGTTTCAATATTTTGTTTCATTGTTTGGTAAAAAATAGCAGTCACATCTAATGGGCAGATGAAAAGAATGACCTTAAACGATCCACGATTGTACTAAAACGCCTAGCTTTTCCTTCTCAGGCTTTGGGTTCTTCTTTTTTTGTCTTTGTAGGATTTGGATGGAGGTAGCCTAGATAAGAAGGGACGCGGTGGCTCAGTGGGTTAGGACGCTGAGCCTGTCGATCAGAAGGTCGGCAGTTTGGCGGGTCGAATCCCGAGTGCCGTGTAACAGAGTGAGCGCCTGTTACTCGTCCCAGCTTCTGCCAAACTAGCAGTTCGAAAGCACGTAAAAAATGCAAGTAGAAAAACAGGGACCACTACGGTGGGAAGGGAACAGCGTTCCGTGTGCCTTTGGCGTCTAGTCATGCCGGCCACATGACCACGGAGACGTCCTCGGACAAGCACTGGCTCTTCGGCTTTGAAACGGAGATGAGCACCGGCCCCTAGAGTCGGAAACGACTAGCACGCGTGTGCGGGGGGAACCTTTACCTTTATCTTTAGCCTAGATAAGAGATTCTGGATTCATTCAAGTAACTGCTCACCAACAACTCCTGCTTGCATTGTAGCAATGACAGTGGCAGATTATGAATGTTGGGTAGAGAAATAAATCAAGTCTGCTTTTTAATCTCCTCCTAAAGGCCTATCTACACTATCGAAGGACTCTTTGCTATCCTCCAAGGAAGCAATAATTTTAAATAAAATTTAACTTAAATGCTAATTATTATTTCTCAATTTTGATTTCATCTTAGTTGATTCAGGGGGTGCCAACTTGCCTCGCCAGGCAGAAGTGTTTCCTGATCGTGACCACTTTGGTAGGATTTTCTATAATCAAGCAGTCATGTCCTCCCAAAGAATTCCACAGGTAATTTTATTTAAGAACAAAAGCAGAAAAGTATTGGTGTCAAATATGAAGTTTATGAATAATATTGGAAGGCATGTGGATCATTTGGAATTGAGAACCGTGTAAATGGGTGCAAATAGTCATCTTGTGTTGTTAGAGTAAGAAGTTATGACTTAATGACTTCAGAGCGAACTACTTGTCAAGAATTCTTGATTCTTTGAACTTCCTTCTTAAATTGATACAGATGGTCTTCATTTAGCAAACACAGTTGGGACCAGCAATTTGTCATTAAGTGAAGTAATCACTAAGTGGAATTGCAAATGTGCTTAAGATTTTATTTCAGCTCTCCTTTGCATTACAGACCTGCAAAAGTCATAAATGTGAAGATTGGTCACAAAGTTACTTATAACTGAAAATGGTCAATAAATGAAGCAGTTACTGAACAAAGACTATATACAACATACCGTATATCACTTTGGAATGTCTCCCAGTTTATTTTGTGCACTAGTGCCCTTTTCTAAGATTGCCAAAAAAGAATTTAACTGTAGACGATTTGTTAGGGAAAACCAAGTTATAACAGGTACAAAATTAGTTTACAACATAGATGTGTTAGTAATTGATGGTGGTGTAGTTTGTGATGGTATATAAACAAAATCTCATCTTCCACAAAGAAATGGAAGAAGGATAAGTTTCTTTCAGGTTGTTTTTTTCATCATCAATTTTTATATGGCCCCTCACCTTTTTTTACTCACATAGAGATATTTTTATAACTTTCTCACGTTGCATGAATATCAGTATATTTTTTCAGAAGAGAATATTTTGGCAGTAGATTATACTGTGCCAAGCAGCAGGGACATGACACCAGGAACTAACCGGTGGCTATTTGATATTTTTCTCTCCATCACTTGTGTCTCTAACAGCAAAGTAACATAATAATCTGTTGTTTCAACTTCAATCAAAAGGAGCATTTGGCTCTGCTAACTGATTAATTGTCGGACTTTGTCTTGCTCCCCTTGTTCGAGATGTCCTGTAAAAACATTGAAAGAACTGCATATAGGATTTATGCAGTTATCCCCTTCTGTGTTTTAAAATGAGCTTTATGATGCTTTATGTTATGATGCAGAACTGTTCTAAGGAAAAACAAAGATTTAGGGTGTCATAAGCCTCCCTTATTCAATATATCTGATTTCTTTGCAAACTGGCAAGATACAGTAATGTTTGAGACTGGAAAATGGTAGACATGTTATCCTACCATAAGATGGCAAATGCATTTCTAGCTCAGTGCCCACTATTTGTACATATTCTTTACTGAAAGCATATTTGATAGTAATTAAGAGTCTTTGGAATCCCTCTCTCCATTTTATTTTAGTTCATTTTTCCTAAAAAGAGGAGAATACTATTATTTATAATGCAAGATAATTTTTATAGATGTCTGTTCGTGCTTGTTGTATATCACCTACTCCGGCAATGTCTGGGTGATGTAAGCCTTGTTGGTAAGCTTATTTGTCTGTGGCTCAATAAACTGCAAATTATTTGTTACTAACATCATATAAGCCAGTTCAATTAATGATAAAGCCTGATTTGCTCACTGTTTTATAGAGTGTGCATGATGTGGTATAAGGATATCATTTCCATTTATTTTTGTTGTTTTCCCAATCTCTATCCTCATTTTGCTTGCAATACCAGTATAATGGAAGATTCCATCATTATCCATCACATTTGACAATCTAAGTGCCAATGATCCTCACATACCTCTGGGAATGCACTTTAAAAAAGAATTAATATTCTGTTTTAATAAATTATTTATCTATTAGATTTATGTGTTGCCCATCTTGTCCAGAGGCGACTCTGGGTGGCTTATAAACCTGCTTTCAGAAAAAGTCAGTCAATCTTTCTGTGTGTGTGTGTGTGTGTGTGTGTGTGAGTGAATATTAAGATATGGCCATGACTACTGTATGTAATAGAATCCTGCCCCTTTTCTATGTTCACATGTCAAAAGGAGCAGGACTTCAATTATGTGTTTACAGCCCCCCCTCTCGGCCTTTTTTATTGTCCCACAAATGTCCTTGGATAAAATATCATCTCATAATTGCAGTGTTAAGATTTATGTTTTTTACTTTTTATTAAATCTACTGAAATGAGATACCTTGTCAACTTACTGCACTGCATAACTATCCTACACAGTATAGTAGCACTTTCAGCTCTGCTGTTAATAAAGAAGGATGAATTAGTTGTGGGTGACTTAAACTGGTATTTATTTAGTAGAAGTGCCGGGAAGGAATAGTCAGGGGGATTTAGAATTCTGCCTCAAATTGTAGAATTAAAGCCGAGGATTTTTGTTTATAATAAATGACTTGAACTGAGACTCAGTATATAGTCTATTATCAGAACTGAATTTCCAATATACCTGGCTAAATTAGAACAGAAAAAGAAAAATGAATTGGGTTCAATTTTGGAAAACATATTCGTAACATGGACTATATGGCTATGTGAATAGTGCTGAGAAAGTTATATATGTAACAGAAAAAGATATAATTCTAGTCCTAAATAGGACATGAAATAGCAAGCTTCTCTGTGTGAAAAGTAAACAGATTAACATTTTAAAATATGAAGGAATAAAGAGGGAGTTAAAATGGTGTCTGCAACTGTGTACTTGAAGTCTGCCCCTTTTTTAACTTGCATCACAGCACATAAAAAGGGGGATTATGCAGTTGTCATCTTGCTTTTTTTTACCCCCCCTCCCCTGACAGAATAATACATTGATCATAAATTATTTCCCAGTCTTATCTGGAAAGGATCAGGTTAGGAAAAGTTAAACTAATGGGAAAAAAAGCCACAGCTAATGAAGGAAAAACAGATCTGAGTGTAGATCAGTAATTTAAATTCTACTAGGAAAACAGTAGATTTTTCTGCCAAATATTGCAGGAAGAGATAATCTGTATCTCTTGAATCTGTATTTTGTCAGTTTAATAGAAATGGTGAGGCATAGGCTTAGATCATAGTAGCCTGACACAAAAATTAGATCACAAAAACCTGACAGTCACTTTGAAGTTAAAGCACAAGTGAAGAAAACCTCCCCCCCACCGCACCCCACAAAGTTGTTGTTGTTAGTTGCGAAGTCGTGTCCGACCCATCACGACCCCATGGACAACGTTCTTCCAGGCCTTCCTGTCCTCTACCATCTTCTGGAGTCCATTTAAGCTCACACCTACTGCTTCAGTGACTGCATCCAGCCACCTCATTCTTTTCATTTACGTAGGAAAGGAAAAAATAGAGAAAGTTCAGGTAGAAAAATGTGTCACTGGATGGTATACTTGTGAAAAACTGTGGAGGTGGAACTGCACTGGGTAGCAAATTTGGTCTGTGCTCTGAATCATTGTTGTTTAATCTGGCAACTTTAAGATGTGTGGCTTTCAACTCTCAAAATTCCTTTCCACTGGTTGGAAAATTCTGGGAGTTGAAATCCACACATCTTAAAAGTTAGCAAGTTTGAAAATACTGGCCTAAATGATCTCTTTCAGCTCTATGAATTTGTGACAAAAAAGAATGAAATATAAACCCACTAATTTCTTGAATTAAGTATAAAATCATTCAATCAGAGATTGAAGATGTGTTTTTGTTACATACTTTGTCGTCTGTTGTGCTCTTTATTGATGTGTTAAATTCTGTTACATAGCAGATACACAATAAGAATGGAAAGCTCATTAAGAAGAAAAGTGATTAGGATCAGCACATCCAAAAGAATGAGTAATTCAAGTACATAGGTAGAAGGTAATGATAACATGGTTAAAGATACACAAAAAGAACAAAAAAATCTGATCAAAAAAGAAATGGCCAAAGTAGAAGAATTCACAAGGTAAAGAGAGGTAGAATAATTCAGAAAATAAGAAATATAAAACAAACAACAATTTAGATTTCAACCATGACTGAATTCTAAAGTAGGTTAAAGGTGGGCAGTTGGGTCCAAAACCTGGTCTGTCCCAAACCTGGTCTGTCAGCTTTCCAGCTGACAAACTCAGCTTCTTAACTGCTGAGCCATCACACCCCCTTTTAAAGTAGCTTTTTGTTGTTGTCAGTTGCAAAGTCGTGTCCAACCCATAATTCATTGCAACAATATGAACTAAGATGAGTGGCTGCTATGTAGAGACTGACAGAAACATACCTCACATTCCATCTTGCTGCTTTCCTGAAATTAAAGATGATTTTCCAAAGAAACTTGGTGCCTAAAGAAATGTTGAGAAGTTAATTATGCTACCCCACTTGTTGAAGCTACCCCACTTATACAGTGGAGTTACACCAGGATAACTGTTGCTCTCCAGAGTAGTCAGTTTTGGTTTGTATACCCAAGGGAAGAATTAGGTTTGTTATACATTAGATTCTTAGACTGAAAACACAAGACAATACTTGCATCTGATTTCTTATAAATCATCTTTGGGTTCCCCCCCCCCCCCCCAGATTGCAGTAGTTATGGGCTCATGCACAGCTGGAGGAGCTTATGTCCCAGCAATGGCTGATGAAAGTATAATCGTTGGCAAGCAAGGAACAATATTTTTGGGTGGACCTCCATTGGTGAGTGAAATATTTTCAAAGGATTAGCAAAGGCTTCCTTTATAAAAACAGATAAATATATATCTGTATTGTAGATTTCAATATAACAGCTAGGTGTTGCAAAAATAAATATTTTGTTGAATATCAAAATATTTTATATACTGTGGTTGCTTAGCATGTGATGGCATCTGGCTGATTCAGTAAAACTCACCAGGTAAAACTCACCAAGATCAGAACAAATTATTACTTAAGCATCCAAGAAATGCCAAGACTGAAAACTAGGCTGAGAAATTAAAAGAAAATGCTAGAAAGAGACAGTGACAAACCACTTTGCAATTGCTTTGTGAAAAATTTATGGTGGTGCCCATAAACTCACTAGGAATTAAACATAATTTGAAGGCATCATCATTTTTACTTCTATTTTCTAGCTATTTCAACAGCCGGGCTGGGCTGATTGAAAAAAAATCCACATTTTTTTGGTCAGCTATTATGGATTCAGAAGTCGTCTGCATTTCTTCTAATGGGGAAAAATCCTGATGTTTATAATAGGAAAAAAATGATGTAAATGTAGTATACAAGGAATCAGACAAGCTGCATTTTAATTGAACATAAACCTGACATTTTAAATGGCCTGAATGATAGAATGTCATTTTTACTTAAAGACATATAAAATAACAAATGGGGGGGATCTGTGTGAGGCCTCTCAGAGCTGACAGCACTAGCCCATATAAATCCCAGATAAGTAATTATTTTTGTCCTTCTCATTTGTTTGATCAATTGATATTTTTTGCCATTTTGCAATGATTTGCTAACTTTTTCAGAAATACAGTCAAGTACTTTCTAATAGTTATCTTATTTTAAAGATAAATGTTCATATTGGCAAGGGAGGTAAAACATGTACTTTGCATTGCTTGTCTTGCAAAAATAATTGCTTGATGTGGAAAGGAATAGTTTTCTGGGGCAAAGTAATCAGCAAAAGCAGACGTAGAAAATCAATAACAATTCTTGGATAATGAAGCTCTATAATTTAGCACTTAATTAATCTGTTATTTAATCTCCTGTTTAATTTTTAACCATTAATTATGTTGGTTTAGAAAAATGGGAAAGAACCAGAGTTACTGATTACTTTTCAGCATTTTTTTCAGAATCAAGGGCTTTTATGTGGGGATATTATCAATTTGAATAATAATGAAAAATAAGGGCAAGCAGCTAATAACAGTAATTGCATTTATATCTTCTTACAGATAGACAGAAAGATAGTAATAGAAGAAAATAGGTGTAGCTCAGGGTTGAACTATTGAGTCCTTGGTGCTCTCTAAGCTTGGTTATTTGCTTACAGACATTTATTTATTTATTTATTTATTTATTTTATTGTATTTATATACCGCCCTTTCCCTGAGGACTCAGGGCGGTTTACAGGGAGTTAAAATAAACCATACAAAAGTTAAAAACCAATTCATTACCTGACTAGGTAATAACATCAGTGCTAAAAGGGAGTTTGGTTTATTCCCTGTTTATATACAGTAACTTGCCCTGGTGTTGGTGGGGTGTGGTTTTCTCCTTGATAATTCCTTGATTCAGATATTGTTTATCTGTGTGTTGGCTTCTGGAGGTGAAGTGTTCTGGTCTTTTTCTTTCCTTCGTAGCTTTAAAAAAGGGTATGTGTCCAACAAACAGCACAAGTACATTTGGAAGTGCTCAGCTTTAGTTTTCATTTTTAGGTAAAAGCAGCAACTGGGGAACAGGTATCAGCAGAGGATCTTGGAGGTGCTGATCTTCACTGCAGGTAAAATAAACACTTCTTTCCACCAATAGGTTGGATTGTAATAGCTTTTCATTATGCTAGCTGTTATCCTATTTTAAATGGTGATGCTACCACTCTCCTGGTGAAATACTGATAGGTTATGAGCACTTGTTCATTGACGTTTAATGTGAAACAAGGGGGATTTACAACCAGTCCTCAGAGTTCTGGCTATTGCAGTTTTCCTGAGATCATGTGTTCACAATCAATTTCTGACATACTAAATTTTTGTATGTTAAATCTGCAGAAAATCTGGCGTAACTGATCACTATGCTTTGGATGATAATCATGCACTCCACTTGGCTAGAAAAGTGGTGAGAAGTTTGAATTACAAGAAGAAAATTGATGTGAGTGTATATTTTTCTTCATTAGGGATGTATCAGAACATATATAAAGATGCTATGCTGTATTATGTGTTTACTGTTCTGAGAAAAGTATGAATTTAAAGCTGCTTCACTTCTGGCATGGTTCAGCTGATTTCTTAAGGGTAGTTAAAAGGGCATTGCAGGCCCCTGTGCACTTTCCTCTGCTCTCCTTCCTTCCACCCTTTGAATGATCCACTTCTGTTTTCATCTGTACCAATAACACAGTGCCATTATATTAGGGATCTGCTGCACTTTGAGAGATATTTCGAATATTTACTGTGAGATGGGTGGCATATAAATTTAATAAATTAATAAATAAATCCCCTAAAAGGTATTTATTACAGGGCTTGTATGATATCCATGGGATCCCAAGAAAATATGGGTTTGAGTTAAGAAGGTGCCCACACCTAGCCCCCAAAATCATACTGCATGCTGGCAGAGACTCCTTGACTCACAAGATGTATTTTTTTTTATTATGTACAGTAATTGCGGGCTATGATAGGCCCTACGAGGTAAACCACAGGAAACATGACCAAATGCACTAATAAATTTATCCAACTTTTCCATTGGCTACATTTCTTTGCCTTTTTTCTCAAGGTCATTCCCACATACCATTACAGCTACTGTGCAAGCTAGAAAAAGCTGTCAACCAAACCAAAGGACTTTTTTGAGATGGGTTATGAAGAGCAACTTGCCTTTATACTGTGCAAGGTGACATGGGAGTTGGAGAGAAACCATACAGTGGTAGATAGGAAGCAAGTATAGAAAAGGGTAGTGGTGGAAGCAGAAGTGGAGGTAGCAAATGGGAATATGGAAAGTGAAGGAAAGTACAGTACAGCTAGTCCTTGTTTATTGATAGCTCATTCAGCAATCATTTGAGGTTACTATTGTGCTGAAAAAGATTTATGGCTGGTTCTCAAACTTGTGGCTATCACATCATCTTATGGTTGTGTGATTATCATTTGTGACCTTCACCCCTGGGGTTTTGGACAAGCAAAGTCAGTGGGAAAATGGTTACCTTTGGGGTCATTTAAAAAATATTTTAATTATGACGTTTTTTAAAAAATGTATTCATTTTTTGGGAAAGATTATGAATTGTGTGAGGAAAATATGTACCTGAAAAGAATGCTAGCCCTACTATAGCCTCTTACCTCCATATCCCACTTGTTTCAAACATTATCTCACCTTCCACTCTTGTTTGCTGAGGATGTAATTGTAGTGAAGTCATGTATTCCTTGAATTGTGGGTGATGATAAAACTCATGGGATAAAGAGAATGTACATATAATCAAGAGCCGCATTTTTACCCCTATAATTTGGGTCTGATTGAATCATAAAGTTGATTTAAATATATGAATATTGGAGGTATCTGGAGGAGAACAACAATCTAAAATTTAGAGTAAATTTAAATTTCATTCTGAATATTGACAATTTTCTAGTCCAGGCTTGTAGAAAAGGAGAACTCGTAGTTATGTCTGAATTCTCTTATAATTCTTGCCTTCTTTTTTTTGGTTCTTCCAATTATTTCAGGTAACAGTAGAACCCGCAGAAGAACCTTTGTTTCCTTCAGATGAATTGTATGGCATAGTTGGAGAGCAGCTTAAAAGAAATTTTGATGTCAAAGAGGTAAACATTTCTTAAAATGATTTTAAAAGATTGTGCCCAACCAGATCCTTGCAAATTGCATACAGGATATTTATGGGACTGTGTAATGTTCTCGATATAGGAGGCTAATCTCAAGAAAATCATATGAATTATGGAAGTTTGCTTCATTCTTTTTTCATCACTTTGAAAATGTTAGAGCCCAACATAAAACATCATGGTATAAAACTGATTGTTTAAAATATAGTTTATGAAACAAAGACAGATTCACACTTGCAGGTGAGCAAATTAATCATGCCTTTTGGCAATTCTTACATTTTACTTCTTTTTAAATGGTTCTTTTGTCTTAAACATTTATGTCCTGATCTGGAAAAAAACTTGGGTGAAGTATAAAATCAAACAAGTGATTAGCCAGGAAACAAACATGCATCCTAGTTTATATATCATTTAAATTACCATCAGTAAGCCAAGAAACCTTAGTTTCAAACTGTGTTTACTGAATCAAAAATAATCCCAATTTCCAAATTAAGGAATTTAGACTAGTATAAAATGGAATTCTACTTATGACTGTGTCAGTAGCTAGATGCTGCATCTGACTGTTCTCATTATTGTATCTCTAGCTTAGTTTTTGCATTTAGGAATAACGATTAATAAGATTGAGAACAGAAATACTGCCATATGTGTTCCATCTATCTTTAACAGGCCTCTGCTGCTCCTGCTCTTTTTCAAGAGGCCAAGTTCACAACTCTTTACCTCCAATTCTTGTCAAATCTGTTGACACAATTAATCAAGTCTTGAAGTGGCAGGTAATATGATTAGATACACATTTCAGCTTCAATTTTCTAAAGACCAAATTAAACAAACTGCTGCTCATGGTCACAGAGCAAACTTGACAGAGTGGTGCAAGGTCTTTAGGTGCGCAAACCTAATATTTAGTCGTTGATTGCAAGTGTAGGCTAGGAATATTGCTATATCTGGGAGTAGTAGCAACTTTGCTTGCTTCCAAGGACATACAGTATGTTTTGAGTAATGCTTTTAGGTTACACTGAGTTTTAATTTAAGGGGGATAGACTGTAGTTTTGTAGAACAATCAAGCATTTTGCTCAAAATGATGAGAAATAAATACGTTGGCAGATGAACAACATTTGTTTTACTACAGTTATAATTTTTTAGAAGATAATTTAGCAGTCGCTTTAATATTCTAGTTCTTTAGAAGCAATTAGATTTGTAATGAAAAATAAAACATTGATCTCATTTTTTAAAAAACATTGCTAAGAACGGCAGGACTAGGCTACCATTATTGTTTCTGTAACATTTTAATTTCCTACTACAAAAGATTTTTCAGTTGTACAAGAGACAAGTCACCTGAATTTTTACAACCATGTTTAATTACAAACATACATGAATTTTATTTATATACTTTCTAAATAGTTTTGTTAAATCTTTACAGTTAAAATTGAAATGTGAAAACCATCCTAAGCCAGCAATTTTAAGCATAGGACAGATAAGCCTTGAGCCTTGGTGGAGCAGTGGGCTAATGCCTCCTTAAGTAACACCAGCTGCCTGCAATTAGTGCAGGTTCGCATCCCACCAGACTCAAGGTTGACTCAGCCTTCCATCCTTCCGAGGTAGGTAAAATGAGGACCCAGATTGTTGGGGGCAATTAAGCTGACTTTGTAATAATGCCGCTTGGGTGTGTGTGTGAAAGCCCTAACAAGCAGGCATATACATAGAATGAAGGCTACTGCTAAGCTTGTAAGCCGCCCTGAGTCTTCGGAGAAGGGCGGGATATAAATGTAATAAAAAATAAAAATAAAAATAAAAAAATAAAAGAAAAGGATACTACACAGACAATAATACAGCAATTATATCAAAATTTTGCAACCAGTTTCACTAATTTTATAAGCAATAGCCCAAGAAAAAGTCCTTAGTTATCTTGTGTTGGGCTTTACATGCTGTGCATAATGCTTAAGTGGTATATTTTACCTTTTTTATCAAGAAAAAAGTAAGTCATACTGAACTCATTCATTCCTTAATCACAATCAGAAGTTTACATAGAAGGAGCCATTTCAGACAACAGATTAAGACTACAGGTGGCTTGATAGCAAACAAGCACTACATACATCCAAACTCCTTACTGTCCTTGACCTGTCCACCAATGTTAGAATTACAACTGATTCCACCTTGATTTGTTAGCCTGACATGTGACTCACATGATTCAAAGCAGGATCACTTATTTGCACAGTACATTAAACAAATTATGAATGGAGTCTTCTGTAGTTTTGTGGATCCAGGCACTTGGGAGAGAACCTGGCCATGTAATCTGAACCATATGCAATAACTCAATTGTTTTTTAGTTGAGCAGGTCATAAAAATTAACATTTCTTACAAACTGTTGTAAGATAATTGCATTTTATCTTAATGTTATAATGACACAAATAAAATGATTCTGATATGAGTAATTATGAGCAAATATGTACTTTGGGAAAGGTTTGTTTTCTTTCCATTATATAATGTCATCATGCAAACCATTTTACTTGAGCTAATTTGACTGGACTTGAAATATGCATTGTTTGGGAAATGGATACAGTTAAAGATGCTATGAAAAACATCTCATTTTACATATTAGATTGATAATTATTACAATAAAATGAATTGCTAATAATAAATGTGTCTCTCTTTTCCCTTAACTCAAGGTCATTGCTAGAATTGTTGACGGAAGCAAATTTGATGAATTTAAAGCCTTATATGGGGATACATTAGTTACAGGTATTATTTTTAAATGAAAAATGAAACTATTCTACAACTTCATGCTTTGATTTAATTTATCTTTCCAATTTTTAAAAAACTTGTATTGATTCCATAGAAAACATATTAATTTATTAATTCATGTAGTAATGGATTTATCACTTCAATACAAGAACTCAAGGCTAGGGATCCCCACCGGGCTTCAGCATGACAGAAACTGGGCCTTGCAAACAAGCAAATCCCCATCTGCGGGATGCAGACAGCACGTGAAATTATGCTGCCTCCCATCCATGGAAAAACCTCTCTTCATGGAACTGGTCCCTGGTGCCCAAAAGGTTGGGGGCTGGTGCTCTAGGCAATGTATTATCTTTAAGTAGTAAAAATGTTAAGGCAAATTACATATTTAACTAACACTTAAATGTAAATGTTAGTTAAATATGTCATTTGCTATGATACACATTAACAGTAAATGGTTTGGTGCCAGGAACTTCAGACTGAACAATCCTCAAAGGCTTTTTGGAACAATCAAATTTTTACAAGCTTTCTGAGAATCATCTCCTTCCAAAGAGGGGATGCCCCATCATAACTCCTTCCTTTGAATTTTGGGATATGACCTTCAGCAAGCTCCAGAATTATCCGATTTGGATAGACAGAATCTACCTGGGAAAGGTAGTCTCTCAGAGATTGAGGCCCCAAGCTTGACAACTAGCAAGCAAAGTCTTGAATTGCCTTTGGAAACACACTAGTAACCAGTGTAACTCTCAAAGAGGTATAATGTACTGCTATTGGCTGGCAGGCCACTGCAATTTCAACCAACTGCAGTTTCTGGTTTATCATCAAGGACAGCTTTAAATGCTCCAGTCATCCATTTGCAAGATGACCAGGTAGGAATAACTGACCTCATGCATCCTGTTCCAAGTAATGACATAACTGAAGCTGAGCAGGGCCCTTCTTGCCACAGTTTTCATCTGCTTTTCTAGGAAGAACTGTGATTTCAGAAGGCCCCTAAGGTCTGCCTCTCTCTGCAGGGAGCAAAACTCAGTTGAGAGTAAAATCAACAGGCTTCTGAATTAACATCAATATCCTCCAATAGTAAATTTGCTAGTTCTTAAATTGTCACATGTTTGGTTTGTTCCAGGAAAAGCAATTGCTAGGGCTATTGCTATGATAAATTTTATTATGACTGCAAAATGATTTTTTAAATGTTTGGCTACACATTTTTTTTCTTTAAAGACTGGGAATTCTTAAGTTTAAAGCCTTTCACAGACAGTTGATAAGAGCATGGTGTTCTCATGATTTTTTTTCTCTTTTCTTTCAGGATTCGCTCGGCTATTTGGTTACCCAGTTGGAATAATTGGAAACAATGGTGTTCTTTTTTCAGAATCAGCAAAGAAGGCAAGTGTAAACATCTGTTATTGAAGCTTCTCCCTATTTTTGTAGCCAAGAATCAAAATGCACACCAGAAACTACAATCCATAGTGGCTGATTAATATTAGATAAGAGCATCTGTGGAGGCTTTGCTCTTAAGTGTGACTGAATTTATTGCTGGGAGTGGGACCTTCTGAGATCTGGTAGCTAGCTCTAGAGACAGTGTACTGAAAACATGTGCAAAAGATGTGCAAAGTATATCTCCATACTTTTAACACTTAATTGGTCCAAAGGTTGTGAATATTATAATGCTGCTATTTGTCTATTGATAATGCTGCTTTCAATTTATTACTGTGTTGTAATTTAGCTTGTGATTAATTAGGCTAAGAACTACAGGTAGTCCTCATTTATCAACCACTTGTTCAGCATCAGTCAAAATTACCATGGTGATGAAAAATAACCTTACAGCCAATTTACAACCATTCTGATTTTTGCAGTATTCCTCAGTCACATGATAGTCATTATAGTCAGTATGCATTGTTCTATATCTGGCCCGTGGGTTTTTCTCCCCCCCCCACTTCCCTTGTAGAACAGAGAGATTGGAGAGAAAGAAATTTCAAGAGAGTAAGATGTTTGTTCTTCCACACATTGAAAACAGTGCAAACATGCTGGTAGCCCGGGGTTGGTAGCCAGGGGCATGCTATGCAAATAGTTTACTGTACTCTTTTGAAATCTTTTTCTCTCTGTCTCTCTGTTCTGCAAGGACAAATGAAAGAAGAAAAAAGCAAACAGTTCCTGAAGGAAATTTCTCCTTTGTCTGACGCTTTTCAGCTACTGGTGCAGTCGTATTGCTTTTGATATGTAGAAGAGCAAAGAGCTTTCTCTCTTGAAATCTCTTCCTCTCCACGTTGTAGGGGGGATGGGAAGAAAAAGGCAACCAATTTTTGTAGACAAGTTTTCTTTTGCCTGACTCTGTTATTGGTGCTGTGATTTTATGGAATACCAGAGCACAGATGTTTGGGATGAAAAGCACTTGGAATGGATGGATGGGTGGTACAAAGCTGGAATGTGCTTTTGGAACCTGATCTATGTTGCCCACTGGGATGCCTGTGGTGCTGTTCTCTAAACATTGACCTCCTTTTTCAGATACAGAGATTGACATTTTGATTACCCAACCATTTACTCCATCCCTCTGTTCAGTGGAAAGAGAACTGAGGTTTGACAGTGCATGCTACATGGCTTTGACAACAGTTTCTCTCCCCCCCCCTCTCTCTCTTACACACACACACACACTGCTGCTGAATGCCAGGGACAGGTGTGATTTGCAGGAAATAATTTACTTCTGAAAGAGCTGTGCATATGATGTTTAGGGAAGTGATAGTGGTATATCTGATAAGTGGATGATTGGGGGTATCTAGGATTTGTGAGTGGGTAAATGGATGCCTTGGCCTAAAAGAAAGGGGTGTGAGGTGAAAGGGATTGAGGGGAGCAGAGACTGCTGGCAGAAATGCTGGAACTATGATATTGGCAGGGCCTGGGAGCAAACTGGAATCTGCCCTCAAGGCCAGGTTATCAGATGTTGGTGCTGAATGACAGCTTGCTCTGCATTAAATCTTGCTTGTGTTACCAAAATCTGGTTTGGTCTTCAGGGGTTAGTTCCCCTCTTGCAAATATGTCCATTGGGTTTCATGTTTACCACCATGTGAGATTGGAGGGGATGGGAGGGGTCAGGTGGTAGCTGTCACCTGTCTATGTGTTCTGAAGATAAATGGATATTTATCTGTCTGGGTTGAAGTTGGATTTGCTGCTGCTGTACCCTCCTCCCTGCCCAGCACCTTCCCTGTCTAAGCTGCTGGATTCTATCACTTGCACTAGACACTTGGTGACATCATGTCTGGAGTGTCTCGGGAGTTTGTGGCAACCATGGACCCATCCCAAGTCATTGTGGGCCTGACATTATCAGAGCTCTTTTTTTATTACATTTATATCCCGCCCTTCTCCGAAGACTCAGGGCGGCTTACAAGCTTAGCAGTAGCCTTCATTCTATGTATATGCCTGCTTGTTAAGGCTTTCACACACACCCCAAGCGGCATTATTACAAAGTCAGCTTAATTGCCCCCAACAATCTGGGTCCTCATTTTACCTACCTCGGAAGGATGGAAGGCTGAGTCAACCTTGAGCCTGGTGGGATGCGAACCTGCACTAATTGCAGGCAGCTGGTGTTACTTAAGGAGGCATTAGCCCACTGCTCCTCCAAGGCAAGATCTGGGTTCTTGAGTAAGGGCAGACAAACTTCTTTGGAGGGCATTGTCATCAGTCCATTATCATGGTTGATCATTCTCTGATTTTTGGCTTCCTGGTGTCACTCTACTTTGCAGTGGTTGGTAGATTGCCCATCCCGGTTGTCTGAAGGACCTGGATGGAAATCTCACTGACAGCTCCTTATTTGTGGGTATCACAGGATTTGATTCTCTTTCTTCTTGCTTAACTTCTATATTAACTGAGTGAAGTCATCTGTTGGTTTTGAATCAGGTATCATCAATATGTTAATAGACCATTAATAATGTACATCTTGACCCTAGACCAACCAAGTGATGCTATTGAAGTCTTAGCTCTGTGTCTGGAGGCTGTACAGGGCTGAATTGGACACAACATACTCAGTCCTGTTCAAATTCAAGTTGTTATATTTGTTGGCCCTTTTAGTTTGGAAGATGTTCCATTTTTTGTCTTCGATAGGGTTGTACTTTCCCATGGAATTCTGATAATGAGTGTTTTTTGCTTTTTAGATTTATATCTGCTGTTAATAAATAACACCAGTGTAGTTGAAGACGGTGAAGATGATTCAATTTTTTTTAAAGATAGGATATAGCCTAATGGCTGAATAATTAAGCTCTTTCTGTTTCTCATATTCTCTCCCCATCCAATCCAATTTGCAATATATGGGATTCGTTGTAGGGCTTACTTTTGAGAATTGTAATGTAGATTATGTAAATTGTGTGCTTTGAACTTCTACAGATGCTGAGCAGTTGTAGTTTGCTATGAAGCTTTTTCTCAAGATACCTGCTGCAGTACTTTTTCAGTACTTTTTATAACAATGTTACTATTTCTAGGATTAAGTACAGTAGCAAACTGTTACCTCAGTTACGATCACCTGCTGTTTTATCACATCATGTGTTAAAACCTGCTACAACCTATTTTAGCAGTTATTAGGGAATGAGTAATTGCTCCATTGATTGGCTTTATAAGAAAAGTAAGTATTGTTACATAGAAAAAGTTTTGTTTTAAACATGATTTCATAGTTTGAGGGATAAAGCCATTTACAGAAATATTTCACTTGGGAAAATAGGTAACATACATTCAAATTCAAGATCATGGCTTCTATTCATTTATTTATATATATATATACTGTAATTACTTGTTGGCAAGTATAGAGAGTACTGTACATTTCAAAAATGCAATGCTTTGTTCCAATTTTTTTTTAAAAAATAAGCTTTAGAAGAACTGCTTTATGATCATACAATGATATTAGCAGCAGATAGTATTGTATTATTTAACAATTATTTCTCAGTAGGTCAACTACGGTATCATTTTTTTTTATTATCTTTACAGGGCACACATTTTATTCAGCTTTGTTGTCAGAGAAATATTCCCATTATATTTTTACAAAACATCACAGGTAATAAGTGATTATCATAGTCTATGAAGCTGAATTTCAGGACAATAAATATTTGAGCAAATAATTATATCTTTACTTTTAAATAAGTGTGTGAGAGTAATAAATTAATTCCTGCTCATTATTTCTAACAACCTTATTTAAGTTTTAGGAATATTATCAGGTGTTTACTAATTGAATTATTGTTGCTGTATTTAGTTATTCATTTATAAAGAATTTTTCAAACTAAGTTATACTCTGGTTGAATTTCTTTCTGGTGGCTGACAATTTACTTGGATAATTATGATTTAGCAATAATAAAGTAATTCCCTTAACTAGTAATTAAATAATTATGAAACAGGTTGTACTAGTTAAGATGCAGGTCTAGAAATTGGGAGACTGTGAATTCTAGTGCTGCCTTAGGCATGAAGTTAGCTGTTGACTTTAGGCCAGTCGTTCTCTCTCAACCAAACCCAGCTCACAAGACTGTTTTTGTGGGGGAAATAAGAGGAGGGAGGAATGTTATGTATGTTTGCTTTCTGGAGTTACTTATAAAGCAACAAATGAAGGATAAAAGTCTAGCAAATAAATAATATCAGCTAAAAGCCTACAAAGCATCTAACATGTTAGCTGAATCAATTAAAGTAATAAATAAAATGAAGTTTTACAGTCTCATTTGCTTTGTTTTTCTAATGGTGAAGCAAGCTATTTGCAAATATCCTTGTTAATGTTTCTTAACTCTTTCTCCAATTAGGCTTCATGGTTGGTAAGGATTATGAAGCTGGTGGTATAGCAAAAGATGGAGCTAAGATGGTTACTGCTGTAGCATGTGCCAGTGTGCCTAAAATAACAGTTATTATTGGAGGCTCCTATGGTGCTGGAAATTATGGGATGTGTGGACGAGCATATAGGTAAGTATGCACTTCAGCCATAGTATTATAGATGTTGGGAATGTGTCTACAACATGTAAAAATATTGTTTTTAATGTAGAAGAAAGTATTGATTTAAAGTACCTATGTGAATGAATTGTTTAATTCAAAGATGGCACTGGACTGAATATGGCTGCATGTGCTATAGATCTCACTGAATAAATCTTTCGGTACTTCCTATTTAATGAGATACACATAGTAGTGTCCCATACTATGGAACAAAAGCTAAAATACGTTTTGTTTACTATATGGGCTGAAAAGCCCATTGATCAGGATCTAGGAAGGTTTTACTAGTGTTCATATTATGCAGATAACATCCCTTCCCTCTCTGTCCCCTCAATCATAGAAAGTGAAGGAATGAATTTGTAAAGATTCAAGGTGCTGGTGATGACCTAAAAAGCCCTAAATGGCATGGGCCCGGATTATTTACGGGAGTACCTTTTGCCGGTGTTAACTTCCCATCGTCCTGTGCGCTCCCACAGAGAGGGCCTCCTCAGGGTGCCGTCGGTCAGGGAATGTCGACTGGCGGCCCCCAGGGGGAGAGCATTCTCTGTGGGCGCGCCTGCCCTCTGGAATCAGCTCCCTGTTGAGCTCTGGATGGCTACCGACCTTCGCTCTTTTTGCCGCGACCTGAAGACTTGGCTATTTGAACTTGCCGGCCTGGACTGAGGGACTGGGATCTTAGATTTTAAATTTTAAATTTTAAATTTTAGAACGTGTTTTATTGTTTAGGGCTACTTGGTTTAATTTATTTTAATTTTGTATATTATGTGTTGTATATAGTGTTTTAATTGCCCTGTACACCGCCCCGAGTCCTTCGGGAGAGGGGCGGTATATAAATCCAAATAATTAATAAATAAATAAATAAACACTGGAGAGATTTTTATTCTATATTTGTATTTTTGTATTGCATTTTTCAGTCCAAGATTTCTTTTTATGTGGCCGAATGCTCGGATCTCTGTGATGGGAGGAGAACAAGCTGCAACTGTTTTAGCTACAATAGCCAGGGACCAAAAAGCAAGGGAAGGGAAACAGGTACCGTCCACTACTTGTAATATTTTGAAATACTTTAGGAGGGAATGGTCAAATTGCTGTATTTGGTGCTATCACTTCCCTCTATTTTCTTCCAATAAAGTTACTTTCTCTGATTATATTCATTCAGTCTGATCTCAGCTGAAGTTGTACTGGAGTGGGATTCATACTTACAATAGCTTAGAATAGTACTTCAACTATAGCTTGTATTTTCAGAACTTACATATTTGTACATACAATAGTAAAATTAAGGATACAAAGGAGTCTAAACTATTTAATTAGTGACCTACTGTCAAATTGCTTTTACTTGTGTTTTAGGAATTAATGTTACTCTCATGTGGAACCTAACTAAAGAAAATTGTTGATTTCTCATTTTTATCACCAAGAGGAAAACAGTTTTCTAAAACGTTGCATTGTAAAAATCTTTATCACTTACATAGTTTAGGAAGCTATTTTCTTAAATTTTGATACTTATTTCTGTAAAAGAAATGGCATTAACATTTGTGCGGTTTGGAGCACATTTAATAGGAAATCCCACTGAATTAAACAGAAGTCCAAATGTACCCAGGATTATTGATTAGATGTTTAATGTATATTATCTCTTAGAACAGGATGTCGAGTGCTCACACAGAAAATTGCCAGAGTTTCTATTCCTGTTAATTATCTTTTGTAGTTTTCTGAAGAGGAAGAAAAAGCTCTGAAAAAGCCAATAATTCAGAGATTTGAAGAAGAAGGAAACCCTTATTACTCTAGTGCACGGTACGTATAGATGAGGGTGACATCTTGTCTTTATATTTATATTTATATTTTTATTTATTTATTTATTTATTTATTTTAATTCCATTTATATCCCGCCCTTCTCCGAAGACTCAGGGCGGCTTACAAGCTTAGCAGTAGCCTTCATTCTATGTATATGCCTGCTTATTAGGGCTTTCACACACACCCCCAAGCGGCATTATTACAAAGTCAGCTTAATTGCCCCCAACAATCTGGGTCCTCATTTTACCTACCTCGGAAGGATGGAAGGCTGAGTCAACCTTGAGCCTGGTGGGACTCGAACCTGCACTAACTGCAGGCAGCTGGTGTTACTTATATGTGTTACAGCTTAAAGATAATTTTTAAGGGTGGCTGGAAAAGGAAGTCAGACAGCCAGCTGACTAGCCTAAGCCTTCTGAATGTTGGAAAAGCTGAAGAGACGTTATTTATCCTGTCCATTAGTGAAACTTTGGTTAAGATTGATCTTGTAACTAAATGTAATGGAATGTGGGGAAAAGCGAAGAAAGTGCACAAAGAGATGCTGCCAAGGGAACATCGGCTAAGAGACAGCATGACAGAGCAAGAAGCTCATAAGAGACCCTCCCTTGTCTCTTGGGTGGGTAAGGAGAAGGGGGAGACTTATGCTTTCAGACTTGGAAGATTCTGTCAATATAGCATTACAGTAAAGAAGAATTAGCTCATCTGATTGCTCAGCAGGCTCAGGAGGTTACTAGGAGCTTGTGGACTAGCACTTGCCACTCCTGGCTGTGGTGAAAATGCTCTGAATCAGAGAGCATGGGGGTTTCCAAGCATCTTCCTTTTGTCAGCTGTTACATGCCCATGCTCACTGCTTTTTCGATCTCTCTGTTTCTCTTTCTAAAGATAATGTCTCTCCAAATTGTGCCAAGGGTTATATGGAGTGTTGTCAATAGAAGCTTACTAAATATTTGTTCCGAACATTTTCTGAATATGGCTTTCCTTTCACACGTATGAACACCCCTCCCCCCTGAACCATAGTTATATTAGGAGGATATATCCTGCTAATCTAGCATACATGTTATAGCTGGGGTGTCAAACTCGCAACATCATGTGATGTGTCGCGATGTATCATGACTTTTTTTCCATTGCCAGCAATGGGATGGGCGTGGTTTTGGCATCCTTACCAACACATCTAGCCTGCAGGCTGGCAATTTGACACCCCTGTGTTATAGTGACAGAAACTGGGAAACCATGAGTTCTGGTACCACCTTAGGCCTGAAGCCAGCTCGGTGACCCCAGTCACACTTTCTCAGCCCTAGGAAGAAAGCAGTAGCAAACCACTTCTAAAAAACGTCTAAAAGACGTCCATACTGTTGTCAGGAGTCAAGAATGATGGACAGGTACCCCTCCTCCCAATATGCAAAAATACAAAAATAAGTCATTGTACTAGTTTTATATGTATTTACAGTGTGCCTGTAGCTTTATAATTTAAATTATAAAATGTACCTTTTTAGCAATAGAAGGCATGCTTTTATGCTTTTTATTTTGAAAGAAAAAATTCCACATAAATTATATTTCACTTTATATACGTGACATTTGCTCTGGAACTGCATTTCCTCATCCAATGTGCCAGGCTAGAAACTTTCATATGCAAAGGTCTTAATTATCAGGCATCATTAGACATTTTTTTAATGAGCTAGATTAATCTTCTTAGAGAATTCTAAAGGGAGTTTAATTAATTTACCTTATTACAAATGTCATGAGCTACTTTCTCCTCAGTTTTGTTGCTTTTCTTTGCAGAAGTTGTGCTATGAATGTTTTACAAGGAGAGATATGATTCATATTCTCATCATGGGACCTAATAGGTTGTTCAATAATTAATGCTCTATCCCACTACTGAAGACGGGCTTTTACTAAACAAAGAGAAAGCTAATGTGACGTGGAGAAAGCAATCTTTATTCTACAGTGAAAAATCTTTCAACCGATCAATAAAGTCTCCGCTTCCCTTAACGAAAGTGTGTTTTGCAGGTTTAAAGATTGGAAAATTCTCCCTCAGCATGAGACAGTATTTACAGTATATTTATGTTCCATCTTTCCATACAAGCAAGCCTGTTAGGGTAGTTAAATAACACAGTAAAAACAACAAGAACAGTAAATTAAAAATGATGCAGTTTAAAATACCGTATATACTTGAGTATAAGCCGAATTTTTCAGCCCACTTTTTGGGCTGAAAAAATCCACTTCGGCTTATACTCCAGTCAACAAAAAAAAAGAACTTACCGAGGACTTGTGCGCGGCCAAGCTACTTTGCCTGATGCTGCTGGGGTCGCCCGGGTGCCTCTGCTCACCCTCAGCAGCACCTGGCCCGGAATCACATGCGAAACAAGCCCGGCAGAGGAGCCGGAGCGGCGAGCAGAGGCGCCCGGCCCAGATCCTGCAAGGCCCGGCCGAGACACGCCCCCAGCAGCGGAGCTGCTCCGGCTCCTCTGCCGGGCTTGTTTTGCATATGAGCTAATTTGCCTGATGCTGAGAAGACCCGCTTGGGCACTCGGGTTGCTGTCAGTCTCCGCAGGCCCTTCTTGTTTCCAGGAACGTCAAGCGCGCTTGGCTCTCCACCCCCACGGCAGGGCAGGGCAGGGCAGAGACTTGCTCGCCCTTCTGACGGCCCTGAAGAGAAACGAAGGGCTTGCAAACTCCCCGCGAGAAGCTGGGCGAAGCGCGCGGCTGGGCGAGTGTGTGCCTGCGCGCGTATTTACGAAAGAAACGCTCCGAGAGTTCTTCTTTCTCCGCCCCCTTGGGGGGAACTCTAGCGACTGCTGTAGCCGCGCTTCTCTTCTCGGCTCCGAAAATAGGGATTTCTACTCTCTCTCTCTCTCTCTCTCCCCTCCCCACCCCGCATTCTCCTGCCTCTTCGATTGCGACAATAAAAGGGCGAAGGGTGCGCTGGTTTCTTCCTCCTTCCTCCCCCCCTCCCCTCCCCTCCCCGATTGTCAGGTGAGGCAGCTGGAGGTCTGGCCGGGAGATTGTAGCCGTTTTGAAACGCCGCGTCTTGAAACGCCCGATCAGCTGATTTTCGGGTGGAAGAGCCGCGGCTTGAATCTGTTTGCATCTGCCTGAATTAGACCGAAACGGCCTGAATTTGACCAGAGTTGCTTTGTAATGGCTGGAGGAACTGCAGAGGAGGTCTTGCCGGGAGATTGTGGCCGTTTTGAAACGCCGCGGCTTGAAACGCCCGATCAGCTGATTTTCGGGGCGGAAAGAGCCACGGCTTGAATCTGCTTGTATTTGTTTGAACTTAACCAGAAACGGCTCGTAATGGCTGGAGGAACTGCGGAGGGAGTGAATGCTCCAGCCTGGAATATTTGGAAAGGCTGGGGGAACCGGATGAACTGCAGCTTAAGCGACTGTTGCCGGAGGAGCCATGGCTTGAAACGCCCCAGTTTTGGGGCAGCGTTTGCTTGTTCCCTCCCTCCCTCCCTCCCTCCCTCCCCTTTCCCTCCTCTCTAAATCCTTCCTTCCTTCCTTCCTTCCTCCCTCCCTCCCTCCCCTTTCCCTCCTCTCTAAATCCATCCTTCCTTCCTTCCTTCCTTCCTTCCTTCCTTCCTTCCTTCCTTCCTTCCTTCCTTCCCCAGCCCTAATCCGGAAAGTGGAAGGAAAGAAGAGTAAAGGCTGGGCGGAGGAGGAGGGGAAGTTTAAAAAGGGGGCGGCGTTCCCTTTAAAAAGCCGCCCGCCACGCCGCGCTCCCTCGCAGCACTCGCGGCGGCTGGCTTCTTGGCTCCCGGTCTCCCCCAGGCTTCCCGGCTGTGATTGGCGAGCGAGCCTCCCGAGCTCCGGTGGCCGTGACATCAGCAGAAGCGGAGCAAGCAAAAGCGAAGGGGGAAGGAAGTTCACCAGCAGCACCTCGAGCCCGCTCCGAGCGCTGGCGGACGCGGAGCCGAAAGAGAAGCAGCATCTCTGCGCGCCCGGGCTGCTGGGGTGAAGTTGCAGCCGCCGCACCAACCAGCCGAGGAGAAGCAAGAGAAGGAAGTCGCCGCCGCTGCCCAGGCTGGGTTTCCTTGAAGGCTGCTGTTTGCACCCGGGAAGGAAAGTGCAGGAAAAAGGGCAAAGTGGTGAGCTAGCCCGGCATTCAACGTTTCTTCGCCACTGCCATCCCCGAGAAGACGAAGGGCTCCTATTTACAGCCACCCATCCGAGAGAAAAGCGGCTGTCGGTGCTTCGTCGGCCTTGATCCGGGACGCAGCCTGACCTCCCCTCGTCCCGGGAGACTCTCGCTTCCCCCCACCACCCACCCCCCACCCTCCCTACATCCCGAGCCTTCCAGATCTTCGCCTGCCTACTCGCGAGCAGGCATGTTTTCCAGCCAATCCGGGCCTGGGAGCAGGGCGCCGGCGGCACGTCCACTTTCCCCGCACTCTCCGTTCAGACGGCGCCCTTTGAGCCTGGAGTGATGGGGACGTCGGAAAAGGGCGCTGGGCGAAAGCAGCGAAGCGGGATCGCCGCGTGCCCCCCACTCCTCCTCCTCCTCCTCCTCTTCTTCTTCTTCCTCCTCCTGGTCGGCTTGACACCCCCATTTCGGCTGCTTCGCAAACTGCTTCCTCCACCCCACCCCACCCCACCTCACCCCTCCCCTTGAAGGCTACAATCTCCCGGCCAGACCTCCAGCTGCCTCACCTGACAATCGGGGAGGGGAGGGGAGGGGGGGAGGAAGGAGGAAGAAACCAGCGCACCCTTCGCCCTTTTATTGTCGCAATCGAAGAGGCAGGAGAATGCGGGGTGGGGAGGGGAGAGAGAGAGAGAGAGTAGAAATCCCTATTTTCGGAGCCGAGAAGAGAAGCGCGGCTACAGCAGTCGCTAGAGTTCCCCCCAAGGGGGTGGAGAAAGAAGAACTCTCGGAGCGTTTCTTTCGTAAATACGCGCGCAGGCACACACTCGCCCAGCCGTGCGCTTCGCCCAGCTTCTCGCGGGGAGTTTGCAAGCCCTTCGTTTCTCTTCAGGGCCGTCAGAAGGGCGAGCAAGTCTCTGCCCTGCCCTGCCCTGCCGTGGGGGTGGAGAGCCAAGCGCGCTTGACGTTCCTGGAAACGAGAAGGGCCTGCGGAGACTGACAGCAACCCGAGTGCCCAAGCGGGTCTTCTCAGCATCAGGCAAAGTAGCTCACATGCAAAACAAGCCCGGCAGAGGAGCCGGAGCAGCTCCGCTGCTGGGGGCGCGTCTCGGCCGGGCCTTGCAGGATCTGGGCCGGGCGCCTCTGCTCGCCGCTCCGGCTCCTCTGCCGGGCTTGTTTCGCGTGCGAGCTACTTTGCTGGCCGCTGCTGAGGGAAGATCTCTGGAGAGGAGCATAAGGTGAGCTGCTGCATTTCCCAGCCTCGGCTTATACTCGAGTCACCAACTTTTTCCATTTTTTGGGGGTAAAATTAGGGGTCTCGGCTTATATTCGAGTCGGCTTATATTCAAGTATATACGGTAATTGAAATACCTGTACAGCCATAAAAATTGAAATCATTCTTACAATAGTTAAAAAGGCCCTGGTTGAAAAACTTTATCAATACAATTTTAAAGGAGGAAAGAAGGGGAAGAAATGTAATTCTCAAGAGAATGTGTTCCTTAGTTGGCTGACACAAGGGAAGACCTTCTCTACGTGACTAATGAACTAATGTTATTCTGTTCTCTGCACAATCCAGACAAAATCAAACAATGCTGAGCCTCTCCAAAATTCAAACTACCTTCAAACTTCAAACTTTCCAGACAAAGATATCACTTGCTCATCCATAAACAAGAAAAAAGGCATACTCTCAAGCTATTTATTTGGTTTTTAGAGGTTTTAAAATTCAGTCAAAAGTTGTACATCCAATAATTATCAGCAGCCTTTGACTTTAAAATACTATTTGCTTGACGTACTTACTGAATGTCAAACAATGTACTAATAAAGAAACATTCACTCTTTTTTCCTA
The DNA here is from genome assembly GCF_947247035.1 of Vipera ursinii. Taxonomy (NCBI): domain Eukaryota; kingdom Metazoa; phylum Chordata; class Lepidosauria; order Squamata; family Viperidae; genus Vipera; species Vipera ursinii. Next base: position 260,635,730 of record NC_139513.1, read on the forward strand.
CCTTCAGTTCAACTACATTTATTCCAATTAAAGCAGGGGTCCCCAACCCCCGGTCCATGGACCAGTATTAGGCCATGGCATGCCAGCAACCAGTCCGCACAGACAAGGAAAGCCCCATTTGCAGGATGCAGGCAGCACAGAAAATCACGCCTCCCCCGGTCCACGGAAAAACCTCTCTCCACATAACCAGTCCCTGGTGCCCAAAAGGTTGGGGACCTCTGAGTTAAAGTACCGGATGTGCCTAAAACACAGGCAGTCAGTGTTCATTTTTCCCCCCTGTAACATGAATCAATTATTAACAGTGATGCGTTTCCAGTATATGTCACTGCAAAAGACTAAAAGGTAAATGCAGAAGAACTAGACTGAAGTAATAAGAAAAAGGGGAGGGGATTACATAAATTTTTAATTTTCATGACATGTAATTCTATCAGACAATTCATACTGGAAATGCAATGACAAAGTTGAAGCAGTGCTTACATTTAGCAAGTTTTAAGTCAGCCATGAATGAATTCGTATACAAACGAAGCTCAGCTGAAAAGCGAACTGCATGTTTGCTATAAAATTAGAATGTTATTATGATACTGTTTTAAAAATCCAGTTTTCCTCTAATTATTTGTTTTTGCGACACATGTTTCAGATTGTGGGATGATGGAATCATTGATCCAGCTGATACAAGACTTGTTTTGGGGCTTGGCCTCAGTGCCGCTTTCAATGCACCCAGCAAGAAGACAGACTTTGGCATATTCAGAATGTGATATGAAAGGTTTACCAATTGTACTTTAAATTAAAAATAAATCAAACAGCCTAACACAATCAAGTAACAGAATAAAGATTTGTACAGTAATGCAGTTGGGTTTAATTTTCGTGGATTTTAAAAATAATTATTTTATTAAACCAAGCTCTAACCCAGTTAAATAGATACAGCTGCCAGTATTTGTAATTCATTCAGTCTCTGAAAATCAGATCCATCCATTCACATTAAATGTATTACATCAATAGAACAAAAAACCCTTTAATTTTATGTCTTTTGAAGGAGGAGAGGATGTTTTGTTCTAAGCAGAGGAAGGAAGGAATGAAAATAAAATATAACAGACATTAAATATTGTTTAAACAATTTCAGTTTCTACTGCATAATTCATATTGTTTTATCTATTTTTATTTTATTTTAATTCCATTTATATCCCGCCCTTCTCTGAAGACTCAGGGCGGCTTACAAGCTTAGCAGTAGCCTTCATTCTATGTATATGCCTGCTTATTAGGGCTTTCACACACATCCCCCCAAGCGGCATTATTACAAAGTCAGCTTATTGCCCCCAACAATCTGGGTCCTCATTTTACCTACCTCGGAAGGATGGAAGGCTGAGTCAACCTTGAGCCTGGTGGGACGCGAACCTGCACTAATTGCAGGCAGCTGGTGTTACTTAAGGAGGCATTAGCCCACTGCTCCACCAAGCATATTGTTGAGGGTTTTTCAACAGTTCAAAGGCTAAGAGTGCCTACTTTTCAACAGGGCAGCTTTTGGTGTCTGGTTTAGAAATACCTTTTCAAGAAGACATAACAATATGGAGGGATAACAGTCCCGACAAGACAGATCCAAATAGATGAATTCACAATTTTAGGAACATAATTTAACAACACATCATTGAATCTAACTTGCTAATCAAAGCCTTGATAATATGTAGGAATTCCTTCAAGATTGTATTTATTTTTGTTAAATTTGTTAATAAAACCAAGCTGTTTAGTAGCTAAATATACCTTTACCTAATAGACTTAAAGTTATGAGTTTTCAGTATCATAAATTTAGTGGGTGTAATCTGAGAACATGTTTTAATATATTGCTATTTGGAAGGTTATATTCTTTCTGTAACCTAATAAACATTAACAATTTATGTTAATCCTATCTTCAGCCTTTTAAAAAAAAATATTGCTAATTTTTACAAGATTTTTGAAAAATTAATCCAGAAAGTTATTTTTTCTTGAGAACCAAATTCAAACTTTAATTGATTTCCTAATGACATCCAGATGTTTACTTGCTTTAAATTCACATTGCACAACACATTTTATCTTTGTTCCATTAATTGTAAGTTTAATTTAAATATTATAAATTGTTTAGGATTCGGTAATTCATATATCCTTAATATAATTAGCCTATGGTTAGGTATTTTCATAAATTTCTTTCAATTAAGATTAGCTGTATTGACAGCTGGTACCAAACACTATGATGTGTTGCTCTCCAATCATCAGTTTTGATTCTTCTTTCATTTTCTTACCATTGACCTGCAAATACATATTGATTAGTAAAGGTGCAAATGGATTCCAGCAAAGATTGTATTTTGTTTTGAAATAGTCTTCCTGTAGTGGGAAGTGCTTGATCCTTGTCTTTCTGAATATCATGGCATTTTGCAGGTCACTGCATAGTCAACTTTTGTTATAGGACTGGGAAATTCAGGTGTAATAAATGAGAATTTTTTCCCCATCTAGTTGTTGAGTGTTGGGAGTGGAGAACTAAATCACTCTGTAAGACTATAATATTTGCTGTCATTATTTTATCTTTGAAAGTATGAGAGTTAAGTCATTCTCATTTTTGTGATGAGATTCAGAAACCAAAATAATCCTTGTGGATTATTCATCCAATAACATCTCACTGATGAACTCAGTATTGACATTTCAATGATGCATCAATCACTGCAGAAAGATTTTCTATTTCATCATCTACAAGGCAAGTAATGGGAAAAATATGTAGAGATGAGTAAATTTTAAATGAATTGAACACATTTGCATTATATCATGCTTTAAAATTCTAAAATGTTATGTATTTTCCTGCTCAGAAAGGGAGATACTTTCAACTTTTATTAATACTCCCTTCATAGGCTTGCATTTAGCAATTCTTAACATGCCTTTTCTTCATGTCTTTCCTTTTGAAACCTGAGAAAGGCACATCTAAAGATATGAATATCGTTTGCTAATACAAGGCTAGGCAAACTTGGGCAGGGGGGGATTGGAAATATTTCTTTGATCTCTGTTGAACCTTTGGAAGTTTGGACATGCAAGTGGTTTGGAAGATGGGACAATTAAACGGTCCATCTGTTCTGTCATTCGATATTTGGGCAAGAAGATACACTCAAAATATATTATTGACTCCTTACGCAACGATCCTCAGTACGAAGGGTACCTTTTTTTTCTACTAACAGGATAATGAGTGACCCATTCTCCACTGCCTACTGATACATTCTTGAATGAACGCAAATGGCACTGTTTCATAGTCACTATTTTTTAAACAACGGATAGCTTCTGAAACATAGTAGCCTGGTCATTGGCATGATGGTACTTGTAGTCACTGCTGTTGCACCTGGAAAAGGACATGCTGAAGCATGAATTATTTGGTAGGTAAGGAAGTTTGAGGACAAAGTAAAATATTCCAACTCTACAATTCCAGAGAATAACTCTGGGATCCAGGCGAGAGGGGGGTGGGGGGAGCAAGGGAGGGAGGAAAGGAAAGAGGGAAGGGAGGGAGGGAGAAGTTTTGGGATAGTGACAATGCAACCAGAAATGGCTGGAAGTTACCTAATATAAGGGAAAAAGAAAGTACAGGGTTGGTCTGAAAAAAAAGAGAAAATGCAAAAAAGAAATATCCTTGGACATGACTGTGCCTTTATTTGGAGGCGTGATTCTGGCAGACAGCAACATTAATAACTGGGCAGAGTGAGTTTTACATTTTAACACTGCGGGGGTGAGAAATAGTTTGAAAGGAACTCTGAGATAGCTGTAGATAAAAATAGATTTCTTATTAGGGGGCTTAGCCCACCATATATTTGGGTTCTCAGGCTAATTCATTAGCTTTGCTAATTTGCATTTCTGTGAATTCCAAATGTGACAAAAAGGTCAGAGATACTTACAGTAAATTTTGAAATTAATCGGCACATTTACCTCCAGTTATGTAGGCTGGCAGAATACATCACTTAAAAATTTGAACAAAATGCTAAGTATTGGGAGGGGGGCACTACAGACTAAATTCCAAAATTATGTTTCAGGGTAGGCATTGTGTATTTCTGACACCTTCCACTTGTGACATCTGCACATTATTTCCTGGATAGTTAAATGCTCATTAGAAACTTTCCAATCTAGTTATCTGAATTCTTTTTCAAGTAGTGGTATAATGTCTTCCTCCAATCTTAAGAGGTTGGATGAGAAATAATATACCGAAACAAAATCTGGATGTCAGATATACTTATTGTAGGAAGTCACAATTGCAGGAATGTTATCAATTTCCTTATTCTGAATAGGGTCACATTCTCCCAGAAGGACCAAGTATATAGTTAGGGACAGTTCTGAATCCAAATGGTTATCTTGCTTTCCAGTTTGAAGCAACAACTCTGAATTCCTCTAGTTCAGACATGTCAAACACAAGGCCCGGGGGCTGGATGCGGCCTGCAAAGTGGTTTCATGTGGCCCACGAAGCCATCCTGGAAACAGTGAGGGAACGGCCCCTGCTGCCATGGCCCCGGCCCAGGCCAGCCAGGAGCCAATGTACAATTTTGTAGTGGTCATCTATGCTGAAATACATTCAGTCTTAGCTCCACAAGGCCATCTGGAAACAGGGACCAGCCCCTGCCATGTCAGCACTGCCCCCTGGGTGCACGCTGGGGAGGTATCACCCTTTGTGAGGAATGAAGAAATGCACCATCACCTGGAAGTGGCCAGCACATGGCCCTGCCTACTTCGGGCAGGCTAGGGGCTGGGCAGTGTTGCGCTTCTCTTCAGATTTGTGCCACCTGGGTAAGCCTCTCAGCGCTGTGAGAGCGCCCTGCTGCCTGCCAAAACTGGGCAGGCTGGGGGCTGGGCAGCATCGCGCTTCTCTCTGGATTTGCACTGCTTGGCTCAGCCTCTCGGTGCTGTGAGAGAGCGCCCCGCTGCCTGCTGAAACCAGGCAGGCTGGGGGCCAGGCTCCTCCAGTGGACCATGCCTTGGCACTTTTCCCGGTCTCATCTCCTTCTGCCAGAGACCCTCAGATCTGTCCCACACCTACCCAAGCCCCCATAGGCACCCTTGAAGCGAACAATGTAGAGCTGGCCATGCCCTCCCAGTAGGCCACACGCACTCCAGCCACGCCCAACCAATAGACCACGCCCACCCTGGCCACACCCACCCAGCCCCCCAAGGGCAACCACAATGCTTATGCGGCCCTCAATGAAATTGAGTTTGACACCCCTGCTCTAGCTGGTATGGCAACTCTGCCATTTCCTGCAATATAGTAACTTTAAAAATGGTGCATGTATTACTGGGTTTGCTGTACCACACTCTACTGGCAGAGGGTGAGATAGGGGTTGCTGATAGGGGTCTAGCCAAGCAATTTGTTTCAGGAACCAGAGAGACCATATTAGACTGAATTTGACATTGTTGCCAGTTTATTTTTTAAGGGAAATGTACAAGTGCTGGCTATTTCCATTACACTTTATTTAGTTTGTGTTCTGGTTATTTGAGATAACACATTTTTCTGTATGAAGGTCTCTTCCTTCCATCCTCTCTTCCTGCTCCTTAGTGTGATCATTTAAGAAAGCTGGCTTACAGATGTCATAGGATGGTATTGTGGTTACTTGGATGAGGCCATTAATGCAATTGGCATCTCTGTTGTAATTTGAACTGCATTAACAAGACTTGAAACCACACTTTTAAAACGGACATTTTTCTTTGTGTTAATGGTTTTTAATATTTTCTTTTCAGATTTCTGGTTTTAATTTTGGTTTCAATGTTTTTATTGTAAATCACTGAGATAACTTTGAAGTTACTGTAATTATGGGCATATAATGTGCTTACTAAAACAGTAATGTACTTTGCAAGCAGCTTACTAAAATGACATAAAAATGCAATATTTGTGGAATGTTATACCAGCTTAGTCAGTTTTCGATAACTACTTTGTAGAAGTTTCTAACTATATTTCTGATTATTTATTTATTTATTTATATTTCATGTTTCTAGACTGCCCATCACCCTCAAGGAGGGGTTTTAATTGTCCTCTGATCTCTTAGCCACATAGATGGGAAATTATGGGACTATCATTCTAACATAAACTTTCAATGCTGTATAAATGCATTCTAACATACAGTCTATAGTTATTTTATTTATTTATCAAATTTATACAGCCATTCAAGGAGACTATAGATAAAACAGCTCAGATCTGGCATTATAACCATATATTTTCAAAGAAACCTTAAGGGATGGGGCCAATCTAATTTCAGGAGGAAGGAGGTTCCATAATGCAGGCATCACAGCAAAGAAGGTATGTCTTCTGGGCCTCATCAGATGTAGGTTCCTAGCCAGTGGTGGGATTCAAATATGTGAACAACTGGTTCTCTGTGTGAGTGCTGCTTCCAGAAGTCCATTATGGGCCTGGGCAAAAAAAATTAGCTACTGGTTCTGCCAAACTGGTGTGAACTGGCTGAATCCCTCCACTGTTTCTAGCCAATGGAATTCATGGGAAGATCCAATGGGATGGACTGATATAACCAGGGAGAAATGGTCCCTCAGTCATGCCATGAAATACTTTAAAGGTTAAAACTAGCACTTGAATTGAACTCAGAAACAAACTGGCAACTAATGTAGCTTGTGGAGCAGAAGTATAACATGATGCTCTAGGTCAGGGGTGTCAAACTCAATTTTATTGAGGGCCACATCAGCATTGCGGTTGCGCTGAAGGGGCCGGGTGGGTATGGCAAGGGTGGGCGTGGCCTACTGGGTGGGCGTGGCTAGAGTGCGTATGGCCTACTGGGTTGCCGTGGCCAGCTCTACATCGTTCGGATCAAGGGTGCCTATGGGGGCCTGGGCAGGAGTGGGACAGATCTGAGGGTCTCTGGCAGGAGGAGGGTCTCTGGGACAGGGCCAAGGTAGTGGGGGCCGTTCCCTCACTGTTTCCAGGATGGCTTTGCGGGCCACATGAATCCACTTCGCAGGCCGGATCTGGCCCCCGGGCCTTGTGTTTGACATGTCTGCTCTAGGAGTACATATAATTGTCTGCATCACTGCATTCTGTACCAGCTGAAGCTTCCAAATACTCTTCAAGGGCAGATCCATGTATAGAGCATTGCAGTAATCCAATCTGGAGGTGACTAGGACTCAAACAATGTTTGATTATTTACTGAAATCCATCAATGAAATCAAGTTTCATTCATGCAGGCTTTTTCAAGCTGTGTTCTTTAGAGTCTTAGAGTTCTGCATGAATTCGGTGGGATCTGGGAGATGCTAAGGATAAAAGAAAAATGCACTCAAATGCATCAGTTTCTGTCACTAGAGTTTTTCTTCCTGATCACGTATTCTATGATTTTTTAAAACTGGTTCCACAAACTGAAAAAGTTTCAAAACTCCTCTGCAAATGTAGTTGATATTTGACCTCCTTCTTTATGGAAATTACATGTATGGTCATATATTTATTGATTTGGACATCAGCACATGTTCAGAGTTCATTTTAGAAATAATGTTGTAAGATGATCTGGGTTTCCTGTTTAAATGCTGTTAGGCAGCTCCTCTTTGCCACTTCTCTTTGCTTTTTTTGCTCTCTCCGTCCTATTTTCGTGTTCTTTTTTGAGTGTTACTCTCAGTTTTAAAGGATGCAGTTAAGTCACAGTATTTTGTGATTGAAGAATTTCTCGCTGACTTTGGTATACCCTCCCCAGTGCGGTAAACTTGGCACCAACCTATTCTCTTTTTAATAACCGGAAAGGTCATTTTTATTCTCCCAGAGTTTTGCTGCTGTGATTTTTTTTTAATTTTCCACTATTATTATCTCTTTATTGCCTTTTAGTCCTCATTTTTGTGCATCTTTTATATAATTGCAATGTATATTTTAACTGATGTAAATTGATGCTTTAATTATTGATTTTAATTGTAAGCCATTTTCAAAACAGTAATAATAAATGATTATTCCTTATTTTAATAAAGAAATTAACTGAATTTGGAGAAGCTGATTAATGAAGCAAAATGTTCCATCTCTAATATGAGATTACTCAGCAAATCTGAAAACTATCTGAAATTTCTTTCCTAAAAATGATGTGGATGAATGATTAAAATGCATATTAAATTTTACCAGTGTGTGTGTATGTGTATTACATCTACATCAGGCTAGTCAGTGAGGGGGGACAATTTCCAGATATTTTTGATACCCTTACTATACCATATTATTATACAAATTAGAACTTTATCACAATTGCACATGTACAGTGTGTACATATATGTGTGTGTGTGCATGCATATATACACATTAATTATGGATGCTGACTTAATACTCAATACTGTATGGAACTGCATGTAATTCCTGAGCTAAAAAGGTTGTTCTCCATTAGATTAGAAGATGAAAAGTGAAATAAAACTACATTTATCTACATTTCAGCCCAAACCTCCAGGTCACTTCTTACAATACTTTTATGTGAATCATAAAACCATGGAAGAGGTGACATCAAAGTAATTAATGCCCAAGAGTTCAAACAAGACATTTGGAGGATTTCTAAGTGATTTTGGCAGGAAGCACTGACAGCCAGAAGGCTCTCTCTATTGACTGACACTGAAAACCAGTTTGAGATCCAGCAAAATCAAGCAAATAGAACTCATATATTACTTGTGTAAATCATCCATAGGCAATGAAAAAAAAGTGGACTGCATCTAAATAATAATCAAGCATAACACTCTAAGCTATTGGCTTAATCATGGGTTGCTAATTGGCTGAGCTCACACTTCAACAACTTAAACCATTATTTACAAGCCAAAATGGAGAGATTCACACACTATACACAAAATGACAGTATTCTTTGTTTTTGGCTAGGTATGTGAGTGAACCTGGCAATTCAATATATGGTGCCTAAAACCAATATTTTTCTAAGTTTTTGTTGAGAAATGGCTAGCTGATTTATTTCAGAGCTCCTCTTGTATTTTGTTTTCTTTACCCTCCCAGGCTTCTGTCTGCCCTGAAGGAAATTAAGATCCTTCCCTAACTCATCCGTCAGATCCCCCCCCCATCTCCGCCCACTTCCACCGGTACCCGCTGGTGGACTGACGTATCACAGTGCAATAAGCTTTGTCAACAGGTGACTCTAACAATCCATATAAAGACTGGTCCGCGAAGCTGAGCTTCATTTCAGCACCATGGAGAGCTCTCGCTTCTTCGCCCTGCTGGGAGCCGCTTTATTGTTGCTTGCGGGAGTCCACAGTCAGGAAGAAGGCGAACTTCAACCCCGAGCTTTGGATCTCTATTCCAGCATGGAGGAAACGTCCCACGAAAAGGAGCTGGTATGTTTTCCAGCGAGAAAGCGTCTGAATGGGAGGGTGGGGGCTATACGTGATCTCGGGAGAGTCCTTTACTATTTTCCGAGGTTGCTAAACTGCCTAGCCATTGAGTTTTCTTTTGTTTTGCTTCAAATCTCATGAGACGCAGCTTTTGGAAAACTTAAAGGCATTCTTAGGAGGGTGATATGCTGAATAGGAAGGAAAAGTTGGAGTCAAACAGAAGCTGGAAAAGTAATTCTTAAATGAGAGAATCAGGTCTACATCCTCTTAAATGCCCACCGTTCCCAATTGCCTGTGAGAGGCTGGTCTAGCTTTCTCTCAGGTTGTCAAGTGCTTTGCCTCCCACTCTGTATTCAGCCTCCTCAGGCTGCTTGATCTATTACTAATAGGATGGTTTATGTGTCTGCAGATTGAAGCACTGCAGGAAGTCCTGGAGAAGCTGAAAAGCAAACGGCTCCCACATTATGAGAAGAAGTATGGTCAAGTTCCCATGGTGAGTGTTTTCTGATTCCAAGTCAGAAAAATTATTTTTAAAACGGCACATTCCCCAGAGCAGAATTAGCTTCCTAGGGAGTTGACTCTGATGGAGAAAAGAACTTTTCTCTAGAAAACCGCCAATAAAAATGAAACTTTTTCACCCCATTGTCTTTATTAATCCCCAAATTATCCCCAATAAAGCTTGCATGTTCTGCCTTCCCTCATGTCAAACCTTTGGTGTCCTGCTTGAAAATACTGAAATAACACTTTACAAATGCCCTTCTTTCCCTTTCTATCTAAAGCTGCAAATATTTATTAAATATTTTTTGGGATTAAATCCCATGCACTGGATTATATTGTAAATATGTCTATTTGAAGGAATGTCAGTGCAGCTTAATCAGTCCCAAACATGCTAATATTTATGCTTTACATTTATTTGAGAGGAAGTTTGTTTAAATGAAATGACACCTGTTTCTTGTAGTCACACTTAGATTTCTGCACTTAGATTACTAGTATTCTTTTAGGCTATTACTTAAATTGAAATGCTTCTGAGAGTAAAGTTAAAAAGAATCTGAATGAAATACATTTACAGAAGGAATTAGATTCCTTTTCACCAATTATTTTTTTCTAATTAAATATTAGAATAAGGTTGAAAAGGAAAATAAACCTTATTATCAGTGATGGTTCAAATTAGTATAGTTGAGGGTTTTGGTGTCTCCTATTTTGAATTTCTGGCAAAAAAATTACATCTAGGCTAAAAAGATAATTGATGACATCTAACCATGGTTATGATATATTTTTTAAAAAATCAATATTTCTAGACATATTGCTTCTGGACTTTTTTGTGAAGTCTAGAGAAAAGAAAGTCAAATGAAATCTTTTCTCTAATTCATTCATCCGAACTGTTACAATACAGAAATAGTTTAATCTTAACTTTAGTCCTTAAAGTCAGGTGTCGAAATGCAAACCTCACATGTAGACTTTGTATTTTTGCAGAAAATTTTCATTTACAATATTTTTTCCCTCTGGTCCAATGCGATTTCTATCTTGATCTAATTATTGGTTGCTGTCAATAACAGTGTGATGCAGGAGAGCAGTGTGCAGTGAGAAAAGGTGCCAGGATTGGAAAACTCTGTGACTGTCCCAGAGGAACATCTTGCAATACTTTTCTCTTGAAGTGCTTGTAAAGTCAAGTCCCTCCCTCAACCTCTGGAGAGAACAGAAAAGCATCAGTTGCCTTGTCTGAAGAATTAATCTTGAGTTATGGATGCAGGTGGGTGGGGTGGGGAATGGTCTGTATTCATCACATACAAAGAAGTGGGTGATGGGAGGGAAACAACTGTAAAGGTGACGTGAACTATTGCTTTTAGGATTTCTTCTAGCCATTTATTTTTACTGTTAGTTTCCTTCTCTGTTCCTGTCCTATTTGTTCCTGTATGTGTACATCACTGTTCAAAGAATGAATTGATATTTTCAAAAACTTTATTTTTGAATTTAAATGCTGTTCATGAAAACGTGTCTCTAGAAAATTCATTCATTTATTTTCCCTCAAATACAAATACAAGAATATGAATACAATAAGAAATTAGAGAATAGAACAGTTAATCAAATTAACAGTATGTAGGAATGATTCAAAGATTCAAACATTTTAAAAATATACACAGATATCCCTTTCACAACAGGTATGGGCGGGTATATCAACTGTAGGTAAACAGTAGCACTATTTCAAAAACACTCTACTAAACAACTCTTTCATCTCAGTTTGGTAGTAACTTCAACCCAATACCTCCAGCTTTCTCAGGCAATCATATTTTTGAAATAAATAGCAGAGGAAGTGACTTAGATCTTCTTTCCTGGGGTCTTTTGAGACTAAGACAGAAAGAAAAGCTAGGAATGTTTTTCCTTGACAAAATATGTAATGAAATTCCTGATGTTTCTTTCAGAAAGAGGAACATAATATGCAATTAATAATTGTAATTCAAATATATGTCAAATAATGACACCCTGACCAAGTCATCAGCATGTCTGCTTCCTGATGACTAAGTAGAAAGGTATGAGACAAGTCTTTATTGATATTATACTTGTCTGATTAGTATATGTATTGAAGGATATTGCAAATACCTACTTCAAATTCAAATTTATGAATGTTTGTCATCAGTTTTGTCTATTACTAGACCTTGAACATTGCCATGTAGCATTGTTTGAGGACCAGTGCACAAATCAGTGCTTTCAAGCAGCATTATTATTATATTAATTTGTATGTTAAGTCTTTGTCAGATTGGGAAGAATTTGGCTGAGCATCAGAAACTCCAAAAATACAAGAAATGAAAGCATTAAGAAATCTTTGAGGAGGCCAAGAACTCCCATTTTCTAAAGTTGCAAAAAATGAAGAAATAAAAAACACTTTCAATTTTGAGATATTACTTCCATAATCTGATATTGAAGAAAAGTATAAACCTATACCATGTATATGCTTTTTCTTTTGAGACAATAACCATTTATTTATGTATACAATTCAACTCTGTTATAAAGGGTTCAAACAACCTGAAGCAGATTTACATCAGTACATTTTTACAATATGCATATATCAAACAATTTGAATGGATATTTGTAAAGGAAAGATTCTAAATCTGTTAGTTCTATAACAATGTATCAGTCAAACTTGCAAATATTTTTCAGTAATGTCCTATTGTCTTTTACTAATCTATCTGATCATTAATAAAATCATTGTTACAAGGTCCATTTCAGTGTAGTATTTTATTTTTATTGTTTGACTATCTCCAGATCTTTTGGGATAAATATGTTTAAGCTTTTTGATTAAAGTGATTCTTTTTTATCAGCACTAATGTATGCATAAACGAACATGAGAATTGCGATGTTAAAACTGGGACAAGGCATTCATCTGACTGGGTAGAAGACAGGGTATAAATAAAAAGAATAAATAATTGTGGCAGTTGGGTAAATTAGATATTTAGAGTGTTTCTGATACATTACTTTGGTTGTACTTTGTCAAAAATAAATAAATATTACCATAGAATCACAAAGTTGGTATGAGCCATTTTGGCAATCAAACAGACTCGAACACTGGGCACTATCTAACAAAATGAAATTCAATTGTGAAAAAAGTAAAGTTCTACATTTAGGCAAGAAAAATCAAATGCACAGGTATAGTATAGGTGGTAACTTGCTCGATAGTAGTAACTGTGAGAAAGATCTCGGAGTCCTAGTGGACAATCACTTAAATATGAGCCAGCAGTGTGCTGCCAAAAAAGCCAACACAGTGCTAGGCTGCATTAACAGAGGGATAGAATCAAGATCGTGTGAAGTACTAATACCACTTTACAATGCCTTGGTAAGGCCACACCTGGAATACTGCATCCAGTTTTGGTCACCACGATGTAAAAAAGATGTCGAGACTCTAGAAAGAGTACAGAGAAGAGCAACAAAGATGATTGGGGGTCTGGAGGCTAAAACATATAGGGAAAGGTTGCTGGAATTGGGTATGTGTAGTTTAATGAAGAGAAGAGTGAGGGGGGACATGATAGCAGTGTTCCAATATCTCAGGGGCTGCCACAAAGAAGAGGGAGACAAGCTATTCTCCAAAGCACCCGAAAGCAGGACAAGAAGCAACGGATGGAAACTAGTCAAGGGGAGAAGCAACCTAGAACTAAGGAGAAACTTCCTGACAGTTAGAGCAACTAACCAGTGGAACAACCTGCCTCCAGAAGTGGTGAATGCTCCAACACTGGAAGTTTTTAAGAAGAGACTGGACAGCCATTTGTCTGAAATGGTATAGGGTTTCCTGCCTTAGCAGGGGGTTGGACTAGATGACCTCCAAGGTCCCTTCCAACATTATTATTATTATTATTATTATTATAAATCCAAGCTCATATTTTATGCAGAAATTATTAAAGCATCTATAATGAACGGTCAACTAGCCTCTTTTTTAACATTGATTAAAAAAGAACCCACTATCCTTTCAGTCTCCCAAAACAATATTCTTTTTTTTAAAAAAGGGGGAGCATGGGGACAAGAAAGATTGATATTAGCTCCAAAATATTGGTAGATATGTGGTCCTTGAGATAGATGATTCTCTTAGAATTAAAGGCATCATTGTGCGATTTGTGGGATTGAAGGGGTGCAGGCCTATGTGTTGTATGAGACTCCAAGAATTGCAGAAGCATGTAGTCAGCTTTAGACAATTTGCAGTACTGAAGGCTGAGTATAGAGCTAACATCAACCAATTGTGAATGTGTGAATTAGATTTGATTTTAGCGCAAAGGGCAGACTTTTACAAGTCTGCCTTGGCATCAAATCATAATATCTTTTCAAATCACAGTTATATTGTATTCCATTATATTAGTCAAAATATGTTCTAATTTCGTACTCATTATCATTGGGAGAACTTGAAAGCTTCACTTCCAAGAAGCCTAATATCCATTTTAAAAAGAGTTTTGGGGTTGGATATAAACATGAATTTAAAGAGTGATAGACAGGTATTTTTAGATATTGTTTTATACTGATTTGGGTCAGTAAGTGCTTAGTATTCATTTTTAAAAACCATTAAAATGATACTTTATTTATTTATTTATTTATTTATTTATTTAATTTAATTTAATTTAATTTAATTTAATTTGTATACCGCCCTTCTCCCGAAAGACTCAGGGCAGTGAACAGGGCCATAAATACCAAAATAACCAAAATACAAAATTAAAAACAAATTAAACCCTAGTGCCCAAATGTAAAAATAAATTATATTAAAACAATAATTAAAACCCAAACCCATCAGACCAGGCCGGCTTGTTCAAACAAATAGGTTTTTAGATCACGTCGGAAGGAGCGAAGGTCAGGAGCCATCCAGAGCTCAACCGGTAAACGGTTCCAAAGGTCAGGCCCACCCACAGAGAACGCCCTCCCCCTGGGAGCCACCAGACGGCATTCTCCATTCTCTTATGAACTCACCTATTAATTGGGATTAGAATGGTATCTCCTTTGCTGTAATAAGGAAGTTTCAGTTACCGGGTAAGTGACTGAGCCCGGAGATGGTTCTCATTATCTGAACAAGCACAGGACAAATCATAGAAGTATAATCCCAATGCTCATGAATTATAAAGATTAAGCAGCTTTTGAACTAATTCTAATATTTCAAAGTTCTTATAAATGGGAGCTTATGGATTATCTCTGATGTTAAATGAATATATTTATGCAAGATAATTTTATTTTTTTTCTCTTTCTCTCATACCCTAATCTCCATGACTCTCAAATATGCCTCTGAGAATTCCATAACTTTCCAGATCAGATGTTATACAGTAATGAATCTTTTTGGATGTTAGAATACCATTCATTCAAAGACATTATTGGATCTAATCTACTGCTTAAAGAAAATTAACTGGCAGACTTGAGGCCACCTCGTCTAAGAAGCCACACATGTTTCTTTTGCATACATCCATGACAAGTTTTCTGAGTTTACATTACACTGAGTTCCTGTTCTGTAGTATAATTGAACAATTTTGTACTTAATAAAGTACTAGTTTGCCCTTTAAATTGTGCTTATTTTCTTGTGCAAAAATACTAAATGATAAAATTATGAACAATAAATAGGCAACTAATGTTTTATTTGTCTTCATATATAAAGTTACACAAAGATAGACAAATCAAGCCATTAATTTCAATGTGAAAAGCAAGGAATGCGTTTACTGAAAAGTGACACAAACTAACAATTCTTGTCTGAAGCACTTCGGCTGGTGGTTTTCATTTATAGTAAGTTGGCCATCACGAAGCCATGTACTTTCTTGAATAAATCTGATGTTCTCAATAATATATCTTAGGATATGAGTTAGGAAGAGGTGCTTTTCATTTATGATTGACCAATTAATTAGCTAACTAAACATTACCAGCTGATGAATTAAATTTATGAATTAGGTTGCAAATTAGGAAATTGGAATAAAATTTATATAGAAGAAATATATATCTATATGAAATAGTCATCTGAAAAGTATTTGAATGTGAGCATTTTCACCCCTCTCTCTAGTTTCTTGACAGGACTGATTTAGCTCCTCTGCAGTTTATATTCTTTCTTTTTCAGGAAAAAGACTGTGCTGTCACCCAACAAAATGACTTAGTTTGTAATGAGACATAATTGGATGACTTAAGCCTTTTATTGTTAATTCAGTCTAGGATGTGCAAGCGTCTTGAGTCAGCAGTCTAACAGATAATAATATTCTCTACCAGCAGTTGTGATAATAGTATCTTGCATTTATGTGTATCTGTGTGCTGAAAGGATAAGCATTCTTTCAAGAAAATGTCTATGAAAAGTTAACTGCGGTAGCTTAAAGTATCATTGTATTTTCAAAAATATCCAGGAATATACAATTCTGAAGACCGAAGCCAACAATTAAGAACTGCGGCTCAGAATGAGAGAACTTGCTGCAGCCAATTTTGTCCCTCCTTTTGCATCCTTTCTTTAATATTTCTATTCCACTGTTTCTTTGATATTATGTAACTTTTGTCCCTCGGCAAGTTGTCCTGCGGCGAGTTCGCTGTGGTGAATTGTCCCATGGCAAGTTGGCTGTGGTGAGTTGGTGCCAGCAGGTGCAAGATGAGCACTTTATTTAAATATTTTGGGTTTTGCATAACTGGTCTGCTCTTCTGCTTCTCCTCGGTTATGGAGTACTTTCCTGCTTCTACCATCTCTCTTAGAAGAAGGGAAATGTTTTCTTTGACTTCTTCCCATTTAATACTGGCTTATGTGACTGATAGACATCTCACAGCCTGAGTATTTACTTGCCTGTAAACTTAGCATAATAGCTGCTAATTATGAAGAATAGGAGGAGCTCTGTACCATCAAATCTTGATTCTAATAGTTTTGGTGATGCCTGCTTATTAAAAAGCTGCCCTGTGGTTCAGAGATAAAATTGAAAGCACCAAGCTATATTTTTCAAATTAAATGTACAAAAAATGAGAAAAGATTAAAAATAAAACTTCCTCTTAGCCTTAGATCAGACATGTCAAACACAAGGCCCGGGGGCCGGATCCGGCCTGCGAAGTGGTTTCATGTGGCCCATGAAGCCATCCTGGAAACAATGAGGGAATGGCCCCCACTGCCTTGGCCCTGGCCCAGAGACCCTCCTTCCACCAGAGACCCTCAGATCTGTCCCACTCCTGCCCAGGCCCCCATAGGCACCCTTGATGTGAAGATGTAGAGCTGGCCACGCCCACCCAGTAGGCCATACACACTCTAGCCACGCCCACCCTGGCCATACCCACCCGGCCCCCCAAGGGCAACCACAATGCTGATGCGGCCCTCAATGAAATTGAGTTTGACACCCCTGCCTTAGATACTCAAGTGTCAAGACATTTACTGCTGATATAAAAACACAGACTGCAGAGAAAACATAAATATTCCATAGAGTGGTGGAAAGGAGAAGTAAGATTGTTAAAGAAGACCATGATTAAACTTGGCTTCCTCTTCTTTGGAAGCACTCTGATGTAATGAGGTTCCACGTTGCATAACAATGTAATATAAATTGTCATGCAGTGCTGTAACTATTAGAGGAGAACGTTGTAATTCCCCCCAGCCAAGGCTTCTGGTGTCCAACTGTCTATGATTTTACTTTTTCCATGTTTTTCCTTTGTTGTATTTGTACTTTGGTCTGTGACCGCAAACAAATAAATTGAAATTGAATTGTCATGCAGAAAGAACATTAATTCTAATATAAACCTTGCAGTAATTTTTGCAAGGTATATATTAGAATTAATGTTCTTTCTGCATGGCATGGCTCCCATTCCAGTCTCTCTCCCTCTTCTCCAGAGACCCACCTTTGCCTTCCGTAGAGATCCCTCTAGCCAGGATTTCCTTCAGACCTCCTTCCTATAAATCTTTTGCCATTCTTTCTCTAGACCAAATCTTTTTCATTGGGTGTGACTGGCTATTGGAGGAATCTCTTTGGAGTTTGTTTGAGCAAGATTTTGTTGTTTTTACTTTTTCCCTTTTTGAGACCAGAATTCCAAAATGACTAATTTGGTTTCTCTCTAGTCAAAAATAGGGAGCTTTGGAGCATTCTGTTTATATGTGGATATCTAAAGTCTTTATTATCAACTTTCCTGCTTGTTGGTCCGGCACCTGAAATTTATGGATTGGGAAGTTTTGTGTCGGGTTTGAGGATCAAAGAGACTCAGACTTCAAGCGTGCATGACTTTATTAGGAGGGAAACGTGGTCCAGAATGGAGGAACAAAGGGTACCAGTCACCTTTATACCTGGCCAAGGTGAATACCTGG
This sequence comes from Vipera ursinii, assembly GCF_947247035.1. NCBI lineage: Eukaryota > Metazoa > Chordata > Lepidosauria > Squamata > Viperidae > Vipera > Vipera ursinii. Next base: position 260,653,755 of record NC_139513.1, read on the forward strand.
CCAATAGAGTTAAACCCCTGCTTCACGCCGGCGGGTCAGCCAATCCCTTTAAATCCGGCTCTCCCGCCGAACGCTGTTCCTGCCTGGAGCTGTCCAGCTCCGCGCCTCCTTCAGTAGCTGTCACACGTGTATGCTAAGCTGCATACATTACAGGAAGTCTTTCAATTGGCAGACTAGGGTCTTGCTGATAATTAGTCTATCACCAACATGTTTAAATAACCTTTGAGGTTTATTCTCATGTGTGCATATATGATTTTTAAAAAGTAACTTAAATTGGTAAGTCATTATATAGTATGGCAGCCAAACACAGTTAAATATGCGCTATATGGATAAGCATTTATTCTTGTCCATCCAGTGTCTAGGATTATGAAAGTAGACAAATCTATCCAGTGCTTATTTTTCCCTACCCAATAAAATCCTCTATAATCTCCCCTCTAAATGTTGTAATCTTTTCTTGTAGGATGTGTGGTTTAGCTCCTGTATATTTTTGGCTGCCTTTTAAAAAATTCCTTTGCAGATCAACAGAACCCTTTTTTTATGAAGTGGTGACCAAAGCTGTATGCATGTCCTACTATGGTCATAATTTTATATGCAATTTTATAAAAATGCTACCATACTGCAGGTTCATTTTTGTTCTGTCATATCTTTCATGGAATTTCTTTTTTTTCATAACTACTGTATATCACTCTGAGTTCACATTTTCATTCAATCATCAATTTCAACTTCAAGAACTTTTCCAGATCAATGCCTGCATCTCAGTCTGAATATAAAATTAAAATTCCTTGCCTTAAAACAAATTCCCCAAATAATGATACAAAGTGGACTATTTCAGAAGTATCCCAAATTTAGGTGCTCTTTAGATTAGCAATCCATAGCAAAATATGCTGCTCTAATTTTTAAAACAGGTTTTAATAGATATTTTTATAAGGTTCTCTTTCCCCCTGGCAATTAATGCATTTCTGAAGCAAGCTCCCCGTAAAGAGGAAATAAGTACACTTCCTTGAATTTTATGTACAGTTCTGAGGAATATAGGAAATTTTCAAAGAAAATTTCAGACTAGATAGTTTGTGAGACTAGTTGGTGGAACCACAAACTAAATCCTTTGGAGCAAGAGTCTGAATTTGTTTAACTTAAAAAGAGAAACTTAGAAGATTTGAAGATTGTTAGCAGTATTCAAATACCTGAAAGAATATCAAACTGATATGATCTCTATTGTTCCAGAATGTAGGGTATGGAAAATGTATTTAAGTTACAAGAAGCTGATTTCAACTGAATTAACCATAAGGACATTTTCTCAGTAGAACCAATTATTCAGAGAAGTAGCAATGTCTTCTTCACTATTGTGCATATTCAACAGAGGCTAGACAGCTAACTGATACTTTTAATTGGATTCCTGTAGGATTCGGTGGCCTAATGATCCCTTCTGATCATATAATGCAATGACAAAAACACACACAGCATATCCATCCTGTATAATTTAATTCAAATTATAAGAACACATTTATAATGTGCGGTAGGTGTTGCAGATATTTGGCAGACGCCACGGGTAAAGATCCCATCACCCATGAGTAATGGTGTCAATTTGCCCTTCTGTGACAATTGATTAACTTTTCAATGATTGCACATCTTCCATTTTCCATCTCCTGATCTACAAGGCATTAAATGGAGAATAAAGGATTAGTTTTACAGGTAAAGTCTTTAGGTACCATTAAACTATTCTTGCAACTCTGTTATTAGATTATGCATTGAAATCCTACACATATTTATTAGCTGACTGAAAATAGTAGGGATTGTTGCCAGGTAAGTTATCAGTTGTATTACAGCACAAACAAGTTGACTGTTCAAAAATGTTTTGCTGTATACTATAACTCAAAGTAAATAGGACATAAAAAATCTGTAATTTTCATTGTGTTTTCAGTTTCACACTTCAGAGTATTAGACTGTCATTTTTTTTTGCCAGATAGAAACACTTCTTTCTATTTTAAGATATTATTCACTCCTCTCCTGATGGATTAAAAATAGTTTATATTTTTGTCTTCAGCATATCTGAGAAGTGACAGTTTCTGAAGCTTTCAAAAGCAGTGTCTGAAATATTTTAATAGGCTTAGACAGGGCTTTTTTTCTCATAGAACGCTCAGAACGGAGTTCCGGCACCTTTTTTGGATGGAACCTTGTAGGGTAGGCAAGGCGGATTGTATGACATGTGTGAGTTCCGGCACCTTTTTCTTTTACAAAAAAAGCACTGGGCTTAGAGATGAGCAAAGGAGGAGATACATCTGCACCATCAAACATTTCCTACTTCTACAATTATTGTGATTAGTTTTTGGTTTTTTTTTTACAAAGTAACATCTATAAACAGTAATGGTGCAATCACATTTACTCAGAAACAATTACAGGTAGTCCTCGACTTACAACAGTTCATATAGTGACCGTTCAAAGTTACAACACTGAAAAAAGTGACTTGTGACCATTTTTCAACCTTACAACTGTTGCAGCATCCCACGGTCACATGATCAAAATTGGCAGCTGACGGTTGCAAAATTGGCATATTTTTGACGGTTACAGTGTCCCAGGGTCCTGTGACCACCTTTGGTGACCTTTTGACAAGCAAAGTCAGTGGGGAAGCCAGACTCACTTAACAACCATGTTACGAGCTTAACAACTGCATTGATTCACTTAACAACTGTGTCAAGACAGTTTGCAAAATGGGGCAAAATTCACTTAACAAATGTCTCATTTAGCAACAGAAATGTTGGGCTCAGTTGTGGTCGTAAGTTGAGCACTACCTATATTATTACGTTTATTGGGATTTATCTCCAAGAACAGGAAATATAGACAGAGCTTGTGATAAATAATCATTTAGGGCACGAGGAATGTGCAACCTGAGCCCTTGGTCTAATCACTGGGCCCTTGCAGGAGGTCAGTTCAGACTGCTATTAAGAATTATTTGGCTCCTTTTCATAGTCAGTGCTTGGAAGAGAGGCAGAATGGAGGAGGGGTGATTTTATGTATTTATTTATATTCTGCCTTTATTATTTTTACAAACAACCTAAGTCAGTAAACATATCCAACACATCTCCTTCCTCCTGTTTTCCCCACAGTGACAACTGTGTGAGCCGAATGGGGCTGAGAGAGAGAGTGGAAAGCCACCATCTAAGGCGGAACTTGAATTCATGGTCTCCTGCTTTCTAGCCTTGATCACTAAGCCAAAGTGACTCTCTTGTTTTGATTTTTGTCTCATGCATCCTTGCTTCCACTCTTTGACTGGGTAACATGAGTTCTAGTGAGTGAAGGTTTGCTCTCTGTTTATATACAGTACCTTGCCCTGCCAGTGTTGGTGTAGGGGTAGGGATTTCTCCTTGGAGTTCCTTGATTAGGGTATTGCTTTCTGCTTGTTTGTCTCTTGGTAGTTCAAATCAAGTTAGTTTGCAAAGCATATATCTGGCAGTTTGACTTAACTGGAGGTAGTTAAGTCAAACTGCAGACTATTAAAAAGAAAACACAAGTCACAATGTATATAGTATATCTTGAGCACTATTGGGAGGAAGGTTTTTAAACTTATTTTGAATGTTGGCTTCCTGAGAACTCTTTGACATCCATCCTTTCTCTGCACATGTTGGGGAGCATGCAAACAACCCTGCCTGAGCAGGGGGTTGGACTAGAAGACCTCCAAGATCCCTTCCATCTCTGTTCTTCTGTGATTCTGAGTTCGACAGAGTTAATAAGATGCATCTTTGTAAAAGAAGAAAATAATAATCAGGCACTTTTTCAGAAAAGAAAAAGGCATTTAGGTAGAAATAAGAGTACAATATATGCTTCTCCCAGAAGAAGGAAGCAGAAGCCACCAGCCTGATGATGACGGATGGGATTTCGTCGAAACGTTGCTTTTACACCTTCAATTCTGAATCTCAATCAGACTCAATCAGAAGACAACCACGCCTCCACCCAGTCGGAGGACACCCCCACCCAATCAGAAAGCAGCCACGCCTCCACCCAGTCAGAACACAGCCCCACCGGCAGTTGGAAGGAAAGGAACAGCCAGACCACGCATTGCTCCTGGAAGCAGCAGGAGGAACACTCCGGCCTGATGATGACGGATGGGATTTCGTCGAAACGTCGCCACAACTTTCTGAAGATGAAAGGAACGCGGGAAGAAACCCGAGACTCTAGATCTACATATATATATATATATATATATATATATATATATATATATATATATATATATATGGGGATCCTTGGTTTTTCGGGTTTCTCCCCGCGTAGAACTAAAGGTGTAGGCGCAACGTTTCGACGAAATCCCATCCGTCATCATCAGGCTTGTGGTTTCTGCTTCCTTCTTCTGGGAGAAGTATGTGGCTGTTTGTTTTTCTTTTTTAAACTTTTTTTATATATATGTGTGTGTGTGTGTGTGTGTGTGTAAATTACTAACAAAGAATTAAAGGGAAACTGAGATGCATTTCTGACTTATTAGTCGTCATCAGTCAGCCATACCCTTCTGAGATTCGAACCATGGGCTGATTGCATATGAGGCAGTGTTATTTGCCTCTAAGCCACAAGGTCTCTCTCGCTCTGTTAGCTTTTTTTTCTACAAGGGAAGATATGTTTCAAATGTTAACTCTTTAGATTACAGACACACACACCAATAAACTCCAAAGACTAAAGGAACGCCAGAAACAAACCCCTCCTCTCCCACAGCAACACATGAAACAAACTGTGCACAACATCTCAGATAGGATTCTCACCAAAGCCGAAACCAGCGTCCTGTCTAAAGGATTTAATTTTGCAGTCGCTCCCAAACACATTCCCACGGAAACTATTATATGTGGAGTCGAATCCAGCCTGACCAAAATTAAGCCTGATGACGCCAACAAAATCAGACTCGAAGTTACCAACATCCTCTGCACCAGCAAACCACCCAAAAGCAACTTACCCAAAGAGGAACAGACAGCACTACTTAACCTAAAAATGACACCAGCATAATCATTCTGCCAGCAGACAAAGGCAACGCCACGGTGGTAATGAACTCATCTGACTACCATACCAAATTATCCAACCTACTCCGAGACTCCACATACAAACTCCTCAAGACAGATCCCACCACCTACCTGGAAAAAACCACAAAATCAAAAATAAAAGCCACCCCCATCAGTGAAGAGATCCAGAAAACAATCATTCCCACAGAAAAATCATCCAGATGTCCTAAGCTCTATGGTCTGCCCAAGATACACAAAGAAGGAACCCCACTCAGACCCATAGTCAGCTCCATAGGCTCACCTCTACAAAATCTAGCCAAATTTCTTGCCAAACAACTACAGCCTTACGCAAATTCCATCACCTTACACGTACAAAACTCATTCCAATTCATAGAGATCATAAGTAAACTAAACTTACAGCCCTGTGACCTACTTGTGAGCTTCGATGTTGTATCCCTCTTCACCCAAGTGCCAATCAAAGAAGCCTTGACAGCTATCCTAAATAAATACAACCCCCCAAAACACATCCTAGATCTGACCAACCACTGCCTATCTAACACATACTTCATCTACAATGGACAAAGATACAAACAAATGGAAGGAGCACCCATGGGATCACCCCTTTCACCTGTCATCGCAAACCTCTACATGGAACACTTTGAAACCCTCGCTGTAGAAAAATCCAACCACAAACCCAAACTCTGGCTCAGATACGTAGATGACACCTTCGTAATCTGGCCACACGGCAAAGAAAAACTGGATGACTTCCTCATACACCTCAATAGCCTACACCCCAAAATACAATTCACCATGGAAACAGAAGCTAACAATCAACTTCCCTTCCTTGATGTCTTAGTCTACAAGAAATCCAACGGCTCCCTAGGACACACTATCTACCATAAAAAAACACACACAAACCGCTATCTGAACGCACTCTCACACCACCACCCAGCACAGATCAACTCCGTAGCCAAGACACTCATCTCCAGAACAAAACACCTAGCTGACGAACAACACCTAAAAACCGAACTACACACTCTCACTAATGTACTAACAGCCAATGGATTCCAAAGAAACACGATTACCAACTTAATCCGAAGAGAGACACCCACAAAAACCCAAGACAGAGAACAAGAAAATGGCAAAGCCCTCCTCCCATACATAAAAGGGACCACAGACAGAATCAGCAAGGTCCTCCAAAAACACAACATCAAAACAGCATTCTACACAGACAAAAAATATCCACCATCCAAAGAAACCCCAAGGACATAATTGGGTTAGAAAACCAAGGAGTATACGAAATCCCATGCACCACCTGCCCCACCACATACATCGGACAGACCAACAGAAGAATAAGTGCACGCATTGAAGAGCACAAAAACTCACTCAGAAAGGGAGAACAAACTTCATCCCTGGTCCAACACTTTGAAGCCACGGGACATGAAATTGATTTTAAAAAAACCAAAACTATCGCCAAAATTGAACATTTTAACAACAGAATAATCAGAGAAGCCATTGAGATAGAAAAACACCCCAACAGCATGAATAAACGAGATGATACCTCTCGCCTACCAGCCATTTGGAAACCCGCCTTGATTGACAGACGAGGCCCAACCACCAAGAATGATACCAGACCCAAACTCATGTTAACATCACATGACATCACCACCACACAACCATTCAAAAAGCAAATCCGAACCCACAATGATAACGAGGCACAACCACAAAACAGAAACCTAACTACAGCTGCAACATCAGCCACTTTAAACCCCTCCAAACCACACAATAAGCAAACTGACACCCACTATAAAAACATGGCACTACCACAAACACGAAGCCGAACAAAAGCAGCACAACTCACCAGCTCAGGTCTGGAGCTGGCAGCTGAGACCAGCCCATCCACTCAGAACACCCCCCCCACCCAATCAGAACACACCCACCATTCAAAACACACTCCCACCCAATCAGAACACACTTGGTCCTCCACCCAATCAGAGCACACCTCCACCCACAGAACACACCCCCTCTGGCAGTTTAAAAAAGAGGAACAAACAGCCACATGCTTCTCCCAGAAGAAGGAAGCTAAAGCCACCAGCCTGATGATGACGGATGGGATTCCGTCGAAACGTTGCGCCTACACCTTTAGTTCTACGCGGGGAAAAACCCGAATAACCAAAGATCCACATACGAACACCCGTGAAAACCTCAGAAAACATATCTATATATCTATATATCTATATATCTATATATCTATATATCTATATATCTATATCTATATCTATATCTATATCTATATCTATATCTATATCTATATCTCTATCTCTATCTCTATACCTATACCTATATCTATATCTATATCTATATCTATATCTATATCTATATCTATATCTATATCTATATCTATATCTATATCTATATCTATATCTATATCTATATCTATATCTATATCTATATCTATATCTATCTATCTATCTATCTATCTATCTATCTATCTATCTATCTATCTATCTATCTATCTATATATTCTGAGGTTTTCGCAGGTGTTTGTATGTGGATCTTTGGTCATTCGGGTTTTTCCCCACGTAGAATTGAAGGTGTAAAAGCAACATTTCGACGGAATCCCATCCGTCATCCTCAGGCTGGTGGCTTCAGCTTCCTTCTTCTGGGAGAAGGATCCTAATTTGCTTAATATTTTCCCCTTTATTAACCTAGCTTTCCTCACAATGGATATAGTTATAACAAACCTGGTACTTGTGTTATAGCTACTTAACTTGTGTAAGATTGAATTTGATTGCTAGTTCCTTGTTCTACACATTATCACACTATCTTGCTTGAGGTGGTACTGCATATGCCACCTGAATATAGGGCCGAAGTGTATTCTTCTAATTAAGCAATTAATTTTGGTCTCCTTCAAATCATAAATCTCCATAAGCTGAAAAGCATCCCTCAATATATTTCAGCAATTACCTATGGTGAACAGTATTGTTTCAGATAAATGGATTAAAACTGATGTTGGCATATCTCTTTAAATATGGTTTAAAGTTTGTTGCTTCATCTCTGAGTGGACAAAAAATTAATCTCCAATAGAATCCCTTAATTTGAGGATATTTCCACGGTTTCTTCAGTAAAGGCATGCATAGGACAGCAATCTGAAATAAAAAAATAACAGGGAAAATATTCTTCCCCAACCCTGCATCTTAAGTTGCCCAGAGGAAAAAAGACAATTGATTATTCAGTAGTTCTTTTATGTCCATTGGAAAAACCTCTATCTTTGTGGTTCAGAACCACTGTCTACTCTGAAAGATTAATTTCTGGAAAATGGCAGCTATATGGACAGGTTCCTGAAGAAAAATGGATCATTCTGGAATAAATCCAGGTTTTGTATTTGAATTTTGCATGCAACTAGTTTTTAGTCTATTCCTAAATTGTAATATTACAGGGCTGGTTCAGCTTGATATGCAATATGTTTCACGATAGGTGCCATGCCACTAATAAAACAGACTTAGTAATGGAAGTTAAGCACATCTATTTAGGATCCACAGAAAGTGCCCACAACTAATTGGAGTATATATGTGGGAATAAATAGTCATGTGAGTAGCTTGGCTTAAAGCCTTGTAAGGCTTCCTGTATCTTTGTGAGCATATACGTATGTAAAATAATTAACAGCCAGTTGTGTAGCTGCACTCTGAGCCATCTGCAAAGTCTAGACTGCCTCACATGGAACACATAAACTAGAATAATCTAATCCTGAGGATATTTGTACATTAATCATTGAAGCTAAGTCTCTCTCCTACAAGTAGGGAGGCACATGATTTATTAGTTGAAGCAGATAAAAGGCTTTTCGTGCCACCAGTTTTGTGTGGCTACTGCACATGACGGAGAAGCTCCTAGACTGCAAATCTGTTCCTAAGGTAATCCCATCCAAGTAAGTCTTTGTCCTAAATCCTTGCCTGCATTTAGTTTCATATCATTTTATAACATCCAGTTTTTTGGAACCTGGCATTGTTCAGAGTCCCTGGAGATATTAATAAACCAATGAATGCTTTGTAACAGCATGTAGCTATTAAATAATAGATAGAAAATGATGGGACACCTAATATAATCTTCAGCGGATTAAGCAAAAGTCTCACAGTATGTTTTCTGCTTAGTGACAGAAGAGCAAAATGGTGCTTCCAATTCCTTGCTATCCTCACTGCTCCAGTACGATATCAAAGTATTAAAAACTACTAAGAGATAAAAGCTGAATGAACAAAACATCTGGGACTTTTTAGATATATCTTTTAGAACAGCTTTCCCCAATTTAGTGCCTTCCAAATGTACAATATGTGGCGAATGGTGACACTAATGGTGTCAGAGCTGAGAAAGCTTCTTGGATGAGAAACAAAAAGTTTTCAAGGAAAAAAACTAAGAAATTCCAACTGGCTTTTGAAAAGCACCTTTGGGACAACCATGACCTGGATGACTGCAAATATCTATAGGCACTAAAGGTAACACTGTATGATAAATTATGGAAGTTGAACTCCAGTATTGTACATCTGCAAGGTAACTGGTTTTGATTAAGGATCTTGTCCAATACGAATATCATCCAAGCTTTCTATTATTTCAGCTGATACAAGATGCCCCAAAGAAGAGAGGTGTATGCACTTTAGAAAAAAGAAATGCAGTGTCCTCACACTTCTAAGCTGGGGATAAAGAGATCCAACTAATAACATTTCATCAGCAATATCCTTCAGGACTATCTATTAATAAAAGAAGACTGTTGCCATTATTCACTTATTTATAACTTCTATATAGCCACCCATCTAATAAAAAGCTATGGGTGTTTCCCAATCAAAAATTAAAATAACACAAGAACCATATTAAAATTATAAAAACTGAACACATAAAATAAAATAAAAAACTGGTGCCAGGCCAAGCTTCCAATTGCAATCACCTCATCTTATCCCAGCATTTCAGGGGAAAGTCAAGGCTTTAACGCTTTGCAGAAGGCTGGGAGGGTAGATATCTGTAGTATAAGCTGTCTTCTATTGACAGTCATGCACTACACACTGGACAAGCTGGTCAATTTCTACTGAAATAAATGGTTGGAAATCTAATATCAGAAACCATACTGTCCAAAATCTAGTAGGAAAATATTTTAATTCCTCAGGACTCACACTTTGTGGTAATTTCAACATGACCATTGAGTACAAAACTTATAAAAACCAGTTTTATCATGAAATAGCTGAGCTAGGAGATTTACAGTGATACAATTTCTCACTGATCAAATCTTCTAATCACACTACGTATGCTAATCAGCTCTGCAGTACATAAGTGTCTGCATCACATTTATCTATAGGTAATTTGGTCTCTCACCTCTGTTTTTTACTTTTTACAGGTTTGGTAAGAATAAACTTGTTAGACTTTAAGATGCCTCAAGAATCTTTGTTGTCGATATGTGAATGCATTATCATACATCTGAGAATTGTTTTCTCTTTCTTTTCTTTTAATTTAATGATTGCCAGGTAGAGTGTGTAATGAGACGCACAAGCTTTGCTGTACCCCAGATTTGTTACAGAAAAGGTAATATTTGTGAGTCAGAAAACTTTGTTGTTTTATTATTGCAAATCATCCATGCCTCTGCTTCCATCTCCTGGTTCAATGAGACATTAGCAGCAGTGATTGCCCCTAAAATCTCGGGCAAGCTCCATGGATATGAAATGGGTCAGTGTGGCAACTATGCAAGCTTTGTTGTTCACACAATGTTTTCATATGGCAGGATAGTCCTTTTAGCATCTTTCACCAGGAGTTCACTAGGTCTCAGACATGAATGCTGGCTGGGTGGCTTTGGGTTTTCTCCTAGCTCAATCCACCTTACAGGATTGTTGTTGTTGTGGGGAAAATAGGTCGCAAGAGAATTAGGTATGCCTGCTGCCTTGGGGGAAAAATATCATCATCACCACAATCATCTCTGAAGATCAATACTTTCAAACATTGGAGAACAGTTACCTTTCCAATACCATGCACTGTTCCTTAGATAAAAAAGAATAAAAGTAGTAGTAATAATAATAGTACAAAATAAAAAGCGATTGAAATGACAATTTGAGTTTTTGACTTATATTGTTATGGCCTCAGACAATATGCAGTCCATCCCAAAGTAATCAAGCAGCATTTATTATTGTTTTGCATTACATATAATAAATGCCTATTATTTAGAGTTGGAAGCATGCTGGTTGGAGAATTCTGGGAACTGAAGTCCATATATCTATAATGTTGAAAAACATTGCTCTAGTTTTTCAGCTTTCAGTTGTGACTTTAAAAGGTGGAACACCAATGTAGACAAATCTGAATGCATTCTTGATGTAGTGATCCTCAAGAAAATCATGGGGAGAATGAACCTCTTCCTAGAAGCGGTTTCAAATAGATTTTAAACATGAGTTAAATAGAGTAGGAGCACTTAGCTTAAAATATTTTGATAATTGCTTTCTAAATTGATATTGTCAATTACATGTACCCTTACATGGATGGCAGATGTTCCATGTATCTAGAAGCATCTCATTTTACTTACATATCCTAGAACCACATTTCTCAATATTTTGAGGTGGGGAGGGATAGAGGTAAGAGGGTATATTTTAAAACTGATTAGGGTCTAACACAGGAAAATAGGAATCGCATCTTTCCCCTATAAACGCATTTCATGTCTTAGCCTAAGGTCTGCTCAGTATTCAAAGTCGAGTGTAAAGTGCACTAATCCCTCTTGTACAACATTTCCAAAATCGCTGCTGGCATAAATGAATTGAAATTTCCTTTCAGCACAGAAGCCAGCTTGCTGGGGGATTTTCTTAATGTTGCTACAAGATTTCTGGGAAGCTGTGGCAGGATTGCTATTTCCTACCACTATTCATTCCAAACGTTTGTCACAGTGTAACTGCTGCTGCTGCCAACAAGAGGTTTTTAATGCAGCCATTGTTCCACTGTCTTTCTTGGCAAAGTGCGTTCCCCCCCCCCGTTTTTTCCCCTCCATTTGAAACAGTTTTCAACTCTTGTCCTTTCATTTTTTGCAAGAGAACAATGGCAAATGAAAGGTGTTTCATGCAGGCATTTATGCCATTAAACTGAGCAACAACAGATTAGATTCTGATATTTTAGTATGAACAGATCACATATATTTATTGCGGTCACACTTTGGCTTTCCTTCAAGGAGTTCTGGGTGGCATTTCAGCTTTATTACAATCTTGTGTCCTGTGGGTGTGTAAATGTGCTAATGAGTAGCAATCCTGTTATGTGGACAGGAGCTCATTCAATCCACCCCAGAATGGACCACATCTCTCCTGGGGTGCAATTCATACTATTAGAATTGATTGTAGTTAGGTGTTAGACTGCCAATAGCACCAAAACTGCTAATGGCCTTCGGTGATGAAGTAACCAGAATAGAAATGGGATCAAATTATAGACACTTGTGTAAACTGCACAACTAGTTGTGGTTGTGATATGTTGTGAGATGATCATGAGAATTTACTGTAGACTAATAACTAGGGGACGCGGTGGCTCAGTGGGTTAGGATGCTAAGCCTGTCGATCTGAAGGTCGGCAGTTTGGCGGGTCGAATCCCGAGTGCCGCGTAACAGAGTGAGCGCCTGTTACTCGTCCCAGCTTCTGCCAACCTATCAGTTCAAAAGCACGTAAAAATGCAAGTAGAAAAATAGGGACCACTCCGGTGGGAAGGTAAACAGTGTTCCATGCGCTTTTGGCGTCTAGTCATGCCAGCCACATGACCACGGAGACGTCCTTGGACAAGCGCTGGCTCTTCGGCTTTGAAACGGAGATGAGCACCAGCCCCTAGAGTTGGAAACGACTAGCATGCATGTGTGGGGGAACCTTTACCTTTACCTAATAACTAGGCATGAGATATAGAAGATGCCTTTCTGGAATAAACTCATCAAATTTTTAAGAGGACCTGATATTATGATAAAGGGAGAGCTCAGCCATTTCAATATCTGTTGGAAAATGTACTCATCTGGGAGTAGGTTGTCAAAAATATTTTCAGAAGGTTGAAAAAACCAATCAAAGAGGGATGGGAGCTCTGAAAAAATAATAGGAGCAAGCCCCATATGAAGAAATAATGGGGAATACTTTAGATTCATCCATGGATGAATAGAAACCTCACTGTCAAGTGGAAAAACAAGAGCAGGTGTATGGGAAATGAAACTAAGATAATAGGAGTTGGGACTTTCAGCTTGAAATGAAGATGAATATAAGGGGACACATGATTAAGGTATATAAAATCATGTATAGATAGCACTATATTAGGACTCAAGGTCCTCCACTAAAATTAATTTTAGACTGATTTAAGGCTAATAGAAGGAGATTGTTGTTGTTTAAATAGAGCACATAGTTTAATTGTGGGATTCACTGTGGCAATAATCCCAGTCAATTTTAATGGGTTTAAAACAGAACCACGGAAGGTAAGCTACTATGACTACCAATGCTGATGAATGTTTATTACCTCCTGAATCTTAGGCAGGATGCCTTCAATATTGGATACTGGAACAGTTGAATGGAAGTGTAACTTTCCATTCCAGTCTTGGGAGCTTATCAGATGCATCTAGTTCACCATTGTGTGACACAGAAGTATTTTTATGTTCTTGCAGGATAATTAAGAAACTCAAATTGATAGCTAATGATATGAATCCATAATGAAGGGAATTGTTTTGGACATATGTGTGATTTTTAAAAAGGAGTCAAGGACCTGGCGATGCAAAGCGGTTGGACAAGTCGTAATAAAAGGGAACAAGAAAAAGACGGCACTGCTTAACACTTTCTTATGTTTGTCTTCTCTCAAGAGACTGAGAACTCCCTAATGTGACTGAAGATAGTCCCTTAGTTTTATAGTTCTTTCTCATTTTTAACTGTAAGCTATGTAAGGTCATGGAAGCTTGTGGTATATTGTAAGCAACGCAATGACAGATCTGAATTTACTTCATGTTATATTGGTGAAAAATAACTCTAAAGACCAGCTGCAAGAAAAAAGGCAGGGGAAATACAGTGGTTTTCAGGTCTGCTTAGGATGGTTTTTGTGATGTGGAAAATACTGGACTAATGTCCCACTTTGTTAGGTCAGACAAAAAGTCAGCTCGATAGGAAGGCTAAAGCTATCTTTAATGGGATTGGCATATGTTAACAGAATCTTGCAAATCTGATTGTGTCCTCTCCACTTTATATTCCCATGAATCAGGAAATTGCCTGCCTGAGCTATTATCTTGTTTTTCATGACTTAAAAGTGTTTCACCCTTTTGTCCAGTTAATGGTTCCTGTATACTGTAAACTCTGTGGTTATAAAGGCCTTTCGAGGAATTAAAAAATATATATTCAAACTTTTTCTCTGCAGGTATGTTGCCTAGCTCTTCCCCCATTCATAGCCATCGTGGGTGTTGGGAATTGTAGGAGTTTCATTCAAAAGTTCTGGAAGGCAACAACATGAGGAAGATCTGATTAAAAGATAATTCTGTTCACGAATGAAGGCTACATGTCATGTTATTTTGGTACTAACCACTGAGGGGCAGTCGTCATCTACTATACTAAAGCGATCGTAAGCCTTGCACAATTGGACTAAAGTCTTTGTATATGAATAACAGAAGCATTTAAAATAAATAAATGCATAAGTTAACTTATGTGATCAAGAGTTTTTATATTTTTGACACAGAAGCCTAGAAATATCTTAGTAAAGATCATTCAAAATCCCTATAAATAACTCATGAAATACAATGTTTTATTGCATTTATCTTATATAAATCTCTTCTTGCTTTAACTTGAAAACTGAAGGGTTTCTGTAGTACTCTTTATGACTATCAAATTGTATTAAATGACATAAACTTTTGTGTGTTGCGGGTAACTTCATCAGAGGCATAGTATGGCTAGATATGTAGGATTTAAACTGGCTGAGGCAGAAGGGAATGTAAGATAATTATGCAGATACAGGTTTCCTCAAATTAAAATACCTTACCAACCAGGATAGTAACGTGTTAAAAACCCATTATTTTACTGAGTCCTTCTGATTGCCTGAAGCCCATTTGTGTATGTAAATTCAACAATTTATCACCCAATACTACTATTAAAATCCTGCTTTTAATCATTCTTTTTCAGAATTTTAATCATTTTGAGGATGAATAGACTGTTCTGGGAAATTGAAATGCCCTAACATTAGTTTGCTCTTGTTTTGATTCTGATTTAAACCTAAGCCAAGAAATGAAGTGTTACTTGATAAGATAAATGTTGGGATAGAAATGGCTGTAGTGAAGACTGGTTAGAGGCAAAAAAGAACCAAAAAAGGAAGAGGGTGTATTTACATCTGAAATCTCATCTATAACAGCTTCACTGAACTTGTCTCCATGTAACAAAGTATAACAAAATTTACATATCTTAACATTGCAATAAAATTGCCATTAGACCTTAATGGCTTAATGGGAAAATATTACTTTAAACATACCAATGTTCAGATTCACTTTGGCAAAGTGTTTCAGAGCACATGGCAGTGAGAACAAAATACCTTCCTGTGACTCATTAAACCAGTAATGTTTTTTTCAAGACACCGCAGGAACCCACCCCACCCCACAAGGGAAACTTCTGCTGCAGACTTACGAACCTGAATAACAAAAGTAGCAGTTTTAATGAGGTGCTAAAATAATGCAGGTAGTCCTTAATTTGTGACCACATTTGGGATCAGAAAATTAATTGTTAAGTGCCACATTTATTAAGTGACCATCATGTGGCTGTACCTGATGATATCATCTTTTTTGCCATGGTCACTAACTGTGACTATGTGATCACAATTTGCAACCTTCCCTGCTGACTTCTTCATTGACTTTCCTCATTGGAAGCCAGGTAGGAAGGTTGCAAATTTTGATCATGGGATTAAAGGATGCTGCAAATATCGTAAATGCAAGCTGGTTGCTAAGTGCTGGAGGTATCACAGCACTTGAAGTTGTAACTTCAAGGATGAGTCATAAGTCACTTTTTTCAGCACCATCATAACTTTGAACCATAGTTAAACGAATGGTCATACCTCAACTATATTCCTGCTCCTAAGTTTTCAAAATAATCTCTTTCCTATAAAGCCTGAAGCATTACACAAACGTGCTTAAGGTGACTTGAGGTTATTTCACTCGTGGATGAAATGGGGGCAACTTTGCCAGTCCACAGTGGGTTCTCAGTGCCATATGAGCAAGTGAGGACACTACAACAGTGAAACTTCCCCAAAGTATTAAACTAAAACTTTAGTATTTTAGCATCCTTTTACATTTGGGTAATAATGAGATTGTTAAAGACTAATAAATCAGGAGCCCCAAAATATAAATATTACAAAGATTTGTGCTGTGTATTTAAATAAAGATTTAAATAAAACCCAATGGTAGCAAAATAATATTTTGGAAGCAACAGAGATTCAGCCATTTCTGTATTGAAGGGAGATACAATCAACAATGAATTCTTGTTTCCTTAGAATACCGCCATCTGGAGTAAGAAGAAAATATGCTTGTTCCACTTCATAACACACAGCTGTAATTTAAGGCTTAAGGAAATGCAGATCCCATTAGGACCACTAATAGTTCTTGGTTGCCTTAGTAATAGGTGTGCCTTCCACTAGCACTTTTACCACCTGCGCCTCCACCCACTCTCCATCCACCAGAAATGATTAGGCAAATGGGTGGCTTGCAGTGTGTGAAGCACAGTAGTGCTTAGAAAGCCATCCTAATGTTAAGGATAAAAACTGAGCTCTCGTTCCTTGCAGTAAAGAAAAGGAGTTAAAGAGAAAATAAGCCTGCTGGTTTACACACACAGATGCACACAGCACACACACACACACTTCACAATAGGGAGGACTTCACAACTGTTTCATGAATGCCCATGTGAAAGTTCTCTAGCTGAGTTTCTTAACCCCCTTTTTTCTTGTCTGGTATAATTTTATGCTAGGGATTTTCCTATTTTTCGCTCCAATTGTAAACTAGTTAACCTTAATTCAGAGCTGTATGGTGTCTTTGTTCAATGAAAGTACCATGTAAATACTTGCTTTATGCATACATAGAAAAACAAAGTTTTTCTGGTGTTAGTTTTGCACATGGATGGAGTATGCCTGATTCTGTATCAAAAACAGTATGTGTCTTGGCAATGCTAGAATGAAACAAGGCCTACAGATATTTTGTCTTCAAAATAAGCTCATTGTAGAACAGAAACTGCTCTATATACATATGGAAAAAATTCTTCAACTTTGTAGAAAATCAAACAAATCCATTGTCAATTAATATAGAAACTCTATTAAACTGTGACTTCCAATTTCCTAATTTTTTTCTTTTTCACCATCAAAAGAGACTTCTGCTTTTCAACCTCATTTTCAGAGGGTTTTGAATGTATTTCAACATCATTGTTCTGATTTTTAAAGCTTAGTTGATCATTTTTTTTGTTATATATCACTCTAGCACACTGTCCAAGCTTCCTGCTGTGAAAAAACCCCATAGGAGAAGTTCTCTCATTATATCTCCTCAAGAGATTTATCTAATGTGTGGTTAGTCAAAGAGACTGCAGATCACTGAAGAGATGATAGGATAAAAGAAAACAGGATAGTCATATGTTACTCTCTTAGCTCATAGTTACTAAGGTGCAAGATTCCAATACTCCATCTATTAGAGTTTCATGCATTGTTTCTTTGGAAAAAATGATAAACATTATTTTTAGTTTTAAAAATGAATATATAGAAATAATTTGACCACCACTATAGAAGTCTATACTGAGATAGAACCACTCATCTGATTTTGTATAAATCAACTATTTTTTTTGTCAAACATAGTTTGAGAAATCTTTCATTTTTAATACATCAGAACACAATCTGATATACTGAAATTCAGCATTTTACAGTAACTTATATATAGGCTGAAATCAAGAAAACATGCCATTAATGGAGAGTTGAAATTACACAGTCTCAAAACTAAATTTTAAGTCACCTGAGAAAGTGGATCAGAGATGTATTTCATTCACAACAGAAAAGTAAACATAAGGTTTCATAAAACTGAAGCAGCAGAATTGAAATACTTTAATTGAATGCTTTTAAAAAATAATAATAAAATCCTGAGATTTGTATTTCTGAGTATTCAATCCTATTTGTGGAGCTGAATCGAATTTCTCTCCTGCTCCTCGCCCCGCAAAGGTCTTCTTTGTAGACAGAAAAAAGTAGCCTAGTCCTATCCATGTTCTCAACGAAAAAGAGACACATTATATTTTAGCTCATTGTTATCAAAATTCTTATATTTCATAAAATGGCAGACATTTTTAATAAATTTTTGTTTATTTGTTAATTGATTGTCATTTTTATTATTTTGTACTGCACTTTATTGTAAGCTGCCCTGTGTGCCTGTATAGGCAGAAGTGCAGATCATAAATTTAATAATAAAATAAATTATAAACAGAATAAAAGATTTTTTAAAAAAAGAAAAGAACAGCCCTATGTTTTAGTGAGTGAAACTGGCATATCAGACCATCTTTGGATCTCTCGGGATTGAGAACTAAATTTGGAATATTAGTTGTATGACGTCAATTGCAAAAAATTGCTACACTGCCCCCAGGAATTAAAAATTGTGGCTATTATTGTGGGAGCGGAGGGGAAGAGAATGTAATCTTTGGGTAATGTACTATTTAGATTCTCAGAAATAGATAACTGAATAGGAATACGAGTGTCTGCAGGAGGGTAAGGTTTTAATAAGTAAGTAAGTAAGTAAAATGGTTGTTAATTGCACACCCACAATAATCCTCTTGACCTTTTTTGCTCCCTTCTGCACACACAGCAAGACATATAAACATCGGGAAGAAGACTAGTGTGGCCTCTCCTGGTGACAACAGAACTGTTGGAACTATTTTATGAAAGGTTGTAGCCAAGAAGTGAAGACGTTTTTGGTACACTCTGTCATTTAAGGAATAAAAAAATACTTTTCTTAGTTCTTTGACAATAACTTTACAAAAGAGAACAACTGCGTCCAATTCCACTACCCTAAAATTTAATGAGCTGTAAGTAAATTTGAGTCACCAATAAACTACCTGATAAAACAAATGGCTGCGAAAGGGAACCTATTTCAGAACTCTTTGCCTCCTTTCATTGGAATGACACTCTGAAATTGATGGTGTATGTACAAACTCTAATTAACTGTTCCCAAGCATCCTTTCAGTCACAAATAGAACTGTGGAATGCAGGCAAAGAGCCCAAGACAGGCTTTCATCTGTGTGGAGGATTTACTTTTTTTGCCAAATTCCAAAAGATTGTAAGAAAGGGTTAAGAGGAATCATAAGAAAAGAGATTTATGTAACTAGTCAAAAATATTTTATCTTAATAAAGGAGACCTCCACCTCCAAGTGGCACAATTACATAGGGCACCTGGAATTTAAACAAATCCGAAATGACAACCTCTCAGACTCTGAAGTTCAGTCACCCAATCCCAAGCAGAGGCATGCTTTAAAAATCCAGCAGCAGAGAGCTGAGCTCTGCAGGTCAAACACAGGCCAGCAGGACAGTAGACTCTAAGGAATCTCAGCTTTGCATCTGGAGGAGGCTTAGCTTGGCTTATTTATTAATCTCCCTGCCAAACAGAAAATACCAAAATAAACTTTTCAAGCCTCAGTTCTGTCTTGTTTATCTTGCTGTGCCATGCATAGAGCTCTGGGTTCCACCTCACCCTGTCGGTTGTCTTTTCCCCTGGGTTTATTGCTTGTTTATTGGATTGCTGGTCTCAACCAGTGCCAAGCCTTTGACTACACTGCAGTTGCTGTCTTTATATATAAGTAAAAAGGACTCTTTTCTTCTCCAAGTTTTGCCTGAGTTGGCCTATCACTGAACTGCGGCAGGCATCCAGCTTGCTATGTCGTTGGTAGCCAGCACTATTGGTACAGAAAATCTGCAAATTATGAATGGTTTTTAAGGATAGCCCCATGGGCAGCATATTACATAGCCCACATTCAAGATGGCATGGCATGAATGATTGCTTAAAGGGCCTTGTAGGCCAAGCGTAGGTATAACTTTGCATATATCTGTGCAAAGGCCTTCCTGGCCACATCTGCCACCTGCTCTTTCAACAAGAACTACAGGTGCAGAAATCTCACTATCCAACGGTCCTGAATGGATAAGTAGGACCCTATTTTCCAGAATTCACAGAGTAGCCACATTGACTCAGTCTTTCTAGGGTTGAACTTGAGTCTGGTCCTCCCTATTCAGATCCTCCTAGCCTCCTGAGACTGGGACAAGACTTTGGCACTTCATGGATAACCCAGGGCCAAGATTTACAACCTGACCCCAAATTGACAGATGACCTCACTCAGCAGCTTCATGTAGATATTAAATAAAAGGCATGAGAGCCCTGAGGCACCCTATAGGTTAGGGCTATAGTTTGATCTTTATCCTGTTACCAATGCCAACTGAAAGCTCTCATAGAGAAATGAAGGGAGCCACCACAGTACAATGGTTCCCATTCTCAGTCTCTGTAGGCAGTACAGAAGGCTACCATGACAAATGTTATCAAAAGTTGTTGAGAGATTGATGATAACCAGGATAGTAGCATCACGACTGTCCTGGCTTTGTCAGAGGTCAATGACAAACTCCATCAATACTCTCTCATTTTAGCATAAAACCCAAATTAAAAGGATCCAGATAATTCAATTCATTCAGGAGCTTCTTGAACCACAGTCCAATAACCTTTCCTTGAAAGGAAAAACTAGAGACTGGATAAAAATTATCCATGACTGTTGGGACCACTTATGACTTCTTGAGGATTGAGCCCATCACTGCCTCTTTCTAGTTAAGTAGATCCACTGCCACCATCAAGGAGGCTACCACTACCTTATGAACCTGACCTTGTATCATCTTCCAAGTGGCTTTTACAAGCCAGGAGAACAAGTACTAAACAAGTAGTCAAGTTTGCATCCTGAGGACCCTGGCACCTTGTCAGAACTTGTCCAGTTGGAATCCAACTCAAAGTAAATCTGAGCAAAAATGTTTGTCAGATAGTTAGAATATTCCTCACAGTGGACCTGCAACTGATATGTCAGCAGCAAGAAATGAGTTGCCTTAAACAGGCCTGCCGGAGAGCTATTTGCGGATGCTATAACAGGAGAAATAACCTTAATCACTCTTGTTGCCATGATATTATCCCTAATGTGGGCTCTTCTTGGTGTTTAATCAGACTGATAGTATTTTTCTCTAGTGCCTCTCTAGGTATTTCTTCTAATGAATTATTTCTTGAAGATCCTTAGAAAACCAAGGAGCACCAGGACTAACACAGAATGAGGAGGCAGAAAGGTACAATCTGATCCCTCATCATATGCTTATGCCAGGTTGCAACTAAAGTTTTGGCTGGATAGTTTACTAGAGCCTCAGGGAAAACCCCAAACTCCTTTTTAAACTGCATAGGGTCCATTAGCTGCCTGGACTAATCTAACAGCTCCTACCTCAGGATGAGATTGTATCAGTAAGCTGAAAAGCAGTCAGAGAGTGATTTAACTATTGAAAAAGTCTGATGGTACAAGTGGCCGGAGGCAAAAACCAAATCTAGTATGCAATCCATGGAATGTGTTAGGTGCTTGATGACTTGGGTCAGTTGTCATGGTGGCCCTGAAATCCTAAACTGCCACAGATTTATGTCAGCATGGGGCAACTCAACGGCTAACCCAGCAACCGATTCTAACAATAAACATTACTTTCATTTGAGGTTGAATCCTCTGTGTGTGGATATGAAAAATTACTGTCCATTCATCTCTTCTCTCTACTCCCCTGTCCAACAGTGAGGTTGCTGAGAAATAAAGCATTGAGATGGAACCACTCACTGCTTTTATTTTCTAAAACTGCCCACGGTCCATTTATATGTCTTGGAAATAAAAATAATGTTAGAAGTGGCACGTTTCTTTGCAGCATCTACATCCTCATTTAATTATTTTTAATTCAAAGAATATATAATCAAAACATAAGGAGCCTATCCTCTGACCATCTACCCTGTCCTTTGAAAGAATTTCTCAAGAAAATTCATTGCACTGAAACGAGAATGGGCTAAAAACAAATTGCAGGAGAAAAGGCTCTGCCAGCACTTTAGGAACAGTGTTGGAAAGACATTTGTCACTGATGACTGATTACTGCTGTATTGCCATATGTTGGTCAGAAAGATACCAGGGAGAAAGTGCATAAAGGGAGGATGAAAGGCAGCTAACTCTCCATTTTTTCAGGAAAAGACTTTTTCAAAAGAGTGAAGGAATTCTAAGAGACAAAAAAAGTCATGGCTGCTTATCACATTGTCAGAGCTGAGTCACAGGCAGTAAATGAATTGGAGCTGAAATTCAGCTAGACTGCCAGCTAGGAATCATAACACATCATGGCCCAAGAGCCTTGGTGGAGCAGTGGGCTAATGCCTCCTTAAGTAACACCAGCTGCCTGCAATTAGTGCAGGTTCGCATCCCACCAGGCTCAAGGTTGACTCAGCCTTCCATCCTTCCAAGGTAGGTAAAATGAGGACCCAGATTGTTGGGGGCAATAAGCTGACTTTGTAATAATGCTGCTTGGGGGGGGGGCGAAAGCCCTAATAAGCAGGCATATACATAGAATGAAGGCTATTGCTAAGCACATTGATTTGTGCTTTAAATTGTAAGCCGCCCTGAGTCTTCGGAGAAGGGCGGAATATAAATGGGATTTTTAAAAAAAAGGTCAAGAAAAATGCTCCTTTTCCAGATAAAACCCCCTCCCTGGATGAATAGCCTGGACACTACTTCCCACTTCCAATGCTTTAGGCATCATAAACCAGGGAGAGGCTCCAAAGCAGAGTCCCGTTGGCTACTATGATCATAGAAGCTATTCATTCTATTTGTTTATTTAACTTTATTTATATAGCTTATTTATGTCTATAGATTTATGATACTTGGGTGCAATCCATATTAGGTTATCAAATGTGAAAACTGCTACCTATTCTCATAAATAGCACATGCATAAGATATTAAATGAGCATTTTGGGCAGAATGAATATTTCCAAAGGAATAGCTTTGCCACAACTGTTTTGTGGTACCTTAAGCACAGGTGTATTAAAAGGAAGAATAGGCAAATTAAACTGTGCATATATGATTCAGAAGGCCTTGTGCTTCAGTGCTGGAAGTACAGCAAAGTGAGCCCTTCATGGATATGGTAAATTGTGACACATTGCAAGAGAATCTGACCTACTTCAAATTTGGCTCTGCATCTTTAAATGTAAAAGGGTAGTAGTGTGCAGATTGCTAAAAGAAAAAAAAACACCAAAGTGTTTTTCCAATATTGTAATATGTCTGTGCTGGTGACAAATCAAAATTTATATATCCAAACAAGCACCACCCCAATCACTACCCCCCAGCTGCATTTGCCAGAAATGCAGTGCTGGACATATATAAAAAAGAAATGTTTTGGATTGATAATATGCAATAAAAGTTCTCTGAAGAAGATGGATGGAGAATGTATATCATAGTTAAGAAACAGAAGACACTGAATGCATGTAAGGTAGGAGTATGCCAATTGTCAAAGGAGGTATGAAATATCCCCTCCTTTGCAGACATTTGGACTTTCCCTGTAGCAAAGAAAAATCAGATCCAAAAGAGTTCAAGAATTCAAATATAGACTTGAGATCAACCTCTGTGTGCATGGGCTGACAGACCCTCACAAAGTCAAGACTAGTTTTCTAGGGCTACATTTACCAAAAACTATTCAGAAAAAAACCTTTGTACGAGTGCATGTACAGCTTTTCTATGTTGAAAATTAAAGCAGCTTGTCTCTTGCTGGCTCCAATGCAAGCCTGAAAAAAATAGGGCACTGCTCCTTTAAGAATTTCTATTCAGAGAGACGGATTTACTCCCAGGTACAGAAATAGGAAAGACTGTTTTGCTTCAGTATGGAGTGCAGGCATTTGTTTTGCTATACTTTAGGACTGATAATACTGAATATGATAAATGAACCTCTAGTGACCTTAAACTCTGATTTGTTTGGATAAATAAATATCATTTTATGAAAAAGCAGCCTTGAGGAGGCCTTGTCTGTAAAGCAGTTTTGTTGAGTCATCTTGGAATCTGCATTGAGATTTAGAGTGACTGCAGCTCAGTCATTCCCTCTGCTGCCTAAACCCTGGTACAAAATTTGGTTTTTTAACTTTTGTATGGTGGATTTTTTAATTCCCTGTAAACCGCCCTGAGTCCTCAGGGAATAGGGCGGTATATAAATGTAACTAAATAAATAAATAAATAAATAAATAAATAAATAAATAAATAAATAAATAAATAAAATAGACCCTACCAAAAGAATTTGTGTGTCTATAAAAGAAGTTGGATGCTAAAACTGAACAGAGCTTGTGTTAGTTATTCTATTAAGGGACAAAAGGAACATGTGAAGTATTTTGATTGTAACTGAAAGAAGAAACTAACTTCGGAAAAATTATAACAGTTTTTAATTCCTTTTAATATAATTATGTCTCATAAGAATTTTTAAACTAAGTAGTTCTATGCTATAATCGTAGCCATAGTCAGTTATGTAGTATATAGTTGACAGTGACTGTGGCGTCTTGGATGCCTTATTCCTTAATCTCCGTTGAGGAAGAGAAGGAATGAAGCAGAAGAGGTGAAGGTTTAACACCATCTCAACATTCTATACACAATAGCCTAGATAAGCCTCTAATATATTTATTTTACAGTAGAATAGACTGATTTAAATCAAGATTCTACTATAAACATTAGAACTCTGTTATCATTGGGCAACAACTAGAGGGCCCTGTACTCCGAATCAAAATGTTTTGCTTTGAGGCTGATATTCTGTCCTAACTTTTGTTCCCCTGCTAGCTAACCAAATGTATTGTTCTAAATATATTCTGAAGAGAATATTTTGAGGATGTTTGACTTCATGTACTTCCTGCTCTCTCTTCTATAGCAACCTCTGATGAAAGTTGTGTTGGCCACATTAATACACTTCCCCAAAGGGGATGGTAGGGAAGTACTGTAAAATTTATGCTGTCTGACTGTGTAGTGGCTTTTTCAGGGTTTAACAGGTCATATTATTATACAAATTGTGAAGAATGAATAATACTTAATAAAATAAATGGGTGGGGAACAAGATAATTTATTGTGCTTTAACCATTGTGTCTTCAATCATTTATAATAACCTGCTTTTACATAATTTTGAGACATAAAGATAATTTGGAAACCACAACAATTAGATTTACACAACATCATGCCAAGCCAAAAATAAACAAAATCACATGATATATGAATCTGGCCACAGACTTAATCTTTCAACATTAAAATCCTCACCAGAGATTTACTCCCCCCCTTGGGTTACTTTCTTGGCATTACTTATTCATTAAAAATAAATATTTACCTTTCCATTGGGATACAAGGTTCCAGAGAGCTGAAGATCAATGAACAGTTGATAATAAAGTAAGACAACTAAAGGAGTGGGAGCAGGGGGTAGAAAAAAAACCCCAGACAGTAGTTGTGACTGCATGATTAAATCCCTACTCCCTTTTTAAATGTGTGGTGCTTGTAAGAAACGTCCAGGGCTTCTACTATGGTGACAGCTGCCATTTGATTTGAGCCCCGTGTCCACCCCTGAAAGATAAAATAATCTCTATTATTATATGATATTTGAAAGAGAGCCTTTTAACAAAACTCATGGCAAAGTTCTTTTTCATTTATGAAAGACTAAACTTAGTAACTGTATTAAATACACATGTGGTCCTGAGAAAATTGATTCAAATATTGTAAGTAAAAACAGATTATAGATTTAGAAGATCGAAGACTACAAGGAGGCAGAAAAAAATGAGTATGGAACTCTCAGGTCATGCTTACATTGCTAAGATACTTAATTTCTTTGCCTAAACTTACCTTTCTCTTGGTTAATTCCAGGCAGTGATTCAAGGACACAGCTTAGAAGAAATCCAATAACAGTTATGTACAGGGCTTTTTTTCTCATAGAACGCCCAGAACGGAGTTCCGGCACCTTTTTTGGATGGAACCTTGTAGGGTAGGCAAGGCGGGTTGTATGACATGAGTGAGTTCCGGCACCTTTTTCTTTTACAAAAAAAGCACTGGTTATGTAGAATGCAAACCATATTTGTAACAAAACAATATTAAAACACCTTTTTCCTTGGCCTCTGTTATATAATGGCGTGAGGGCCTCATGCTTTGGAGAAATAACAGCATTTAAAACCTGTGTCTTGTTGTTATAACAGATCAATCTGGTTTCAAGTTGTTTGCTCTTTGCTAGATATAAGAATCACATAGTAGACAGATATAATGGAATATATAAATGGCTTTAAGGAAAAGAGGAGAGAAGATGCTGCCTAGGAATCAGATAAGAGAACAAGAGCTCACAGTTGCTTAGGGGTCAAAAAAACAAAAGTAGGAAAGACATCCCTAATGGATCAAGGGGTTAAAAGTGGAGGCAGTATGTCTTCAGACTTGCAAAATTCTGTTAATGGAACTTTACAATAAGGTAGAATCATTTCATCATCTCCATGTAGTTATCTGAGAGGACTTACAACAGCACCTAACTTCCAAATAAGGAAGCCTGATGGCCTGTAGTTAGTTAGTTGCTCTTTTCTTATTTTATAACCCATCCCTGACTTTACTTCATTTTAGCTGCTCTCTCGATACATTGCTTGCAATAACACAGCTCCATGATTTCACTGAGGATATTCTAGTGATGTATCTATTATGACTGCTGTGTATGTCACATTCTGTGTAGATAGAGAACTTTCCACCCAAACCTAAGGCTGGAAGAGCTCGGGAACAGGACTGTACTTTTCTCTTTCAGGCCTTTGAGGAACAATCCTCCTTCCATTATACTCAATCCAATCAATATAGTTTAACTACTACAGTATTAAAATTCTTCAGTCACACATTTTCAGTGAAGGAAGAGTTGGCTGAGAAATAACGCCCCTTAGCTAAGAGTAAAAATATCTGTCTTGATGTATAAGATATCTGCATATCAGACTATTAAGAGATGCTGCACTTTTTGCTTGAAAATTCATCTTCATCTGTCAGCTTTTCCTACCAGAAAAGAAAAGAACAGGACTCTGAAATGTCATTGGATAGCAACTCTTGGCATTGTACATTGATGTTACAGTAACTTCAGGATTTGTAATTTTTTTAACGTGGAGGGACCTTTAGGAGTTGCTTGAAGATGTTTTTCAGTTGTTTTCCATTATTAATGTTTTGGCAAACTGCTGAGTCACAATAGTCTTGGGTTACTCTGCCTGCCTCCTTCTGCTATTAGTTTTCTTTTTCTCATATGCATAAAATGTTTTTTTTTTCATAAACAGCAGCCGGTCCTTGGTTGGAGATACTTTTCTGCACTCTTTGGGAAAGAAAACAGCAGCAACAGGAACATCTGCAGGGGGTTAGGATTTTTTTTTTAAAAAAAGGCAGGATGGGGCTTGCAACTGAAGCAACTGAAGTCCTGATCTTTTTTTATCTGCCTTGCATGTTTTGATCCCCTCCCTAGAGGTCCTCAGGCAGTGGGAAGCGGCAAAAGAGGTCCTATCAGTGGGGTGCAGATAACCTTACTTGAGTTATTTTTGCATTTCAGTGACCCATTTACACTTGTTCTATAACAGCCTACAGCTTTCTCAGCTGTTTTTCAAGGCTTTATAACTGATGAACTTTATAACTATGAAAATGTGTGAAAGAGTGGGGCAGAGATCCATTTAACAGTGAAGAAGAAAGTGTAGTGGGGTATGTAGGCTGTGGTTAAAAACATCACACATAAAAGTAGGTGAAACTTTGATCACATTGTTACGACTGTTATCTTGACATTTTTTGCGCATAACTTGTGGGCACCCCTGAGAATCTGGAATTGAAAGGTGACCCAGGACTTGAGCCAAGAAGAGCATTAAATAGATGCAATAATTAGGCAAAGTTTGATGAATATATACTGCTCAAAAAATAAAGGGAACAGAAAATAAGACATCCTACTATTAAATACAGTACATTGTGTTGTTTAAGTGTTCCCTTTATTTTTTTGAGCAGTATATATAAAAAAGAGTAGGTTTACAATATTGTTTATTGGTAGTAAGATGATATCATATTATAGGTTATATTAAAGTTGATATTACCAGGAAGCAATAATAATATCCACTTATTTTTAGTTGTCTGGATGTTTTATTTAATAATTGATTTATTATCATTTATTAAAGCCTTGTAAAGCACTGGATGTTTACAGTATATGTTTGTAGCTATCTAGAATGAATACTGCTGTGTCCTTCTGATTCAGTGGGACTGGAATTTTTAAATGTTTGCTAATCAGCCAAATAAATCAGTGACTGTCCTTCTGGTTCATTTGCAGATTCCTTCCCATTCCATCTGAAAATCTGCATTTTAAAAGCTTACTAATCAGTTTGAAACTACTGAACGGTGAAAATGTAATGGCAAGGACATATGTGGTTATGAAAAAACCTGAAATGTGATGTTTGAATATTGTTTTCTTTAAAAAAAAAAGAGTTACAGAAAGATTGTTCCAGTAAGAATGGAAGATCATTGTGAAATGTTCTAACATTTGACAGCGATTCCAGAATTTGTCAGATGGGTCAGATTAGGTCTTCTGCCCCTGCCCATATGAATCCATTGTACCCCGCCAATTGACAATCTATATGCATACCCTGGTGACTCTGCCAGCATGTAGTGTGGTGGGATGTTCCACTCTGGCCAATTCATCTGGGGCAAAAAGAGCTGTGGTGGTGCAGTGGTTAGAATGCACTATTGCAAGCTAACTCTGCATTTCATTCCCAGGAGTTCAATCCTGACTGATTCAAGGTTGACTCCATCCTTCTGAGGTCGGTAAAATGAGGACCCAGATTGTTGGGGACAATATGCTGACTCTGTAAACTGCTTAAAGAGTTGTAAACAGCTGTAAAGCACTACGAAGTGGTATAAAAGTCTAAGTACTATCGCTATTGCTATTATCTGGCATTCCTTTCTGAATTGGGTTACCTGCACTGTATCAGTCCAAGCCAGGTCTTGGGCAAGTAAACAAAACTTGGAGAAATCCTCTATCATTGATGCCCTGTTGGCATAGCCAGCATATTCATCTATTTGCCATCTTGGCTTTGGTGGGGGTCTTCAAAAACCTACTGGAACTTTCCCACAAAGTATAGTACAATTAGCTTTATAATGTGTACCTTTCAGCCAAACAATATAGGATTGTCAATTTGGTAGTAGGAGGTATCAGGGATGGTAGTTTATTACTACAAACAGGGCTTTTTTTCCTCACAGAATGCTCAGAACAGAGTTCCGGCACCTTTTTTGAATGGAACCTTGTAGGGTAGGCAAGGCGGGTTGTATGACATGTGTGAGTTCCAGCACCTTTTTCTTTTACAAAAAAAGCACTGACTACAAATGTCATCTTAACAGCATTTAAAGGGGAACAGCCTAATCCCAGGTTTGTATATAAGTTATACTGTGCTAAGAAGAAGGTAAAGAGACTAGTGTGCCTGTTAAATTTCTAAGGTAACATGACGGACATTCTGGGTGACATAATGTCAAATCTTTTCATTCTTTTAATTGTGTCTGCATGTTTGCAATTTCCATTCGTACCATCCAGTCATGTAAGGTTTTTTTTTTATGTCTCCATTTAAACTTCCCAGTTAGTGTTTGTGGGGGAAAAAAAGGCTGGAAGCAAGTTCTCCTAGACTTACTACAGGACCTAGGTAGGCACTGAAACATCTAGCAAAGTAGGTACAAGTTCAGTGTGTCTGTGTTTGAGGTTCACACAGGAGGCAGAGTCTAGCATGGATGTGTGCTTGAGTTCAGGGTGACTGGCAAGAAGAATGATGGACATAAATGCCAAGGAAGCTGCATCTGTACATGGAGCAACAGGCACAAAGTACACAGGTATAAGTCCAGCCAGTTGTACCTAATGATAATTCCATGATTCAAGAAATAATGGCTAAAATTGTTGAGTGAATCCATATTTATATTAACTCACGGGATTACTAGATTTTGATTTTCCTCTTCCTCTAGAGTGGTTATACAGTTTATCTTGTGGGATAAAAATCATTGGTCTGTGATGCCTCAAGTCATCCAAGAAAGATGTTTGTGGAAGGGGATCCAAACCTTTCTTTTAGTTTTAATCTGGTACTTTAACCATGACATTAATTAGGTAAAGGTAAAGGTAAAGGTTCCCCTGCACATGCGTGCTAGTCGTTTCCGACTCTAGGGGCCGGTGCTCATCTCCATTTCAAAGCCGAAGAGCCAGCGCTTGTCCGAGGACATCTCCGTGGTCATGTGGCTGGCATGACTAGTCACCAAAGGCGCACGGAATGCTATTACCTTCCCACCGGAGCGGTCCCTATTTTTCTACTTGCATTTTTACGTGCTTTCAAACTGCTAGGTTTGAAGCTGGGACGAGTAACAGGCGCTCACTCTGTTACGCGGCACTCGGGATTCGACCCGCCAAACTGCCGACCTTCTGATCAACAAGCTCAGCGTCCTAACCCACTGAGCCACCACGTCCCTTATGACATTAATTACATTGGCATTATTGTAATAAAAATCATGTTCCCTGTTGTAGAACCTATTTGTTTCTCACTCTGTTAGTGGGTATGCTGGTCCCATGTGCTCTGTTTTACAGATGAGTATCTTGTCCCCAGTGGACTCCTTTGTCCATGTTTGTCTGAAAGCTGCAATTTTGATACTATATTTAGTACAAGAGGCCTTGTTTTTTTTTTAAAAAAAGGGACGCGGTGGCTCAGTGGGTTAGGACGCTGAGCTTGTCGATCAGATGGTCGGCAGTTTGGCGGGTCGAATCCCGAGTGCCGCGTAACAGAGTGAGCGCCTGTTACTCATCCCAGCTTCTGCCAACCTAGCAGTTCGAAAGCACGTAAAAATGCAAGTAGGAAAATAGGGACCACTACGGTGGGAAGGTAACAGCATTCCGTGTGCCTTTGGCATCTAGTCATGCCGGCCACATGACCATGGAGATGTCCTCGGACAAGTGCTGGCTCTTCGGCTTTGAAACGGAGATGAGCACCAGCCTCTAAAGTTGGAAACGACTAGCACACATGTGCGGGGGAACCTTTACCTTTACCTTTAATCTTGTAAAAAGACCTTCTTAAAAACATGTCCGATACTATCTCACTGCCTAGATTGGTATCAATAAATGAACTGCTAAGTTTGTTTCTGAATAAGCTGTGACAGGAGAACCCCTTGAGGGGGACAGATATTATAATGTTTATTTTAGAGATAACATGAGTGACTGTGGCTGAAATTGCTCTGGCAGTGAGTGTCACTGCAGGCCCTTTGGAAGCAACTTTGTGAGATTAAAAAGAAGTCTGCTTGGTTTGGAAAAAAAATCATAAGAAATTGCTGTGTAATCTGCAGAAATGCCCTACATGCTATCTTCACTGCCAATACCAGGTACTGCCAAAAGGTTTTGAAAGCATACTGAAAAACAAATACAGTGGAACGATAAGCCTTACCTGTTTCAGCCACAATAAAGACTTTCCTCAGAGTCACAAGATAAAAATACAAAGCTGCTTGCCGAGCTTACTCTAGGGCAGGGGTAGGCAACCTCAGCTCTTTTATGACTCATGGACTTCAACTCCCATAATTCCTGAGTCAGCTATGAGTCATAAAAGAGCCGAGGTTGCCTACCCCTGCTCTAGGGAATG
This sequence comes from Vipera ursinii, assembly GCF_947247035.1. Taxonomy (NCBI): domain Eukaryota; kingdom Metazoa; phylum Chordata; class Lepidosauria; order Squamata; family Viperidae; genus Vipera; species Vipera ursinii. Next base: position 260,685,393 of record NC_139513.1, read on the forward strand.
GTTGCATTATTATTGCCCTGCCGTAACTGAAGTTGTCAAGTCACTGTTTTAGAGAGCTCTGTAAGCAATTTTGTATTTTTACCTCTTTCCCAAAGGATGGACCTCATTAAGGCTGAAATGCTCAGGCCTTTATTTCATTTGTTCCGCATCTTGTGACATTATCTCCTTTCCCTGCTTGTTTCTGAGGGATGTGGTCTGATTTCTTATGTTAATGACATACAGAACATTTCTGAAGGTCAGCATAATAGAATGGGCCTCTTAATGATGGCTAAATTTCCTCAGAGAAAGAAAGCCAGAGGAAGTGGATATGTTTAATTTGGAATAAAGAAGATGAAGAGCAGAGATAATAATGGAACCTAGGAAAAGATTGAAATCAGTTGTCTCATGTCCTGGGTGCAAGACATGGAATTATGACCTTAAATGAGTGGGTGGCAGGTTTGGCTGTTAGAAAAAGGAGCTTGATGGTATAAGCAAAGACCAAGGACCTTCTGTCTGTGAAAAAATCATGGTTCCAATATTGAAAAATGGATTGGATCCAACAGCATCAGTATGATCCAACAGGATCGGTATGATCCTTCTGCTTTATCTTCTTTTTTCCCCTCATTCTGTCTCCCCTTGTCTGGAAACAAGAAAATTTGATGTCACTGCAGTTTAAAGTGAATGCATTAAGATTTCAAGTTTTCAATTTATTTTCCCACAAACAAAATTCAAAACCAAGGCAAATGATGAGGGTTGTGAGAGAGAACTGTGGAAAGAGAAACTGTATAAAAAAATTAGGTGACATTAGATATTAGATATATGATATTACAATTACATGAACAGCAATGATAACTTGGCTCACACACAAAAAGCATATTTTAGCCTGCTTTTGGCTTAATGCTTGAGTTCACCTATTGAGGATTAATAGTTGATAAAATAGAATTGCAATATAATTAATGGTTGCTTACTGCCCTTAACCCTTCATCACGACTTGTTCAACAAACCAGGGTTTAAAATTTGGCTTAGTGTTATGTCAAAGTCAGCTGTAATTTCTTTTATTTCAATTATTTGTTCATTTCACGTTTATGTTTTTGTAGTTAATAAGTACAGCAATAAAAGACAAAATAAAAATTGATAGCTATATTTAAAACAAAAGTCTTATTTTGGTAAAATTACCAGGAAACTGCAAATAGAGCATGCATACTGTTTACATAAGATCATAATTGCAGCCAAGGAGCTAAGAAACAATAGTTTTGAACTGATTAGATTCAGTCAAGCAAACCATATTACTATATGACTTAATTAGCTTTACTGTACACTGTTATTTGAGATTTGGTTCATCATAGCCATACCAATATTCCATGTATTTTTTTGTTAGAGGATATAAATTGTGCTTAGCACAGCATGGTATTTGGTAATAAACATGGAAGCAAATATTGCTTTAGAGCAGGGGTGTCAAACTCGCAACATCACATTACGTGTCACGACATATTGTGACTTTTTTTCCACTGCAGGTAATGGGGTGGGTGCGGCTTCGGCATGATGCATCCGGCCCGTGGGCCGGCAGTTTGACACCCCTGCTCTAGAGTAGTGTTTTTCAAACTTGGGAAATTTAAAATATATGGACAACTCCCAGAATTCCCCAGTCAGCATTCCCCCATGATGGCTGGGGAATTCTGGAACTTGAAGTCCACCTTAAAGTTGCCAGGTTTGAAAACACTGCTTTACAGCATGTGCAAAATATTTCAACTTAAAGAAAAGATACAGTCCCTTTTCAGACCTTAAGATTTATTTATTTATTTATTTATTATTGGGACTTATATGCCGCCCTATCTCCCGAAGATAAATATTTGAAGTCAGGAACTCTAAAAAGAAGAATATTATATTTTAAAAAGCAAAAGATAGAGACTTCCCGCCCCAAAATCTTTGCTTTCTTTCAGATATCTAATAGTTCTGATCTATGTAGAATGGGATTGATCCATATTTATATGCCAACTCTTTCTTAAACAGAAGCTCATTATCCAAGAGCAAAAGGATCTTTTTAATATCTGCCATCTGAAAAATCTTATCATACATACAGAATCATCTGAACATGAATCTCATACAGTTAATATTAACATTGTTACAGTGGGAAAAATGAATATTGCATGGTACTGAAAGCAATATATTGTAACACAGAATGCAAGCAGCAGCTGATTTCATATTAATCAATTTACAATTACATATTCAAACTGCTGTCAAAAGATGGGGCCATTATTCAGTTGATAGATCCAGTTTGCAGCTAATGGTGGAAAAATGTATCAGTATCCCAACATATTTATTTACTTGCATGTTTATTCTCTAGTGGAAGGAACAATATGATGATTTTGGGACTATTGGCTAGCTTGGGAAATTGAAAAAATACTGTATATCAGGAGCCTTGGTGGAGCAGTGGGCTAATGCCTCCTTAAGTAACACCAGCTGCCTGCAATTAGTGCAGGTTCACATCCCACCAGGCTCAAGGTTGACTCAGCCTTCCATCCTTCTGAGGTAGGTAAAATGAGGACCCAGATTGTTGGGAGCAATAAGCTGACTTTGTAATAATGCTGCTTAGGGTGTGTGTGAAAGCCCTAATAAGCAGGCATATACATAGAATGAAGGCTACTGCTAAGCTTGTAAGCCGCCCTGAGTCTTCGGAGAAGGGCGGGATATAAATGGAATTAAAATAAAATAAATAAATAAAATAAATAAAAAATAAATATCAGGAGAAGGCAATGGAAGCGCTACCTAACACTGCCAAGAAAACTGCATGGGTTTTCATCTGTTCACTACCATAGATGTACCTTTTTTGTTTATGTATATTTTTCTGTATATCAACAACATAAGACATGCAGATGATACCACTCTAATGGCAGAAAGTGAAGAGGAACTAAAGAGCCTCTTGTTGCGAGTGAAGGAGAGTGCAAAAGTTGGGTTGAAACTAAACATTAAGAAAACCAAGATTATGGCATCTGGCCCTCTCAATTCCTGGCAAATAGATGGGGAAGAAATGGAGGTAGTGACAGATTTTATTTTCCTGGGCTCCAAGATCACTGCAGATGGGGACTGTAGCCAAGAAATTAAAAGATGCTTGCTCCTAGGGAGGAAAACCATGGCAAATCTAGAGAGCACACTAAAAAGCAGAGACATCACCCTGCCAACAAAACTGTGTATAGTCAAGGCTATGGTCTTCCCATTTGCAATGTAAGGCTGTGAAAGTTGGACCATATGAAAGGCTGAGCGCCAAAGAATTGAGGCCGTTGAACTATGGTGCTGGAGAAGACTCCTGCGAGTCCCTTGGACTGCAAGGCAACCAAACCAGTCAGTCCTAGAGGAGATCAACCCTGACTGCTCTTTAGAAGGCCAGATCCTGAGGTTGAAACTCAAATACTTTGGCCACCTAATGAGAAGGAAGGACTCACTGGAGAAGAGCCTAATGCTGGGAAAGATTGAGGGCAATAGAAGAAGGGGACAACAGAGAATGAGGTGGCTGCACGGACTCACTAAAGCAGTAGGTGAGAGCTTAAATGGACTCCAGAAGGTAGAGGACAGGAAGGCCTGGAGGAATGTTGTCCATGGGGTCGGGATGGGTCGGACATGACTTCGCAACAACAACAAATATTTTTCTGCAAAGTGCTGTGAATAACAAAAACCTAACGGACAATGAATATTACAATAGAAGCAGAATTCCTCAGTTTACAAAAAATAATAATGAAAACTTTAGTACATATTTAGCACATTCATCCAACTCTGCAAACGTTTTACTCAGTTGAAGCAAGAACCCTCCTATATCAATCTGCTTGTATAAGTCCATTGTTTCAATCCAAATAACTAATTCTTAGCATGTGTCTCTGCTTCTCATGTAGGGCAAAAAAAATTAACTAACACTTTTATGTGTCATCCATTTCCTCAAAGAACTCAGAATTAGCTGCTTTTAAAGGTATTTTTAATATTGCAAACTGAGGATGCCTAAATATTTTAAATTATAAATTAATATAAACAATCTTAACATATTTTAATATGAATTATTAATACATATAAATGATAAAATAATTAACATAAGCAAGATATCTTTAATAATGGAAGTAAGGTCTACGGACAGGGACCAAGCCCAAAGCCACCACATTCCCAGAAGAACTGAAAGGCTGATTAGTTTTCTCCATTACAAAGTGATAATGTTTCCTTTTATTATTGAACTGCCTTTGATAAGAAGCTTACAACTCTTAATTATATCTTCATTATTTTAACACTTTAATTATATCCAATTATTCCATGATTTCTTTCAAGAAGAGAAATCTTCTTAAATACAATTATTTATAAGATATTGAAGGATTTTTTTTCACCCTTGAACCTCAATTTGTTTTACACAATCAAATTAGAACAAAAACCAGTTTAAGCTACTGGGAAAATAGGTATTAGAATCTTGCTGTTAATTAACCTACTATCTCATGATTTTCTCATCCAAATGCATCCTTAATCTATAGATTCTAGTGGCTTCTTGTTCATTTCATTCTAAGTGAATGTGTCACTACATTATTAATTTTCTTCTTGAAAAAAAAATTACTCCTCCAAGGCAATGCAGTCATGAGACAAATTTTAACAGCAGCTTATAGAAAGGCTGCCATATTCATTTAAAATTCTGGTTTACAAGATGTATTCCCTCTCTATTTCTGAACTTATTTTATTAAACATATTAAAAGACATATCAATATTATTTTTTCTGGCTGAGTTTTATATTGTTTAAAAATTGAATGGCTATTTAAAAAAATAGATACAAATGTTTTTAAAAAATATAGTGGCTTGATAGTTGTTTATTTTTTCAATAAAAATAGACCTGCTCTGAATATTGCTATTTGTGTACACAACATGAAATCGAATACTTCAGATTTGAATCATGTAGGCTATGCAAAGTTAGAGTGGACAGCAGGATTTTTTGTGTTATTGAATACTGTACATGACACACCTATTTACAGTACATGACACACATACAACAATGGAAATGTGATACACATTTAGCCAGAATTTTTAGACATTCTAATTGGAGATGCTAGGATAAGTTTCAATGGAAAGATTAATGACAGAGAAGAATTGATACACACAGTGAAAAATCTCTTTTCAAATATCTCCTGGCTGATTGTTTTAGCTTCTGGAGAGGTCTATAAGGAATGATAACTTTTCAGGTCCAAAAAAGTGTTTAATTTGCTTATCAAAGACTTATTTACATTCGATTTCTAATTTCCAATTGACCTCATATGGCTGGACAGGGACAGCCGAAGGGCTGAATTGGGGGCTGTAAAATGCCCACGTCTGTTCTATCTTTTAAAAACTCAAAGCATGAAGTTGTGTCAGCAGATAAATCAGAAGCAGGAACCCAAGCACTGGGTTGATGGGAATACCTGCTTATGCTATGCAAGTACTAAAATTAAAACAGCCCTGCTTAAAAGGAAAATAAGCAGAAAAAAAAATCCTCACCTATCCTAATACGTTTAGTAAATCAAGCCCATTTTAAGGGTAAATACTTTAGAAGAGCTTTATTTTTAGAAGATACATGATTAAAAGATGCATAGTTGCATAGATGCATAGTTAAAGAACAAAAAGGCAAAAAGAGAAGGAATTGAAAGTACCTGGAGAAAGAAGATAAACTAAAGAATGTTCTTTTTTCATTCTATGAATATCTAAATGCAAAGAGAATAGAACCAAAGACAATACAGAGGTTAGGAAAGAAAAGATAAAGAGGATTGTGGATAGAACTGGAAAGGCAAAAAAGTTATGTTATGGTATTTCCAGTCAGCAAAGGAAGCAGAAACCACAGAATTCAATTTCTCCTAACAGAGAGTAGCTAAAATAAACTAAAATAAATTAAGCAAAAGTCTTACTGGATAAGGGAGATCACCAGCAAGAAAGAAATTACAAATGTGAACATCTCTTTATATGTTTTGATACTATACAAGGAGATATATAGACTGTCTTTGAAAGATGCCGGTATTACCAAATATAAGTGTAGCAACAGAATAGATATAATCTGAGCCAAATGCAGAGTTGGAAGGGTAGCCAATTATTAGCCATTCAATTTACTGGAACTTAATTTTAATTCCTCAGGAAAGTAACTTGAAAAGTATTCTTTTCAGCTGTCAAAATAATTTTTGACAAAATAATTCAATATAGTACAATATAATACAGTGGCAAAATAATTCAAAGTAATGAGTGGTTTGGAGTCTGCTCAGTATTTGCTCTTTTGCCAATGGCCATGAAAAAGGTTATAGGGTTCTGCAAAATGACTATCCTTTTGTCATTGCTTTTCCCTGTGCCAAATATAAACTCTGATCAAAAACTTGTACAGTATTTACATTTCTTTCCTGTTTCATAAATCAGCTATCTATGCTGATATTTGCAGCACTATGCAATGCCTTCAAGCTATAAATAGTGTCACTCTGTAGGAAATCTTTTACCTCCTTCATTTTTGGTTGTAATCTGCCTCTTCAGTCTATATGTTTGCCCTAAAAAGTACTTTTTAAGTTTCATTTAAGATCTAGCAGGAACATTTCCTGAATTTAGATAGATGTAGGTATTCTTACATTCATTTGGTGAAAGACAGCAGGGTAAATTAATTTCTGAATATAAGCAAAGAAATTAGTTGTGTTTCTGCCTGTTAAGTTACAATAGGAATGTAAAGAATTTAGCTTTGAAAAAACTAATCTTCCATATTTTTCTCTGTGATCTTTACAATACAGCTAGGCAATCTGTGGCCTATGGGTCTTATGCAGGCCACAAACCTCAATTTTCATTGGATAAAAATGAAATTTAGTAGATCAGACAATTTTAGCAGCATCACTGGTAGAAAAATATGAATGATGATGGAAATAAAAGCATAAACCATCTCTGAGAAAAAAACAAACCCATTGCGATTTTAAGCACTCAATCCTGAAACACTCTTCAAAACAGAGAAAACATTTCCAGTCCATCCCCTTTTGATACTAACATATCACCAATCATCTCCCCTTCAACTGGGGAAAAAAACCCTTGTAGCAGAAAATCAGGCCACAAAAAGGTTACCCACCCTGCTTTATGTTAGATGCATGTATAATTTAATTGTAACTATTGATAAAACTGGAGTGACCAGGAAAGTCTGTGATTTGATTTAAAAAGCACTGAAGTGGATGCTCTGTGCATACCTGAAAATTAAGAGAAACTTGACAATATAAATAAAATATGCTCAAATTCCTCATTGAAGGCAAGGTGATCTTGCCTTCTGTTTTAAATGTTCAGCAACTTGCAGATATAATGAGAATCTGTGTCAGACTAATTCATTTACAGATGGTAGGAGATGAAGAGTCAACATTCTGTTCCCACCAAGTCTCTGTGTTCTGCTATATTTTACTACCATATTGTATATGAGGATTTTTGCCAGTACAAACTCTCCAAAGTAGAGAGTTACAACTTTGGCATTTTTTTGCTTCCTGTAAATAAACAATAATTAAACTTTTTAAAAATGTATCTTTGTACCTTTACAAGTGTGATCATTTTTGTTGTTTTCTATTCGATTCCTCCACCTCCTTATACTGTATTAACCTATATTCTCTTAGCTCCATGTGGTAGTTGCTGACAGAACCATGGACAGCAGATTCCTGTTTTCTAGTACACAATTGCGAACTCTAGAGGTGTTCCTTTGAAAAATTACTTATGTGATTGTTTGAAGGCTTAAGATAATGATGGACATATGTTTAAAGCTGTTGAAGTTTTATTATTAAGTGTATATCAAAATTGTTATGATATCCAGTATTTTCAGGTTGGATCACACTGTTTCAAGTGAAACACAGATTTCAGAACTGTACTGAAAAGACATAGGGACGCGGTGGCTCAGTGGGTTAGGATGCTGAGCTTGTCGATCTGAAGATCGGCAGTTTGGTGGGTCGAATCCCGAGTACCGCGTAGCAGAGTGAGCACCTGTTACTCGTCCCAGCTTCTGCCAACCTAGCAGTTTGAAAGCACGTAAAAATGCAAGTAGAAAAATAGGGACCACTACGGTGGGAAGGTAACAGCGTTCTGTGCGCCTTTGGTGTCTAGTCATGACCACGGAGACGTCCTGGGACAAGCGCTGGCTCTTCGGCTTTGAAACAGAAATGAGCCCCGGCCCCTAGAGTCGGAAACGACTAGCACGCATGTGCGGGGGAACCTTTACCTTTACCTTTTACTGAAAAGACAGTTTCTAAAATGTAACAATAGCAATAGCACTTAGACTTATATACTACTTCAGAGTGTTTTACAGTTCTTTCTAAGCAGTTTCACACAGTCAGCATATTGCCCCCAACAATCTGGGTCCTCATTTTCCTGACCTTGGAAGGATGGAAGGCTGACTCAACCTTGAGCCAGTGAGACTCGAACTGCCGATCTGCTGGTGGTCGGCAGTCAGCAGAATTAGCCTGCAGTACTGCATTCAGACCACTGCACCACCATGGTTCTGACATAAACCATTAGAAGAACTAAAAGTTTGTAATTCAAGGCATGACTACTTCACTCTCATTCTCACCTTTCTTTACTTTCCCTTCTTTTTCACACATTAATGCTTTGCTAAACTTCATCCTATCCAACAAAGCTCTGTTTCTCTAAACTTCTTACTTTAGAATTTAGTTTAAACTCTAAGCTAAGTTAAATGCTGTAGTTATCTATGGGTCCTAGAAAAGCAATGTGATATAGTGATTAGAGTGTTAGAATATGTTCAGGAAGATGCAGTTGAAACTCTACTTAATTATACAGCTCACTAGATTATTCATTTTTGTTGTCCAGTGGAATCAAAGAACTTTAAAATTCTCAAAGCCAATAAAACCCCTTTTAAAAAATGTCTCGCTTAAAAATATCAATTTTTGTCATCTGTGTATTCTACAGTGTTTGCAGGAATTGTTGGGTCATGTTTTGCCTTATTTTAATTTTATTTTTACAGTGGGAGAAGGGCTTAGTTTGCTCCTTAGTAATCTCTTGCCATTGGCTCAGTCATTTTCTTTGCAGCCGGTTGTAACTAGAGTAAATACCTTGCAATGTATTGACACTGAATTTTCTATACTGCAGTACCAAAGTCTTGTAAGTTACAAACTACTCTGCCATAGTTTTGTGTATTCATGTCTTATTTAATTTTCAACTCTCATATTTTGTCCTAGTCCCTTTTCTGCAATCGTTAAATGTGTATTTTCTACATGTTCTTTAAAATCGCAGTTCTTAGTGAATGGTGCTTGGATATGGTGAGAAAAAGAATGACTAGATCACTGCAAATCCCCAGTATTTACATAAGACTCCACATCAGTCAAAGCATTTTTAAGCTTCTCTGCCTGAATATTAATTAAAATATTTAACTGAATGACATTTAAAGGTGAATGAATACCACTCTTCTCATTTTGCTAAGAATCATTTACCAGTATTAAGACACGGCTACAAGTAGCATGCTAAACTCCAACTAAAACCTTCTGCTCTGTATCAAAGCAGCAGAATTTTAGCAACAGGCAGCAGTTTCTTGTAATTTTGAGGAGGGAACCAATGTAAATTGCATACAAAGCCTAACGTAGGGCATATTTTCTTAAAAAGTGTTCAAACATGCTGAAAAATCTTCCTGGCTTCCATCTTTCATATGGCCTCATTCATTTTGCAACATCAAACCTTCACAATTGTGAAGTTTGTCTCCCAAAGGCTCCCTTCTCCTCCAGTGAGGTTCAATGAGAAGAAGATTATGTTATCATCTCGACACACTCAAACAATTCCACTCAGTGGAATCTTCTTCTGAGTATATATGCATCTGATTGCCTTGTTAAGGTATAAAAGTGAGTCTCTAGAACAACGTTTCAATCTAAGGTGCTTTTATTCAGAGTGACAACTAGATGTGGACTTTTCCAGGATCGTATTTCTCCTTTCCTCTTCATCTCTCTGTGTTTAGCTTCATCCTTCAAATATCAGTCAGAATTCGGTGGTGATTAAGCATAATCAATTCTTACGGAACTGTCATTCTTTCCTTTCCCATTTTGATTAATTTCCCTTAAAAGCTGTTAGCACTTTGTGTGAATGTTCTTCTTTTAGCCTTTCATGGAGTGGAGAAGACAAGGCTCTTCTCCTGGACCAAAATGTTAGATGAGTCTTTCTGTTGAGTGAGTGAGTGAGGGCTTCCTATATTCAGTGGGAACTAAGTATTTATATGTGTTATATGTTATATTGTCCCATTTTATATTTACTTTTTTTATTTTGTTACTTTTTCATTTTTTATTTAGTTCCAATCTGTATGTGGCATGGCCTGGCAAATTTGTAAAATAAAATGACAAATAGCAGTCTCATGAATTTGTTCCTACTTCCCTTTTATATATGGATGTTTGTGGTATGCAAGGATGAGCATTTTGAAAATTTGAATTGACTTTTAGAATTAATTAATAATTATTGATCAAATTAATGAACTGCCCATTTCATTATCTAAGTGACTCTGAGCAGTTTACAACTAAAAAGACAATAAAACCCTTACAGCAAAAACAAAACAGAATTAAAAGGATGGAAAAAGCATCCTCAAGCCACCTACCATCCCCAAGGTTTCATACAACTATTGGTTCCCCGTGCTTGTTGATTCAACAAAGTCTTAATGCTTTTCTAGAAGGCCAAAAGAAGAAGGCCCAGTTTCATGTATCACCACCGCTGTCTTCTGATCCTTGTCTACTATCACAATGTCTGGTTGATTGGCGAGTACCTGCCTGTCTGTCTGGATCTGGAAATGCTACATGATTCTAGCCCTGTTATTCTCCATGACTTTCTGAGTAATATCCCTTCTGAAATTGGAGAAGCCAACCCATACATTGTGCAAATATTTCTGTACGCAGTGCCAGCTACTTGTGCAGTGTATTCTGTTGCTGCTTGCATCTTCCACCATGCCACTATGTGTTGGACTGTCTCTGAGGCATCTCTGTATAGTCTGCACCTTGTGTTCTGTCTTGTCTTGACATGGCACTTATTCTGCTTGATTTTTCTCCTATGTCTGCTGCTGCCTCAGGCATTCTCTCAAGCTCATCTTTGGATGCCATCTTACTGATATACTCCTGGGTGCTCTGGGTTTCATTTAGGACAACACTCACCACACCGCCTACCTTCTGTCTCTGAGTGTGGGACTTACGATGGAAACTTCCATATATTGTGAGGAGCTTTTGGTCTTGGGGTAGAAAAGCCAGCAGGCCACATAGCAGACATTTTGCCTCTCCATTGATGTGTAAATATTGCTGTTTACTTATAGCTGAAACATATCATGTCAGGCTTTTTTTTTTGGAAATGCAGCAAAGTGCTCTTAGCCAAAAATACCTCCACTTTCCTGGGCTGTGTGCCTAAGAAGCAAAGAGAAAATTGTTGAATCATGGCTCTTAAGCTCATAGCACTGACAACTGAGCCACAAAATACTGGTTTACTGGGGAAAGAGCAGTTTCATATGCAGGCAGGGAGGACCAGAAATGTCATTATTTTTGTTATTATTGTGCCTTGTTATTATTATACCCTATTTTTAAATGTATGGAAACAATTCAGGAAAACATTGCAGATGCATAATCAGCAGTAATGAAGAAAGCATGTTTAATAAGTTACTATTTTTACTATAATATGTCATCAATGTTTTTGGGTTACTTCAATATTATGGACTGGATTTAGACTGCAGTTCTAAATCAAGAATAAAACCTTATCAGAATCAGTGTAACAAAGACATACCTAAGCTAAGTTCATAAGTCAACCACACAACTATATGCTCATTTATTTAGAAGAACTCAACTATTTAGTGATCATGCATCTAAATAAAATTGAAAATGTACAGCTTATGATTCCTTGAACAAGTTCACATAGGAAATACTATCCTTCTCCAGATAATGTTTCTGCTTCCTAATTCCCATATGATTTTAACATTTAGGAGCAAAAGAATACTTTGTTCTTTTGTTTTCTACAGAGACATTTTTATCAGTGAGCAGTACCATTGTATATCATGTCACCTCCCATATTAAAGTGATCTGATCATAGCTATAATTCAGATTATCTATCACAGTTATAATTCAGATGATAATTCATCATAATGTGGAACATGTATTCCACATTGCAGTGCAATATTTATATACTGACTCAGAAATAAGTTTCTGGAGCATAATCCTATAGCAGCTTGTTTAGGATTCCAGCCACAGAAAAGTAAAAAAAGAGAAGCTTTTACGGTAAATGACAGCCCTTGATTTTATTCTTGTGCCAATTTTCCTTTGCTTGCGATATAAGTCTGAAATAAATAAACAACAAATAAATAATTTTTTTCTTTTACCTCTTTGAAAATTGTCCTGTCATTTTGTAAATTCAAGTGCTGTCTTCTAATATAATTTTTAATGAAAGTACTCCTGGATCTATTAAAGCCTATAGGCAATCTTTGCTATTTTGGTTTAGTGGTTAAGGCACCAGGCTAAAAACTGGCAGATTGTGTGTTCTAGTCCTGCCTTTGGCATGAAAGCCATTAACTCCCCCAACCTACCTCACATGGTTGTTGTTATGGAAGAAATAGGAGGTAGGAGGAATATTAGGTATGTTCTTCACCTTGAGTTATTTATAAAAATAATAAAGGTGGAAAATAAATGAAAGAATACAAATAATGGTGACTATCCCAAAATATTGAAAGTACATGAATTAGCCCAGAAAAAAAACAAGCAAAAGGGGATACTAAAAGGACTTGGCAAAGTGTAATTTTAGCAGCTTATTTTCTGATAAACTGTGCCTTTGTAGCTGGCCACATCTTTTAGAGCAGCCATTTTGTCAGCACATTTAATGTCATCCAACAGAGGGTGCCTCGATGCCCAACAAAGCTGTCTACTTCTGCTACGAGTAGTGTAGCTACCAATGAAATTGTTAGCAATCGCATGCTCTAGACAGAGAAAAAACAACCCTGAAGGATAATAGAGCTGAGTATTCACAAATGGGTATTAAAACTGAACTGATAAATGCCCAGCATTTTTATATAACAGACAACAAAATGCAAAGACAGGCTGACCCACCATTTTAATACATTTACAAAGGTCTAGATTCTTTTGTTTAGTTCTAATATAAATTTTTCATAACAAAAATACTCTGAACTTCTTAAAGTTATATTTTTAAAGTTGATATTTTCAGTAAGCTTTTTATTAAAAGGTAGAGCTACATAAAGCTTTGAAGGATGCTTCAGTGCTGATGTTTCCTATGATATCCTATGGAAAAATCTTTGTCATATAAATCCTGAAGGTTTTGAATTGAATTAGTTTGCATTTTCCACTGCAAAATTGAGTCCAATCATAACCTCTCCTGATCTCAAGTCTCTAACATTAGAGCTGATTTACACAGGGCTATTAAATTGTAACTCTTTCACTGTATTTGCCAGGAGCAATGTCCCAGAGAACTATACTTTATCATCTAGACGTAGTCTTGTTCTATTCAAGAAAAAAAATCTCATATTCCGAATTCCACAAATGTTTATTTCATGAAATAGTACTGCATAAAGCATAATGGTAATGTTTTATAGAGATGTGAATGTGCTGAATGTAATGAACATTTATTTACTGAGAATATTTTCTCTAATAGTATTATTGGTGAATTCCTTTTTATTGATAAATTAGGAGAGAAAGAAATATTTCACTGTCCTTTAGGTGACAGTGAAATATTACTCTACAAAATACATCTGGATATGGTTTGGAAAGACATACCAAAAGTAGGTCATGGGAAGTGCACATGATTATAAAATTGATGGAATGACATGCCATAATAATAGATCTCATACCAGCAGGGAGATACAACACCTTCGAGCTGTGAAAATAACAGTCAAGACTTTTAAATAAGTTAACCCTTTACTTTACCACATTCTGCCCACATTTGCTCAACACACATAAACTGACACAGTTGAAGACTGGGGTCATCCATAGACAACATGCTAAGCTTAGTTAGTTTTAATCTTAGGTTTATTGTGGCTTTTTTTTGGAAAGGAGCCTATTTGGGCAGTTAGTAATAATGATTCCTAAATATTTTAAAGATTGATATACTGTTGGAATCCCTAAAACTGTGGAAATTTCCTTTTGAGTTTTGGGATTTGGGGAAATCATTAAGTGTGATTTATGCAAATTAACTAATAGCCACATATCCTCTGCAAATTTCTCTAATTCCTTCTTAATATAGCTAGTGTGAATAACAATCATTTGAGAGTGTCAAGACCATATCATAGATTTAAAAGATGCATCTTGTTGTATTGTGAGCTCTTTGGAAGCATGAGGCAAGAGGTTGAAAGCAGGAACATTGTTTTATTCAGGCAAACAGGAACAGAACTGAAACAGAGGCTTCTGCGCAGCTACTTATATGGCTGGCCACTAGGCGGCAGCCAATAGGTTTAAAGGAACATATTTCCCAGCCAAAATCATCCAATGATCTTTCTGGACACAAGGAGTCTGGCTTGACCCTTAGCTGTTACACAGGCACACATTGAGTAACCGTTAAGCAGCAATTAACAGACATGTGAACAGTGCAAGCAGAAACCCCAATACATTACACATCTTATCTTCCATTTTTATCCTGCTAATTGATTACTGGCTCTAAGTGCTATTGGCAGCATTTCTATAGCTAGGTTGGATAGTAAAGATGATAAAGAATAATTTTTACTCCCTTAAACTATGTTCTGGATTTGCACAGTACCTTGCATTGTAAACTACCCTATTTTGGGATAATTTAGTAATCAATATTTTATGTTTTTGTAGTTTTTGGTCAGGTGGATGCGAAAGTGACTAGTGAATACACACACACATACACACACACACACACATATATATACATATACATACATGCATACATACATACATACATATAGTTTTTTCACATCCCATATTTGAAAATATTCTGTATCTTCTTTTTCTTTAATCTTCAACGTAAGTCTATCCATTTCTGTACATTCCAGTATTTTCTTAATTATGTCATCTTCAGATGCTGTTTCTTCATTTTTCCAATGCTGTGCAAAAACATTTCTTGCTGCTGTTAATAAATGTACCATGTGACTAGTGAAATTTTGCTCTAGAATAAACCTTTTGTTTGCAACCATTAAAAAATAAATATAAGTTATGCTCTGATTTGCACCAGACAAAGCAAACTATAGACTTAATGAAATGTATATTTTAGAATCTCTCTGGTGGAACAGGAAAATAGAAGTCTTATTCTTGGTCATCAAAATTCTTGATGTGAATTTTAGTTAAGTAATTTGTTAGAGCCCCATTCATATTTCAGTTAAACCATGGATGTCTGATTTTAATCCAATACATTGTGGTGTGGATGATTGATTTGAAAGATCTTCCTATTTTTCCCTACAAATGGATTTACTGTTAGAAGTTATTTTTATAAAAAATAAGGTGATATTCTCCTCCCCATTTTCCACAAAACTGGAGCAAAATACCACAAGCCACTAAATAAGATCTTCTGGGAAATTAAAGTAAAGTCTTAACCAGAGAATAGGTAGTATGTTACTGTTGTAGGCAATTACCTTCTGAAATATCAAATTCTATTTTTCTCCTTCCTATCACATAGTCTGTGAATGTGTGATAGAAGGAAGGGATTATATTCATAGGTCATGTTTCAAACTCACTCATATTTAAGTGGTTGTTTCAATAAGACCTGGCTTGTGTTTACAGGTGCACATATTCACAGTATATTTGCCTTATATGCAGGATGAATAGTTACAGGCTACTTAAAATACTTTCATCATCCTCCCATTTCCCACTTTTGTTAGATCTGACAAGTATTGCTGCCTATTACAAGGTCTTGCAACCTAACAATTCATCTACTCATCACCCAATAGCAATACCAAACCTGCCAGCATCAGTGATTTATTGCCACAGCAATGGATAGCTGATGCTATAAATCACTGGTTTGAACAACGTCTACATCCCAGACCTGGAATGAAACTATACCAAATTTCTTGAAGAAAGGTGCCAACATACCTCATTTTGGATTCTAACCAAGACATGTTAATTACAAGATCGTAAAATCAAAATATATATCTTGGTAGTTGGGAAAACCCAAAGCTTATTCATTGGTAGATTAATATACTATATGAAACCATAGCATGATTTGCTTGGTTTTGGCATAGTTTGTTTCTCTGAACATACCCATTGTGGACTGTAAACAGGATTTGTAGCTTAATAGTTATTTGAAATCATTTCAGATTTTTCAGTTGACATATTATGTAATGATTTAGTCCTTTTGAGAGAGTGCTTGGAAAGATAGAAGATCGTAGGAAAGATAAGTAGAGAAAAAACAGTTGCAAGGTAAATGGACTCAATTACAGTGGTGATGAGAATACAGTTGAAAGATCTAAGGTTGGGAACAGATCCTCCAGGATCTATCTATCATCTATCTATCTATCTATCTATCTATCTATCTATCTATCTATCTATCTATCTATCTATCCATCTATCTGCTAAAAACTGACTTGATATTACATAATCAATAAACAATCATTAATTTGAAATGTTCCTCATTAACTGCTGTTTGGTAAACCTTTGTTAGCTCTATGTTAGTAATAGAAAAATAATAGCTGATTAATGTGCTATAAAACTTATCTAAGAATGGAAAAAACTAAACTCAAGTTTTAAAACTTATCTCTATCAATTGAACTACAATGGTAATATGAAAAAAGTTGACTTTCTTTTTGGGAAAAGTGAGATCATTTGTCCCTTTCATACATTGTGATTGCATTGGGGCCACCATATCAGGGCTGAAAAAAATCATATTTGTTTATTTATTATAGTGATTTATATAGTAGTCATTGTGACTCTAAGCAGTGAACATAAGAACCACAAACCTCTTTGCTGTCATAGTCTTAGATAATAGCTAATACCTTTTTATTATCTGTGACTGCTCACTAAATTCCAAAAGATCTGAATTGTGGCATCTATTTTGTACTGTAGGCAAATAGCCTGCTAGTTACTTTAATTTAAAAAGGGTTATTTTTTTAATTTCAACTTGATGACTTATCTTAATTTAAGCCCTTAGGAGATTCAGGAAAAAATGATTGTCCTTTGGTCTTATTGTTAGAGACACAAAGCTGCAATATTCAGTACCTATAGCTTAGCACCCTGAGTAATTGCTTCTATTTTTCCTCAATGACTACTTGACAAATGACTAGCATTGTACAATAGGTGAAACTGACAGAAATCATTGTTGTCCAAGATGTATTGCCAATCAATGTCATTCTTTGTAACTATTCCCAATCAACAATTCCTATATGCAGATTAAAAAATAAAAAAGTCAGTTACACTTTCCTACAGTATATTCTTAAACATGGCCTGCTTTATTTGATTTTGTATCTTTAATAGAGATATAGTAAACTTTTTCTGTAAAAAAGAAACCTTTAAAAATATTTCTGTTTATCATAGATCATAATAGCTATAAAAATCTGAAACCTTGTTTAATTTTTTCTTTAGAATTGTTATGGGTTAGGATGCTGAGCTTGTCGATCAGATGGTCGGCAGTTTGGCAGGTCGAATCCCAAGTGCCACGTAACAGAGTGAGCGCCTGTTACTCGTCCCAGCTTCTGCCAACCTAGCAGTTCGAAAGCATGTAAAAATGCAAGTAGAAAAATAGGGACCACTACGGTGGGAAGGTAACAGCGTTCCGTGCGCCTTTGGCGTCTAGTCATGCCGGCCACATGACCACGGAGACGTCCTCGGACAAGCGCTGGCTCTTCGGCTTTGAAATGGAGATGAGCACCGGCCCCTAGAGTTGGAAACGACTAGCACACATGTGTGGGGAACCTTTACCTTTACCTAATTCCATATTGCTTGTAATTTGGCCAATATTCATAATGTCTTCTAATATACATGTCCTTGTTTGAATCAGATTTTTCTATTATATTCTGCAAGTATGCAAAAGAGTAAATGTGATGAGTGGAAGGCATATAGGAGTACAGGAAGTCTAAAAAATTAATGAAGATAGGAATAAAATGACCTACTCCTTGCAGAGGATTTGATTAAACATATTAAGAAAAATCTTTATTTTAGATTGTAAGTATCACAGGTCACAAACCTGTTTTGTTTGTTTATTGCTGTTCAGTTGTGATGCTGTCTCATTCATCATTATCTCAGATATGCAGTACCTAGTGCAAAGCTTAATTATGACCACAGAAAATCACAGTTTTTAAGTACGTATGTTTAAGAAGCCTTCTTCTTTCTTTGTTACAAGGAATTACAGAACACCCTTCTTGGAAACGATGCCCTTTAAATGAACTGGGACTTCAAAGTCCATAATTTTCAGCTAACATGCTCTTTGGTAAGGTGTTCTGTAAGTTTTATGCCCACCAAATATAGAAAGCATTAACTTGAGCAAGATTACTGTGGGATATAAACAATAAGGTTAATGGAATGATGTCCATATCAGAGATGCGTCCTGTATCAGATTTCACTGAATCTCAAGATTCAAACATAGCAGAAGATATTGTATTGAGGCAATAGCACCCAATGGAAATTGGAAGGAGCTATAACCTGGCTTCTGTGTTATATGATATTGAAAAAATCAGTCTCAAATTTTGGTGATGGATTTGAAAGTAAATTTGAGAGAGATAAAAGAAAGCAAGATTTAAACTTAGGAGGAAAGAAAGAGCTATCTGAATATTCAGCATAAATATTTGATTTGAAGGCAATTTGCTCAAAGGATGAAACTGATTCTACTGTCTAAATCTGAAATCTCCAATCTGATTCAAATTGTTGATTTTATGGGTGCATCTGCCAATAAAAATTGAATGGGTTTGACTTAGACTAATTAAAGTGGATATACTTGCCGTGTAGCAGAGTGAGCGCCTGTTACTCGTCCC
Organism: Vipera ursinii; assembly: GCF_947247035.1. Classification (NCBI taxonomy): domain Eukaryota; kingdom Metazoa; phylum Chordata; class Lepidosauria; order Squamata; family Viperidae; genus Vipera; species Vipera ursinii. The sequence continues at coordinate 260,704,228 of NC_139513.1, forward strand.
AGCTTCTGCCAACCTAGCAGTTCGAAAGCACGTCAAAATGCAAGTAGAAAAATAGGGACCACTACGGTGGGAAGGTAACAGCGTTCTGTGCGCCTTTGGCGTCTAGTCATGCCGGCCACATGACCACGGAGACGTCCTCGGACAAGCGCTGGCTCTTCGGCTTTGAAACGGAGATGAGCACCGGCCCCTAGAGTCAGAAATGACTAGCACGCATGTGCGGGGGAACCTTTACCTTTTATACTTAGTTAAACCCGATCAATGTTGTTTTCCAAATAAATGCAACAATTTTTCAATTTAATCAGAATAGAACAGAACTGGAAGGGACCTTGGAGGTTTTCTAGTTCAACCTCCTTCTCAAGCAGGAGACCCTATACCATTTCAGATAAGTGGCTGTCCAGTCTTTTCTTAAAAACCTCCAGTGATGAAGCACCTACAGTTTCTGAAGACAAGCTGTTCCACTGGTTAGTTGTCCTTAATTTATATCTAATCAAACGGGCAATCCTTGAATAAATTCATATACCACTAAAAATACAATCTCTTTTTTATTGTACTACTAGTTTAATAATTCCTTTACTGTTTCTTTTGCCTCTATGTCTCCTTTTAGTGCATATTAACATATTTCCTAATTTGTTAGCTATTTTTATTTTTTTATTTATGAGATTTAGTTGCCACCTTTCATTCAGAAGCTCAAGGTATTCTACAAATATTCCTTCCTGATGTTTTTCCCCACAATAATCAAAAGCCTGTAAGATAGGTTGACAGGGAGAGAATGACTAGCCCCAAATCAACCAGTGAGATGTGATTCAAGGTTAATTAGAGCCTCAATCTCTCTCTCCTTTCCCAACACTTCATATTTATCCTATTTCAAGGACCTATACTGTAATTTCTATAAATAATTTCATAACTGGATCAAATTGTTTAACAGAAGCAATTTCTTTTAGAGTCCTACCTAAATCACTTTTCTTTTTTCCCTATGTCACTCAATAATGAGCCACAAAAAAAAAAAATCAAAGCAAGCTACCCAAATCCAGAAATAACAGTAGATGATCATCCATTCCAACCCTCAGCAACCCAAAATTAGAACCACAAAGTTTACTTGGCTTACAGTGGCAATAAGAGAACCTATCAATGACATGGGTGAATGGTGTTTTACTACTGTTGTAGTCCTTATTCTCTAAAATACTAAAAGGCATTTGCATATTGAGGGTGCAAATGAATTTTTCTGAATATAGACATATTTAAATTCTTATGAATAGACTTTGCTTGAGCCTGAAAAGAATAGAATAGCCATACGCCCTATAACAAAATACCTCTTTATCCATTTAAAAATAAAGAACTACTAAGAATAAAATTTTCATTGATAGTGCACTTTTATACCCCAGACTGAGCAGACATGTAGATCCTTCACCACAGTATCCACCCCTACATTAAAATAGGCTTAATGTGGAAGTTGAGTAGAATTATTTCTAAATTAGTTATCCTTGAATAACTTTTCTTCTGAATGATGGATGGCTCTTTCTGTTCACACATTTTCCAAGGGACCCGTTCTAAAAAGGAAGATGAAACCATCTTTACTGTGACAAATGTATATAGTTTAAGCCACCCTATGTGATCAAAGAGAAGCTCACCTGCAGTGCAGATGTGGCCTAAGATCAAAAATTCATTCTTTATGTTGGGTTATTCCCAATACTTTTTTCACAGCATATACCTAACTTCAATAGAAGAGATGGCTTTATGCCACATTACAGAAAGCCTTAAGTCACACTTGGCTTATGTTTTTATAAATATAGAACAAAACCCAGCAAGCTTCTGGCTTCACCCAATTCACATGTTTTAATTACAGGAACTCATGTATTACTGTATATTTGTACAGGGCAGATGAGTTTAAGTAAAAAAAAATGATTTGGTGAGGCAGCTTTCAGATTTTTGTTCAGTTATTTTCATTAGACTGATGGTTAAATAATGATCATTTATTAACAATTAAACAACAATTGTTATTTGTTAATAACAATTAACATTTTGCAAATGTTCTGACTTTCCCTCATTAATAGATTTATTCTCTGGCAAAGATATAAGAAGTAATGGAAAAACTCAGGAGAAATAAATGAAAGCCTTATTGAATGCTTCACTTCTCTCGGTTTTACAAATTATGTGTTACAATGAATTACACTTTATTATATTTAGACAGTATAGAGAAAAAATACAAAAACAGAGACATTTTAACTGAATTAGAAGATCAAAAACCTAAATAATCATGATAAAGAACTGTTAGAAAGAATTCATCATACACACACACACACAAACTTATATATATATATAATAACTTTTCTCTGACATAGATGCTGCTTTTGAGAAATGAATACTACACAATGAGTCATGTATATAAAAACTGATGAAATTGTTATATTATGGACAATTGTTTTTTTAAAAAAATTGGACAACATATAAAATAGGAGTTGTGTAAAAAAATATGAGCTGTATAGTTGATCTTTGGAATATCGTAATGGAAGAGAAATAGAAAAAAAACCTATAGTGTTTTTTTCATAGAATAGGTGATAACAAAGGCAAATAGAGGCTTTACAATATTTTGCATTTTATTACCTGATCAGTGACTTCTAATTTAAACAATATTGGGTTAGCAATGGGATGAAGTGATTGTAGTCTAGTGGCTACAAAGATAGAGTTCATGATCAAGATTATTTTATCTTCAGTTGTATATTGAATGTATGTAAAGTGTACTATATCACAAACTTACTTATTTATAATTTCCTGCCTAAAGCAGACTTCCTCACAGAAAAACAAATAGTAAGATTAGGGGTTCCAAAAGTACATTCATACATTATTTAATATGCTTGGATATGACCATCAAGTGAATAGAGCCAATCTTTGGTGATGATTCAAAGAATTCATATTTTGTAAACTGGAAACCCACTAACGAAAGTTACAATTCTATTGTTGTTTAGAGTACATTCCAGGGCCATAGATTTGATCAGTTCCTTCTTTTAGAGGAAAAAGAGTGGCAGCCTTAAGTTTAGTTTAGTTTAGTTTAGTTTTATTTAATTTATATACCGCCCTTCTCCTTGGTGGGGACTCAGGGCGGTTCACAGGGCATATATAAAAAAGACAATACAAAAATTAAAAAAAAGATTAAACCCATGCCCAGTTAAAAACAGTGAACAAATCTAAAACAGTTATTAAAACCCATCCCCGTCAGGCCAGACCAGCTATTTCAAATAGGTGGGTCTTCAGGTCACGACGGAAAGTTCGGAGGTCTGGTGCCATCCGGAGCTCCACCGGCAGTTGGTTCCATAATGCCGGAGCGCCCACAGAGAAGGCCCTCCCCCTGGGGGCCACCAGTCGGCATTCCCTGACTGGTGGCACCCTGAGGAGGCCCTCTCTGTGGGAACGCACAGGGCGGAGGGGAGTTGACGCCGGCAGCAGGTGGTCCCTGAGGTATCCCGGACCCATGCCATGTAAGGACTTAAAGATCGTTACCAAAACCTTGAACCTCACCCGAAAGACAACTGGTAACCAATGCAGCTTGCGGAGCAAAGGTGTAACATGGGAGTACCGGGAAACTCCCAAGACAACTCTCGCGGCCGCATTCTGTACCAGTTGGAGCCTCCGAGTGGTCTTCAAGGGAAGCCCCATGTAGAGAGCATTACAGTAGTCAAGGCGAGAGGTCACGAGCGCATGAGTGACCGTACACAGGGCATCCCGGTTCAGATAGGGCCGCAACTGGCGCACCAGGCGAACCTGGGCGAAAGCCCCCCTAGTCACGGCCACTATATGATCTTCCAGGGTAAGCCGTGAATCTAGGAGGACTCCCAAGTTGCGAGCCCTATCCACGGGGGGTAAGAGCTCACCCCCCATAGAAAGAGATGGAACATTTTGAATGTCCCGGGATGCCGGAATGTACAGCCACTCAGTCTTGTCAGGGTTGAGTTGAAGTCTGTTCCTCCCCATCCAGACCCGAACCGCCTCCAGGCAACGGGACATCACAGCGAGGGCATCACTGGGGTGGTTTGGGGTCGAAAAGAAAAGTTGGGTATCATCGGCATACTGATGATACCCAACTCCAAAACCACAAATGATCTCACCCAGCGGTTTCATATAGATGTTGAACAGGAGAGGCGAGAGAACCGACCCCTGAGGAACTCCACAAACGAGAGACCTAGGGGCCGATCTCTGTCCCCCTGCCAACACCGACTGCGTGCGTCCCAGGAGATAGGAGGAGAACCACTGAAGAACTGTGCCTCCCACTCCCAATCCCCTGAGACGCCGCAGCAAGATACCATGGTCGATGGTATCGAAAGCCGCCGAGAGGTCTAATAGGACTAGGACAGAGGAATATCCCCTATCCCGAGCCCTCCAGAGATCATTCACCAGTAACTGAGGTGTGATGCCTCTCTTAGCTCTAACATAAATATCCTCGAAACTTGATTTATTAAATACAGTGGGAACAGAAATAGGACGGACAAGATGGTGTCCATAGATCAATGAAGACATCCCAAACCTTGTTAACATACATTTGTAATGGAACCCTTTGGTTCTGGTGAATATGAAAGAAGTAGTCATAGGAACTGATAAGACAAGAAAAGTAAGAATTTCTGTTCCCTAATATTGTAAAGGGGAACTAGATAAGGCTTTTAGATTTTTCTGCTCTATTGATAGCATTGTTCTGTAAAAATGATTTTCTAATTATTTTCATTTACCTATCAGAGCTCCATACAATTAATATAGTAGAAATATATTTAGAATTACACACTATTTTTTTTATTAAGAGGTTGCTGTAGATACTGGAAATCTTAAGATATAATTTTTATAAATTAATCTCTGCTATGTCTTCAAAAACTTTATAGATTTTCATGGGGAGGCAATAGAGAGGCACTTATTAGAATTATCATTCAATAGAAGGAATCAAATATGAACATATATGGAAGTTTTACATTGGAAGTAGACAATCTGGTATCATCCAGGTGTTTTAAATGATGGTTTCCATAATATCTGATTATTGGCCATGATAACCAGAACCTGGGGAAACTGCAGTCAAATGCAACTAAAGGACACTAGGTTGTCTACCTCTGATTTGCAGTATATACCCTGATGTTCTGTGAGACCCATTAGAAATTTATTATTATAAATGTGAACCTCAGGGCTCTGTTATAGGCCCAGTGCTCATCAACATCTTCATCAACGATTTGGACAAGGAGATAGATGGGGAACTTACCAAATTTGCAGACAACACCGAGCTGGAAGGAATAGCCAACACTCCAGAAGACAGGCTTAAGATACAGGAGGATATGGACAGACTTGAACACTGGGAACTATCTAACAAAATGAAATTCAATGGTGAAAAAAGTAAGGTTCTACATTTAGGCAAGAAAAACCAAATGCACAGGTATAGTATAGGTTGTACCTTGCTCAATAGTAGTAACTGTGAGAGGGATCTCAGAGTCCTAGTAGACAATCACTTCAATATGAGCCAGCAGTGTGCTGCAGCTGCCAAAAAAGCCAACACATTAACAGAGGGATAGAATCAAGATCACATGAAGTATTAATACCACTTTACAATGCCTTGGTAAGGCCACACTTGGAATACTGCATCCAGTTTTGGTCACCATGATGTAAAAAAGATGTTGAGTACAGAGAAGAGCAACAAAGATGATTAGAGGACTGGAGGCTAAAACATATAGGGAACGGTTGCTGGAATTGGGTATGTCCAGTTTAATAAAGAGAAGGACGAGGGGTGACATGGTAGCAGTGTTCCAATATCTCAGGGGCTACCACAAAGAAGAGGGAGCCAAGCTATTCTCCAAAGTGCCTGAAGGCAGGACAAGAAGAAATGGATGGAAACTAATCGAGGAGAGAAGCAACCTAGAATTAAGGAGAAACTTCCTGACAGTTAGAACAATTAACCAGTGGAACAACCTGCTTCCAGAAGCAGTGAATGCTCCAACACTGGAAATTTTTAAGAAGAGACTGGACAGCCATTTGTCTGAAATGGTATAGAGTTTCCTGCCTGAGTAGGTGGTTGGACTAGATGACCTCCAAGGTACCTTCCAACTTTATTATTATTATTATAAGAAGAAAACAGTTTGCCCAGGTTTGCTTGGTTTAAAAAAATTCTTTGTGCATAGCAGTTTCTAACTGTATTAGGTCCTTTTACATCAATGAGTTACAATTTCATAGTTTGATAAAAAACATTGTAGTTGCAATGTTTTCTCCATTGGCTGCTGTGATTTTTATGGATAGAAAATGACATTGTCTGAATCTTAGTTTTTAAGGTTTGAAAATTTATCTGTGCTGCCTACTCTTGAAACAAAAGAAATTGCCTTGAACAAGAGTCTGCAGGTATTTCCCTCTCACCATAATTTCTCTTAAAAACAGAAAAACAACGTGACTTGCAATCTTCTTCTGCTGAGTCAGAAATGCTGAGAACAGAGAGTGAAAAACATTGCTTGAACTGCCAAAAAAATCTCTTGGCCCTATTCCATGCAAAAATCAAATAAATTAACAAATAAACCAAGCCACTTTGCATATGGCTTCTATCCCACAGAAGACAAGGGGAACACTAATAGAATTTTACCATTCTCCTTTGTCTGGGTTACTAAGAGCGGACTCTGCAGCCTTCGAGGCAGCATTCCCTTTAAAAGCTGTGATAGGGCATCTGCAGTTCAGGAGGGAGACCAAGGCCAGAGCCAGTCAGAAAATGTCAGCCCTCAAAGTCTGCAGAGTGCCAGGATTTCCAACTTACAAGTGACTTCAGAGTACTTCCATTTGTACTAGCTGACTATGAAATAAAGTACTTCAGATGACAGTGTGGAACACAGGGTTGCAAAGATGGCCCAGAAGCTACAGAAAACATATTGTGTGAAAGTGCTTTGGTCACCTCCTATAAAACAAATTTTATTTGTGCATGTTCCCAAGTTTGTTTCTCTTCAGAATTCCTAGGCTTTACCCCCCTTTATTTATCACTCTTGCTGTCAAGTCTCTGCTTCAAAACCTTGAATTTGAAATATCATGGCCCTGGATTTTTCTACAAGAAAAAAGAGAATATACCTGCTTCTCAGAATCTGTGATAAGGAGAGCATAGGGAGTAGAGACACAACCATCCCGTTTTCAATTTGATAGAGTTGACTTACTCCAATCCCCTGTTTTGTGCAGAAGCTGCTAAAACCCTCTGAACTGATGGCTATTCAGCTTCTAAAGTCTTCAGTGTAGAAGAATATGTCACTTAAGGAAGCAAACTATCCCACTAACAGTTTTTATTCTTAGGAATTTCCTTCTAATATCTTATCTGTATCTACTTCCCAGTTCAAGGGAAGTTCAATTCTAATTCTAATTCCTGTCCTCCAGGGTGGCAGAAAATAAATGTACTCCCTCCTCTAATGTTAGTATTTTAAAAATACAAAATCTTGCTTCCTTTTTGTCTGCATATTTTCATAGGACTTGGTTTCTACTATCCTCACATCTTGATAGGTGACACTGTACAAGATTCCATTGTCCAACCTGCCATTTAACAAGGCTTAGAACATTACCTCTAGGTCTTTTTTTGTCTCAATTTCCACGACATTCTTAACCTGCTTCTTGGAATATTCCATTTCCTGGATTTGCACAGCACACACACACACAAAAGGAAACAAATTAAGGTTAAAATTAGCCAAAACCATCATGTAGAATCAATGTACCTGGTTAAATCTTTAACTGATCCAGTTATACATGATATTGTGTGAACATAATTATTGAATCATAATACTCAACTACAGTGCAACAAATATTCAAATTATGGAAGTAACAATGTAAAGGGACATTTACTGACTCCTCCCCTTCAGTTACAATCATTGTGCTTCCCTTCAAAGTTCCCTGGAATAGATATAATGACATCAGAGGACAGGCAGTGCACCAGAATATAGACCGTGGGCAAATTCAGTGGGATTATATTGCATAAATGGAAATGCTTTCTGTCTGTTCAAAACATCCCTGGATCCAAGCCACAATTATTAGTTGGTGAGTTTTATTAATGTTATATTATTTTGACAGCTGAATCCATTATATACTGCCATTGAGATGCTCTTTCTATATCCTTTCTACTTTACTCTGCATAAAGTGATACACTGTTGTGCCAGAACTACCATTAGACCAATTAAAGATAGTTACAAAGAGTCTGAATTTCATGAAAGGTGGGAGCATTCATTTGTTTACTTGGTTTATTGCATCTTACTATTGAGATTAGAGAAAATGTATTTTCCTATGGATAAGAAAACTGGAATTCAGCTGGAGAAAAGACAGACTTCAGTAGAAGAAGCTCTTAAGATTTCACCCCTCAGTCCTCATTTTCATTAAATACATTTGACTCAAAGCATACGAATCACCTGTATATTGTGGAAGTATCTTTAACTGAGTATCAATCAGGAATGAGTATTTCTGTCAATTTCATTTTGCCAGGTCTCTTGTCTTAACAACCTCAAGTTCTGTTCTGTTCTTTTATTTGTACATTTCCTTGTCTGCATTTAGCCACATTTCTCCTAAGTCACAAGAAGCCATGACTAACTCATGGTTTCAACACTGCCTGCAGTCATCCAAGAATATAATCAAATGTTTACATTAATGTACATTTCTCTAATACTTGAGTCAGCAACAAAGTATGTTCTCCTAAGCTGCTCTGCCTCCTCCACCTAATTTACTTTGCATCAATCAGGAGACCAGGCTTTGCTTCTGCACAAGTCAACAGCTCACTCCTATTTCATACTGTTTCCTTTACATGCTTCACAAAAATGCCAAATCCAGTCTAAACATCTGGCTCACTGTGTGACCTGCCTTTCTATTCTATTCTATTCTATTCTATTCTATTCTATTCTATTCTATTCTATTCTATTCTATTCTATTCTATTCTATTCTATTCTATTCTATTCTATTCTATTCTATTCATCATCATCATATTATTATTATTTATTGCATTTCTATACCGCCATTCTTCCAAAGGACTCAGGGTGGTGTACAGGGCAATAAAATACAACGTACAAAAGTTAAAAGTAAAATTAAATTAATTTAGCCCTAACAATAAATAGTTAAAAATAAACCCAAACCCTTAGTCCAGGCCGGCCTGTTCGAACAACCTGGTCTTCAGATCACGGCGGAAAGAGCGAAGGTCGGGAGCCATCCGGAGCTCAACAGGCAATTGATTCCAAAGGGCTGGCGCGCCCACAGAGAATGCTCTCCCCCTGGGTTGGACTTCTTCCTTCTCCTTGCTGCCTTGTGTTCCATCCTCCATTGTAACATCTGAACACAAGCCATGTGGACAGTAATCCTGTTACTGTCTTTTGACCTGAAAGCTCCGACCAGATTTCACCTGACCACACCTTTTCTGCTGTAACCACCTCCACATGCAAAATAAAGGTATTTCAGATGAACCAGGTGCTTTATGAGTTCACTGTCTGGAAAGGGCCGTTAAATGTGACTAAATTTGCTTAAACAGACCAATAAGTGTCTTAACAAGGAATTATATTCGCAATACAACTGCCTGTCCCAGAACAACCTGCATGACTGAGAATCTCCATAGACATTTAAATAGCAATGAAGCCTTTTAAAAACTTCATACCGTTAAAAATACATATAGCTTTTGCTTCAGATACAAAGAAGGTTTGTTATATAGATGGGCAAAGCCCATATTCTATATCCAAGACAACTACATTGTGAACATGTTTTTTTAATGATATGTTCTTCAAATTCATTATTCAATATTTTTTCAACACTCTACTTATATTTAGAAGCATGTCCTTTAATAAGGTCTTCTGCTGAATTCAAATAATCAACACCGGTAGTGCAACTTTAATACAATGATATGACAACTCTTATTTGAACTTTGTATTTTTCAGTTCAGGTCTGCATTTGGCATGATGCTGACACAAACACAGATTGCTAAAAATGTTGATTTCATTGGTATATGAAATCTCAGGGTATTTTTATAGGCCCTCTGTTGGAGTTTTCATAAGTGATGATGAAACCATTTCTTAGCTTTTTTAATGATCCCATCTACATTTATACCGGCTGGAATAGAAATTCAGTTTAAATATCACTTCAGGTATTTCAGTTAGCATTCTGGATTAATATTTATATTAAATTACATAAAATTTTAAAAGCATGTTTACTTAGTCCATGACAAGCATCTCTGCTAGCTAACAATTAGGTTCTTTGGACAATTTTGTGAAGCTAATTTGACTAGAATATTTACTAGAATATAAAGGTATTTTATACGGTAAATGTATCTTTAAACTGCATTTGCCTTTTAAGAAGGAAGATATGCATCAGTAGAGAACGAGAGAAACATAGTAGGGCTAAAGCATATAAGACATTATCTAGAACTGCTATATTAGTCAAAATTTCTTTCCATGTTTTCCTTTATCAAAGAAGGTGCTGATTAGTTGTTGTGGATCTGTAACCTAAAACTTCAGGAGAGCACCAGGTTGAAAGGCTCATGAGCAGGCTGGGTTAACACAATACACTAAACCATAGTTTATTTTTATTTATTACTATATTGATTGACTTATGCATGTCCCACTTTTATTATTTTTACAAATAACTCAAGGTAGCATACATATACAATATTCCTTCCCCCTCCTACTTTCCCTATAACTGTAACCCTGTGAGTTGTGTTGAGCTGAGAGAGAGTGACTGGCCCAAGGTCATCCATCTGGCTTTCATGCCTAAAGTTTAGAACTTATACCTAAAGATTAGAACACACAGTCTCTTACTAGATTCAACCACAGTAAGCCTTAAACATTGCTTTACAAATTCCAACATACTGTATTATGTCAAAAGCAACCAAAGTGTGATGTTTGTGGGATTTTTCTTTAATTTGGTTGACAGCTCTTCTACTGGTTGAAGATCTGCTAAACTTATGTTGCTTTTGCTTGTCTGATGCCTTTCCCCCCCTGTATAATTAATGCTAGACATTTAATCCAGTTTTGCAGAAGGAATTGAAATACTGCTCCTTTGAAATTACTTCAAGTTTTTCTGTCTCAGAACAAACCTAAATGTCATCTTTCCAAATCACTTTCACATTACAGAAATATGTGTTAAGTAAATAAACTGTTCTGGCAGATCAATATGCTGGAGGTGACTTATTGCTTTACATAAATTAGCTACACTAATAAACTTTCCGCCATGGTAATATCTCCTACACAGATGAGGCTGGAATCGTGAAATGGTTATTTAAAACTATCTGCTAGCTATTTTCTATCCATTAATATCATGTTGCTGAAATCTATGAAGCATAAAACAAAAAGTTGGCAGAACTTGGATTATCCAAATTGCAGCCCATAGCTGTGACCTCAGAACATAGTTGTGTGTTTCACATTTCAGTAAAGAATAAAACAGTCCAGGGAAAGATTGAATTGATTTGCACCATTATCCTTGTAGCATTCAGCATTTTCTTTCACTTTGGGAAAATTCCATTCATTAGTATGTCCTGACATTCCTTTCTTGCTTACAAAAGCAGCATAAAATCATGGGGAATGCTGCTGAGGGAGGCCAGAACATGAATGTGAACAACATACACACTGAGACAAAAGAGATGATCAGGAAAATCAAATGGCCAGGGGCAGATCTGTTTTAAAATCATTTTAGAGTTTAAAAAGAAAAGAGACTTTGTAAAGAGATATATAGTGCAGACTTTATCAACTTTTTCTTCAGATTGAATTATTCAACTCTATTGTCGCCAATATGGTAAAATAAAATAAATGAATGAAAGCTATGTTATCTATTTAAATAATAATGATTTTCATCCTTTGAACTGCATTCCCAAGATTTTTCTCTTTATGTATTATAAATATAATAAATAAAGCCACTTCCTTGGCATGTCCATCACCTTTAGCAGAAATAAAAGCCTGCTTGTAGGCTGCTCCTCTAACTTTCAATATTCTCTCTTTTTTATATTATGCATATACACTAGGATGAAAAGAAAGAATCAGGCCTCTGAAATATCCTACCTATTAAGACTGCATGATTAAAGCTCAAGAGGCTTAGGCCAGATCATATATAAATGTCGGATATTTACTTGCAGCTATTAACAGCATGATTATTTGGGTTTCTTTGTCTGCTTGTTTTAAATATATGGGTCTATTTTCTTACTCTTTTTGCTATATGAAACGTCTAATTCTAGATTTCACTATCAAACATTTTGAATGTCGATCAAAACCCTACATACAATGGCCTGTTTTCAAAAACTTACACAGAAACCATAGTATTATTGTATGGGTCATAGCCCTATAATTCCGAAATTTGGTTGTTTTAACTGCATGTAAATAATGAGATCCATTCGAACAAGTGATTCCAACAATGTGACTTTCAGAGCAGTTAGGAAGATCCCACTCTTTCCTTGTGGGTTGGGTGCTAAGGGCTTGCACAATTTTATTCATCCTTTCCTATTTATGCAGAGTAAAAGGACTCCATATCATTGCTTCTCTGCAGCTCAAATAAATTAATGCGATTAGATACGTACCATTTCATACCTCCAAAGGGAAATTTTAAAAGGCAGCAATGGTATTTTTCTGTCTGGATAGATAAGCTTTGGGTTCTGTTTGAACAAGCCTGATAAATAACATATAAAGTCGGGTAGATGGCTAAAGATGGATTTTTATAAGATGGATTTTTAGCAGGAAAGTCTTGGAGATAGAAAGGGGAAAGCTAGCAGGAAGAAAGTCTTATTAGAAAGGTAATTCACATCTAGGAGGCAGACTGAATGCCATGTGATGTGTCAGTTTCTATAGTGACTGCTCTCTTTCATTTGAAAGCTCAGCAAGCACTTACAAAAAAAGCTAAAGCAACCGGCAGGGTGGTGGGATTCCCCTGCCCCTTCCCCCCCCCTCACATTACATAGGCAGATTTGCTGCTCTTGAATTGAAAGCATAAAAGAGCTTTTGTTACATATCAAAAAGGAAGGCTAATTTCAGCAGCAGCACAATGGAGAATAAACATTAGAGACTAGAAAATGTCTGCACCAGGCTCCTTCTCCTTCTTTTCACCTATGTACCAGAGTCCTCAGTAATGGCACTCAGACATAGTGTGTAAGGAGAATAGGAGTTGTAGTTAGTAAGGCACCAGATTAGTAATGCGTTCGCATTCAAATATTGTCTTCCATTAAAGCGCCATGTTGCAAGTAACATGTAAGACTGCTAAAGCAATGTTTTAATGACTCTACCACATATAATCCCTGGCACCCAAGGATAAACAATAATCCCACTCATAAAAAACAAACAAAAAACAAAATACCACATTAATAACAATGTGCCCTTTTACTGATTTTATCATTCTGTTGATTCAGGTCCAGCTCTTATCTACTGTAACTTCAAGATCCTTTTCATAGAATACTTGGTATACTATTACCAAGCCAAGAGCAAGTTTGGTGCAGTGATTAAGGCACCAGGCTAGGAAGCAGGAATCTGTGAGTTTTAGGCCTCCTTGAGGCATGAAAGCTGGCTGGGTGACCTTAGGCCAGTCATTCTCTCTCAGCCCTAGGAAGGAGGCAATGGCAAACCACTTCTGAAATCTTGCCAAGAAAGCTGCAGAGACTTATCCAGGCAGTTGCCAGGAGTCAATATTGACTCAAAGGCATGCACACACCCTCCCTCACCAAGCTATATCTCTACCATCTTATACTGTTGCCTTTTATTTTCTCCCCACATATAGGATTTTATATTTCTCCCTGTTATATATCATCCCATTTGTTTTGGCCCACTGTTCAAGTCTATCTGAAACTTTTTAAAACTTATGCTTCTCCATTGGTTAGTTATTCCTCATAGTTTTGTGTCATCTGCAGATCTGATACTCAAGCCCTTCCATCAGGTCATTAATAAAATCTTTAATAAAAATATTGAACAGCATGAAACCTAGAATAAAGCACTGAGGCACTCTACTTAATACTGCACTCCATTCCTATGTAGAGTCATTTATGGATGTAATGCATCCAATTATGAATCCACCTGTTCTACCTAACTCACATTTTACCATTTTATTAATTATGCTAACATGAAATACTTTGTCAAATGCTTTATCAAGATACATTATACCCACAGCATTTCCCCAATCTATTAAATTAGTAATCTTATCCAAAAAAAGGGAGATAGGTTTAGCCTGACGTAACTCTTTTGTGACAAACATGTTCTTGTTCTTGTTAATTACTGTATTCTAAATGCTCACAAATATTATGTTTAACAATTTTCTCAAGGATTTTGCTCAGAATAGATATCAAATTGGCAAGTTTGTCATTTTGCGACTTTAAGTTTTTCCTTTTCTTTTTGAAAACAGGAAGATTTCTTCTCCTCCAGTGTTCTGGGATTTTGTCATTGTTTGAGAGTTCTCCATGATTGCAGTTATCAGTTCTGTGATCACCTCCATTAATCTGTCAGTAATCTAGGATGTAACTTATCTGGCCTTGACTTGAAATGTGAATTCATTTAAATTAGGAAGGATTTTTTTAGCCCCTCCTTGTCTATCCTGAGCTGCAGTTCTCTTCTTTATATTGGAGGCACAATGAGAGACAGCTAGGGCGGAGAGAAGAGAGACATAAACGCTGAGTCAAAACATTCTGTCTTCTTGCCAAAGTCCATTACGATCCTTGTTACGTACAGCTGCCTTGTCTCTGCCTTTGCCTTTCCTTTTAAAGATGTCCAAGGTGTCCATCTTTCCAGCTCTATTTACAAATCTTGGTAGATTCTCCTGACCTTTTTGTTGTGTTTTTCTAATCAAAGTGTAAATTAAATTATTTTGCAGAATAACATAGGTTTTTTAATAAGGCTGTCACATTGTAATTTTTTGTATTACAAGAATCTAAACTGCTTTAAAATGAGAAAGTCCAGAAATATCACCCTAAGACACACATCACTTTTTCACCTAATAATTGCATTTTCATTTGCTATAACCTTGTAGAGTCATAAAAAAACCCAGCTGGTTATGTTATATTATTTATTGATTAAACGTATATGGTGCCCATCTTGCTTAGAGGAGACTCTAGGTGGCTTACAATCAATAAAAACAACATGATAAAACATTAAAGCGATACATTTTCACACTAAAATTGATTTTAAAATTGACAAAGATAAGATAAAATAACCCTTATTGTCATTTTTTTTCTGTGAGCTCACTGGCACACATTAAAAATGAAATTCTGTTGTCGGCTCTCAAAAGAAAGTATATATCTACCCATACCCAGTGCTTTTTTTGTTAAAAAAAAGGTGCTGGAACTCACACACGTCATACAACCTGCCTTGCCTACCCTACAAGGTTTACCTTTGTAGTTGAAAAAAAAACCCTTCAATTTTTAGTGTATCTAAAAGACTAGGATTTTGTTCAAAGTAAGTTAATACTATTAAGGTTACCATGCACAGTGTGGCTTTAAATTACAAGAAGGCATTTTATTAATCTTTTGGGACATTTACCACTGGCATACCCAGCTTTCTGTGTGGAATGAAATTGGCCCAATAAAACAAAATTTGATTGCTTGTAAAAGATTGAATTATTTTTAAGAAGTTGTCAAACAAGCTGGAAAAATTTACATTTGGAGTTACATTAGCCTTGGTGGAACAGTGGGCTAATGCCTCCTTAAGTAACACCAGCTGCCTGCAATTAGTGCAGGTTCGAGTCCCACCAGGCTCAACGTTGACTCAGCCTTCCATCCTTCCGAGGTAGGTAAAATGAGGACCCAGTGGGGGGGCGAAAGCCCTAATAAGCAGGCATATACATAGAATGAAGGCTATTGCTAAGCACATTGATTTGTGCTTAGAGTGTAAGCCTCCCTGAGTCTTCGGAGAAGGGCGGGATATAAATGGGATTAAAATAAAATAAATTAAAAAAAAATATGGATATTGACTTGAAATGAATTAAAGTTGAAACTTTGTCAGTGAACAGATTACTTTTAATTTACCTTTAAGTTAAACCCAATTTAATAAATAGATCTGATTAAACCTCATACTGTAGGTCTACCTTTACATCTGACCAATCCATAATTAATATTTATATTATTAATAATAATAATACCTCCAAATCACAAGACATTGGCTTTATTCTTATTCTTCCCCTCTGCAGTTTGAATATAAAGTATAAAAGGCTAAAAAGAGATTTTCGTAGACATCCCAGCCTTTGGACTACCCAAGGAACCAAAACAGCAAAGTTTTGCTGTCGGGCAAGCTTCCATGCCAGCCGCCTTTCTTTCCTCTCGCTTTGCCCTCTTTTTGACGTCACACCCCACCTTCTGTAAGGGAAGGCAAAAGGCTCACTCACCCTCTCGTGAAAGAGGGCCTCCATGTTTATGTGTCTCCCACCGCCACCATCGGCTTCCACACCACATGCTCCGGCGCCTCATGGATCCCTATAGAGGAGGCAGACAGCGCTGGAGGGGACGCTGCTCGCACCATACTAGCAGTGGGGCATTTTCAAAAACAAACGAGGATAGGAAGGGAAACAATAGGAAAAGAACGAAACTCTGCAAAAACCATCATATATACATATACTGCTCAAAAAAATAAAGGGAACAGAAAATAAGACATCCTACTATTAAATACATTACATTGTGTTGTTTAAGTGTTCCCTTTATTTTTTTTGAGCAGTATACATACCTACATGCCTACATATACCCATACATATATATATTCAGCGACAGTTTTGTTCCATATGGTATAAACCTTGTGAATTCTCAAGTTTCCTCTTTCCACTATATATATGTATGTGTGTACACACACACACACACACTAAATCATTGTCTATTTTGAATACATGTTCTGTACCAGCCTGCTACCGACCCTGCAGAAAAGGCAGGGACAACCCCTTTTACAAGAAGGCAAGAGGCTGGAATTACGCCTGCCAAATTTATAGCTACAAAAACAAACAAGACACGAACCAAGAAACAGGAGCTTTAAGAAACAGGAACTATCCAAGCGGTTGCCTTCAGCAAACCAGCCCTCCCACACATTCCCCTTATATAGAGTTCAGGGCGTGGCTTCTCTCTGCCTCCTTCTGAGGAGCCCCATTGCCTTCCTCTGTTTACTCCTAATTGACTGCCTCCTGCGTCGGGTGTCCTTGAACAGGGCCAGCTGTGGGTCATCTTCATCCACGCTGTCAGGCTCACACAGCTGGGTCTCCATGGTGACCAAGTGGGAGGGGCCTGGCTGAGGGCTCTCATCAGCAAGATCTTCAACCCCCTCAGCAAGGTCTTCAACACCCCCCTCCTCCTCCTCTGAGTCGTCCGACCCAACTGCCGAACCCACAGGCTGACCCTGAATCACAACAATACATAGTGGAAAGAGGAAACTTGAGAATTCACAAGGTTGATACCATATGGAACAAAAATGTGACTGAATCTGGATGTTCTGCTTCGGATACCACGAAGTCTCCTCCCAGAAGGAAACAAGGAAAACAGGTCATGAAGAGCATGTTTAGCATCCCAGACAATCCGGCAGATGGAAAGGAAGTGAGCAAGATGACATAAAGATGACACTTATTCATAAAGCAATGTTAACAAACTGAATACTGAATTTACAACATTTTTCTCGAACAGCACTGTTGATATCTTTGTAAAATTTGCATTAGAGGCAAAAAAGGGAAAAACCTTGCAATAAGTGTTCTTTTAAAGCAGGTTTAGAGGGAATAATTTGTTTTGTAAATGTATTAGGTGTGAAAGAAAATAATGGATTACCTTGTTAATATACTGTACACCATAGGTGTCAAACTCGCAACGTCACGTGACGTGTCACGACATATCACGACTTTTTTCCCATTGCTGGCAATGGGGTGGAGGCGGTTTTGGCATGACGCATCCGGCCCGTGGGCCAGCAGTTCGACACCCCTGCTGTAGACCATATGATGACTTTGTAGTGCAGTATGTTTGTAGTCCTTAAGAGTAATGATGCTGCCTGAGCATTTTTCCAGCAGCTGTTGTGAGTCAAATTTCCTGGCTTGCTCACTGCAATAATTCAGCCAGTGGCCTCTTTCTAATAGTTTATAATGGACAACATCCCCATTAAATGTATAGCAGAATATTGCCATGGATTCATTTTTTATCTCCAAAGACAGAACTCAAAGAATGTTTCTAGCACACAAGCTGTTAGATGTATCTTTTACAAGGCAGAATTTACAAGTTACAATAAATGTTAATAAATGCAGATCACTTATTGAGAGAGATAAAAATGAATTTCCTTCATTCGTAACAGCATGCATTTTAAAAACCATAAATTTTTCATCTGCAAACATGGTGCTTTGAATCACTGCAGGCTCAGAGGAAATGTGCATGCCATCATGGCGTGTGGGCATGCCTCAGGAATATACAGCATGCACAGTCTGTTCAAGGTGCAAGCCACCATTAAACACAGCCTTAATAACTAATATTAGTAAACACATCCTCACTTTTTCGTATACATACTGTATGAGAGAGGGGACAATGTGAGAGAAGGGATATTAAAACTCACTGATCACCATGCTAATTAGTGCATCTTTCAGGGACATCCATAGTGTGAGTTCAAAAAGGTCAAGATGGCAGTCACAACTGCAGAAAGCCCCTCCCCTTTTGTAATTATATTGCTTTTGGTTGATAGGATTCTCCTAAGCCTTTCTAGGAGTAAGAATCAGCATGAGAGCTTCTAAGCAAACATAGTCTGGCTGGCTGGCTGACATACACACTTCCTTGTACATACTTCATTGAAGAAGAAGATAGCATCAAGGGAAACAGACATAGCATTAGTTCTAGCCTTACAGAAGATTTGTGAATGGTGTAGAGACAATCAACTACAGCCCTGATGAGCTGGTGTCTGAATAACATTCCTAATTCTCCTGCCTTAGCCCTCCAAAAAGGATCATTTCCCTTCCAGACATTTTGATCTGAAGTCCCCAGAATTTGCTGATAACATTTATTGATGAGATATGGTACTGACAGAACTCGAAAGTCACAACGTTTGTGATTTTAAACACTTTGATAATCAGACAGGGAAAGATAGCCCTGAAATCAACATATCTTATATCTCTAAGCTTAGAATGTCCTTCTTTTTTATAAATGAGAAAATTCAGTGGATGTATGTGTACTTTGGAAAGTTCACATGAAACAGTATACTTGCTTTGCAGGATCTGCATATTATGATCATTAACACTGGAATCAGTTATTGCCTAACTTAGATAAACATATACTTGATGATAGCCAAAAGATAAATAATATCTTGGCTTCAATAATTTCTCTCAGCACAATATCAGTTCAAATTGTCATTTTTCTGAATCTTACAGTGCAATTGTCATCACAAAACAAAAGCATATTAATTTCAAACTGCCTATTTTGCTATAAATTTGTTTAGAAATGCTTATTGTTTTAATGTGTGTGTTTATGTGTGTGTGTGTGTGTGTGTGTGTGTTGAGAAAAAATTCTTCATAGATATCTAACTTTTTACTAGGTGTTTAAAAAAGGATTTGCAAGTTTAGACAGAATATTTCAGGTACAATGGGGTCAAAATATAAATGGCTGCATTATCTGTAATAAATAATGATTTGATAGATTATCAATGGGCCTATGCTTTGATAGTAACACTTAATATTTAGAATAAATGATTTTTACAGAATTCATATTTAATGTTAAACTGGAGAAAGCGAGGATGAAAAATCCTAAATAAGAAAAAGAAGCCACATGCTTTCTCCATACAAAATATTCCATGTTACAGTAAAATATTGTAATATAAAATTTGTTGTGTCCGTCAGGCGACAGATAACACGGAGACGGATCAGGATCTAGACTGTTTATTTAGCTGCACATGGTAGAACTGGACTGGCAATGCCCCAGGTCGCTTATATGTCTGGCAACCGCCGGACGCTAGCCAACCCACCAACTGGAATTTCCCGCCTTGCCTCAGGCACCCAACCCGGTGTCCAGGAATTCCCGCCGGTTGGATTAGCCAATCACGAGGCTGTGCAGTTGTGTACAGAACAAAATTGGCTGAGGTTGTGGACCAAAGCTGATTAGTTTGGTCAGGAAAGAAACAATCAACATAAACTTATATGGACTGTTTGTTGAAAGAAAAAAAGACTGAATTGATGATTGATGGGTTTGGGGACTAAAAAGCGTTAAAAGGGAAGGGACGTGAATTCTAAAGTAAGAAGAAAAAAAGATGAGGCAACTACTTATTAGAAAGAAGGGTGGAAGTCATAATTGTATATTTTCTTTTTTCCATTTTTTTCTTTCTTTTCTTTTTCTTTCTTTTATTCTGTTTAAAAATGTAATAAATAAGTGACTACAATATTATTTCAGAGCAGGCTAAGAATCTAAGATTAGTAAAGTTTATTTTTTTTTAAAAAAAGTCTTTAAATAATAATTCAATTAGGCTGTGGGTCTGTCCTGCTGTATCCTGAGGGAGTGACCATTTTTCAAGCTAATGCATATGCATTATTAGCAGAAGTTCCAAGTACACAATGCAAGACCTTAGCGACACAGTTTAAAAATGAAAGTAAAAGATTTAGCAGGCTCTAAGTTATAAAAATGAAAGTCAAATGAAACAATCTATCAAAATGAATTCAGTTACAATCTGAATAGAAAACAGTAAAGGAAATCTGACTTAACTGTCGTTTTTATTCAAAAATTAACTAATTTGCAAACAACCATATATTTGAAAATATTGCACACAAAAATGGTATCTTTAAAAATATTATAACATACTATTTAACATAAAAGTATATTAAAATATTATAAATAAATAAATAAAATATCATAAATAAATAAATAAAATATTATAAATAAATAAAATATTATAATGTACATCTCATTCAACAAGGTGCTTCAATGCAGAGATTCTGTCTTCCAGTTCTTTTCAATCAATTTTAAAATGCACCTAAAATTATTTTGATTCCTTTCTGGTCAAGAATAGGAAATCACCACACCTTCATGAATAAAGGATGCTGTGATGGAAAGAAAAAAATTAATTGGAGAGGAGTGATGGAGAAAAGCAGGTCAAATAATTGTGAATCTCTTGTCAACATAGACGCTACAGCAACTTCTCTGGATGCATTCTTCTCTGGACTCATTTCCAGCTTCAGCTAGGTGGAAGTTTGAGTTTTAGTCTGTGTGAGGCAGCTATGATTTGCCTTGACAGACACTTCTTGCTGATTTACCTTGTCAAGTTGAAAAGGTTATCCATTAATATTTCCTCCAGTTATTGCAAACTGCTGGATGCTATGGCTGACCACGGTGAGACGACCATGCCACTTCAATCTTAGAAGAGTTTGCTTTGCTTCATGAAGGAATCACAAAGAGGTGCTTTCCTCAACCTTTGTTTCTTGAATTACTCTTTCACAAATCTGCATCGCCCTGTGGCCCATCTTCCAAGATTCACACAAAATTCCATGAAAATGAAAAATATTATCATAAAAATTGCATGACATTCATTTTGTAATGAAAGATTCTGCAGGGTTAAGGTATGTAGTAGGAGGGAATACATGGAACCAGCTGTTCTTACCAAAACATCTTGCAACACGTTTTACAGCATTAAAATGAGCTTTCCAGGAACAGATGTCTACAATTTATTTATTTATTTTATTTAATTTAATTTTTATACCGCCCTTCTCCCAAAGGACTCAGGGCGGTGTACAGGGCAATACAATAAAATACAATATATAAAAATTAAAAGAAATATTAAATACAACAGCCCAATTCAATAAATTAATACAAAGCGTTAAAATACCCCTAAACCCATCAGACCAGGCCGGCTTGTTCAAATAAATATGTTTTTAGGTCACGTCGGAAGGAGCGAAGGTCAGGAGCCATCCGGAGCTCCACCGGTAAACGGTTCCAAAGGTCTGGCGCGCCCACAGAGAACGCCCTCCCCCTGGGGGCCACCAGTCGACACTCTTTGACCAACGGCACCCTAAGGAGGCCCTCTCTGTGGGAGTGCACTGGACGAAGGGAAGTTGATGCCGGCAGCAGGTGCTCCCATAAGTAACCCGGACCCATGCCATTTAGGGCTTTATAGGTCATAATCAGCACCTTGAATCTTACCCGGAGGACAACCGGAAGCCAATGTAGCTCACGGAGTAGAGGTGTTACATGGGAGTATCGGGAAGCCCCCACCACCACTCGCACGGCTGCATTCTGCACCAGCCTCCGAGTAGTCCTCAAGGGCAGCCCCATGTAGAGAGCATTGCAGTAGTCCAAACTGGAGGTCACGAGTGCATGAGTGACTGTGCGCAAGGCATCCCGGTCTAGATAGGGCCGCAACTGACGCACCAGGCGAACCTGGGTGAAGGCCCCCCTAGTCACAGCTCCTATATGATCATCCAAGGAGAGCTGTGAATCTAGGAGGACACCCAAGTTGCGAGCCCTATCTACGGGGGGTAATATCTCACCCCCCATAATTAACGATGGAATATTCTGAATTTCCCGAGACGCCGGCACACACAGCCACTCAGTCTTGTCAATTAAAGCCCTATTGCAGGTGAGCCCTCAGCAAAACTGTGTTTCCCCCAAAATAAGCCACAACCACCAAAAAAGACCTACCCTGATTTTTTTGGGTGGGCCTAATATAAGCCCTACTCCAAAAATAAGCCCTAATTAGGACCCCACACACTCCGTCCCATCTGGCTGCCGCAATGGGGCATCACGCTGCTGCCACCACAGTGAGGCGAGGCAGGTGGGGGAGAGGGGTGGAGCTGCCCTATGTGCCCCACACCAGCTTTCTTCAAGGCCTCCCCAGCCAGGCTATTCCTTTCACTCTCCTCCCAAGCCAGACTGCCATGCTATTATACAGAGGATGGGCAGTATAGGCCTGGTCCCCCTCCATTTTTTTGGAGCCGGGGTGGAGTGATGGTGAAAGGCTCTGCTGCTGCTATGCACTGCTGGAGGGGCTATCTTCATGCTTCGCCCCACAGATCACCTGCCTGGTGGCAGCTGCCTCCTCCTTCTCCTTCGCATTTCTCTCCTGCTACAAGAAAATGAAGTTTGTGGGACTAAAAAACGTTCAGTCAGACCATCCAACTTCTCATGAGAAAAAAAAACTCACAAGAAGTTGGAAGGTCTGACTGAATTTTTTTTAGTCCCATGAACTCCATTTCCCTGCAGCAGGAGAGAAACTTGCCACAGCTGGAAAGCAGGTTAGTGTTGAAATTTTTTGATTTCGATAGGAGAAGCAGCAGGAAATAGGGCTACCATTTTGAGAACAGAGAAAGGAGACGCAGGGCGATGCAGGGCGGCAAGCAAGTGCTCTTCTCTGTACAGAGCCGCTCTGCTTCCCGTTCTCTGTTCTCTCCATTGGCAGTGACAGACGGCTGGCAGAGGTAGGTCACAGGGGAGGCTTGTGCCATCCGGTCATGGCGCAAGCCATGGGACAGTTGGCAGAGGAGAAGGAGGAGGTGGCTGCTGCCAGGCAGGTGATCTGTGGGACGAAGCATGAAGAAAGCCCCTCCAGCAGCACCCAACAGCAGCGGAGCCTTTCACCATCATTCTTCCCTGGCTCCAAAACAGTGGAGGGGGACCAGGCCCATTCTCCGTATGGTAGCATGGCAGTCCAGCTCGGAAGGTGAGTGAAAGGGAGCAAGGAATAGCCTGGCTGGGGGTGGTGGTGAAGGAAGTGGGTGTGGGGCGCATGGAGCAGCTCCACCCCTTCCCCCACCTGCCTCGCCTCATTGTGACGGCAGCAGCACAATGTGCCGCATGGCCTCCTGCTGCGAGCAGCTGCAGCAAAAGTGGGCCAGCAGTCATGCGGGCTCCTGCTGGATGGGGCTATTGGTGTTGCCGCCACAAGGCAAAATATAAGACACCACCTGAAAATAAGACCTAATGCCTCTTTTGGAGGCAAAAATAATATAAGACCAGGTCTTACTTTCAGGCAAACATGGTATATGGGTCCAAATGGTTGGAGGCTGTTCTTGATGAACTGGAAAGAGAATTCCTTTTATTGCCAAACTGGAAAACACTGAAATACATCATTAATTTTTAATGCTGGGTTACAACAGAAGGAAATGGAACAAGTGATGGATGTAGACCTGGATCTCTTCAGTTCTATTAACCTAGTGAAACATTAACTAGGTGTGCACACCTACCATAGTTTGGTCACTTGATTGCAGCACCAAGCAGTAACTGTGCATGGGTTGCTTCCTAATTACAAGTTTTGCTTAAGCAGTGGTTATAGGTGGAGTAAATAGAAGCCTAACGGAAGTTATTTAAGTATAATCCTTAGTATGTCATTAACACTGATTGACTGAACTATTCTGGGTTAGAAGTAAAGTGATTAACCTGAGGTAAATCCTGCAAAAAAAGTAACAGAAACATAATATAACTCATTGGCAAGATACTTCAATCTCTTTGGTTAACTTAGTAATTCTGATCTTACAAGGGACTGATCCTACTAACAGAGACCTGATAGTGTTGTCAGCATGAAAAGTAATCTGGATAAGCTGATCTAAACACATAGACAGTGACTTTTCCTCTCCATTGCAAGAACTCTTTTTCTCCTCTGTATTTCCTTTGGTTTTGAATCCAAAAATACTGATTTCCGTTGTTCTTGTTGACAGCACCAAATGTGCTGCAGAGATGTGACTTTTATAGTGAATGCAATTCCAGTCTGAACCTGAAAACTGTATGATGTTTCTGTTGAATCACAGTAAACTTTCAGATAAATATGTGAGACAGAGTCCAAAATTAAGGGACAGAATATAGTCTTTCATTTTTGATAAACATAAATCTGTTTTAGCCTCAGATGTCGGCTCAGATTGTAATATGTTCAGCTTTTCATTTAGCTTTGAAAATGAGTTAGCTAAAGTCATTTTATTTATATTGAACATTTAGAAAAGATCTGCACTTTTGAAAAAAACACTTTCTTTGGTGGTTGCAAAGACAAAGCAATGGTGTAATGATATCTATAACAACACAGAACTGAATTTTCAGTTGTTTAGTGGGAGATGATATGAGGACTTATTTTCAACATTAATGGGATTGTTAATTATGTCCAAAGCTTAGTATATCTATTTCTTACAGTTTTGCAGTCAAAATTGGTGGGCAATTCTATCTCCAGGAGCTGTACAAGTTTAAAGAAAAAAACAACGGAAGGATTGTCTGAGGGACATAAGTAATATAAAGTCTTCAATAAATTAAAGACCTCATTGTAATATAATAGAATACTTAGAACTGTTGTTTTGTGCCCATGATACCAAACTTCTAATATATTACAATAATAATAAATAGACTGAATGTTTTTACTTATGTGATTGGGCTTAACGTGCCTACTTTCCTTCCCTGTCAAAAAGTTGTGTTAGTGTTAATTTTTTTGCAATGTGTCAGACACTGGGTTAAAAACATCTGGTATGGATTATGCATTCTCAAGCAATTTTGCAAAACTTACAGAAAAGGACAATTAAATCTTGCAAGATTGATTATAAGTGTAACTGATATATTTAAAGGAAACCCACATGACAAACAAATTTTCTACCCAGTTTAAGTGTAGCCTAGTAATAGGATCTCTTCCAAACTTTGGGATTATGACTAGAAGTCAATCAGCAGCATCTTCATGTGTTTCAGACATTCTGTGTCACCTTTCACTAGGCAGCAGAAAACTCCATCAGAATGGTTGTCTTACTTTCTTTTCCTTTTTCACTCTTGTTTTTACTCTACTTTGCTTTAGTCTGATGTAATTTATGGCTAGTATAGACTCCCATAATATTTACCTCTCTGCAAAAAGGTATAGAAATAATTTCAATCAATCAACAGCTTTAAATTTGGTTTTGACATTGACTCCTACTATAGACAATGTATTGCCTCACTCACTTTAATTTCCACATAGCAGTTAGCTAGCTGACAGTTTTTTCCTTCTCATTTTTTGAGCTCATACAATGCCTTAGAGTTTGCTGCCAAGTGTGTGTTAAGCATTGCAGTGCTTGCTCTTTGTATTAGAGTTAGCAGTATTTGGAAAAGGATGAAAGCCAAGATGGATGCAGTTACTGCTAGTTAATGAAATGCTACATGCAAAATTCCCTATAGGAAGTAAGAAAAGGACTGAAAGAAGAAATGAAACAAAACAAGCTAGCTAGCTGTTTTCTTTCTAGCTTGCCTTCGGGTTTTTTTAGAGGCAATTCATTGGTTCTTGTAGGTTGCAGGATGTTGGATGAGATCCAAAATGCATTTTCATCACTCAAGGACTGCACCAGGGCTGGCATAACATGTAGAATGATTCCATTTTGGGAGATTCCATTTATATAAATGTTCAATTATATATATGGATCTTTGGTTATTTGGGTTTTTCCCCGCGTAGAACTAAAGGTGTAGGGGCGACGTTTCGACGGAATCCCATCCGTCATCATCAGGCTGGTGGCTTCTGCTTCCTTCTTCTGGGAGAAGCATGTGGCTGTTTGTTCCTCTTTTTTAAACTGCCAGAGGGGGTGTGTTCTGTGGGTGGAGGTGTGCTCTGATTGGGTGGGGGAGTAAGTGTGTTCTGATTGGGTGGGAGTGTGTTTTGAATGGTGGGTGTGTTCTGATTGGGTGGGGGTGTGTTTTGAGTGGATGGGCTGGTCTCAGCTGCCAGCCTTAGACCTGAGCTGGTGAGTTGTGCTGCTTTTGTTCGGCTTCATGTTTGTGGTGGTGCCATGTTTTTATAGTGGGTGTCAGTTTGCTTATTGTGTGGTTTGGAGGGGTTTAAAGTGGCTGATGTTGCAGCTGTAGTTAGGTTTCTGTTTTGTGGTTGTGCCTCGTTATCATTGTGGGTTCGGATTTGCTTTTTGAATGGTTGTGTGGTGGTGATGTCATGTGGTGTTATCATGAGTTTGGGTCTGGTATCATTCTTGGTGGTTGGGCCTCGTCTGTCAATCAAGGCGGGTTTCCAAATGGCTGGTAGGCGAGAGGTATCATCTCGTTTGTTTATGCTGTGGGGGTGTTTTTCTATCTCAATGGCTTCTCTGATTATTCTGTTGTTAAAATGTTCAATTTTGGCGATAGTTTTGGTTTTTTTAAAATCAATTTCATGTCCCGTGGCTTCAAAGTGTTGGACCAGGGATGAAGTTTGTTCTCCTTTTCTGAGTGAGTTTTTGTGCTCTTCAATGCATGCACTTATTCTTCTGTTGGTCTGTCCGATGTATGTGGTGGGGCAGGTGGTTCATGGGATTTCGTATACTCCTTGGTTTTCTAAGCCAATTATGTCCTTGGGGTTTCTTAGGATGGTGGATATTTTTCTGTCTGTGTAGAATGCTGTTTTGATGTTGTGTTTTTGGAGGACCTTGCTGATTCTGTCTGTGGTCCCTTTTAAGTATGGGAGGAGGGCTTTGCCATTTTCTTGTTCTCTGTCTTGGGTTTTTGTGGGTGTCTCTCTTCGGATTAAGTTGGTAATCGTGTTTCTTTGGAATCCATTGGCTGTTAGTACATTAGTGAGAGTGTGTAGTTCGGTTTTTTGGTGTTGTTCATCAGCTAGGTGTTTTGTTCTGGAGATGAGTGTCTTGGCTACTGAGTTGATCTGTGCTGGGTGGTGGTGTGAGAGTGCATTCAGATAGCGGTTTGTGTGTGTTTTTTTATGGTAGATAGTGTGTCCTACGGAGCCGTTGGATTTCTTGTAGACTAAGACATCAAGGACAGACGAGGCCCAACCACCAAGAATGATACCAGACCCAAACTCATGATAACACCACATGACATCACCACCACACAACCATTCAAAAAGCAAATCCGAACCCAGGGAAAGTTGTGTTCAGTGTATCTGGAATTTTCTCTAATTGTTGATGCTGGTAAAGAAATGGAAAACTAGGCCCTGATTGGGTACAATACAATGTTATGGTTGGCTAGTGATAGAACAGTGCACAGCTCACTCTATGTTGCAAACTTTTCTTGCAGAAATGTTGCACTAAATGAAAAGTCAGACTGGTGCATGCAAAATATTTTCAAGCAGTGTGCTTTGGAACAACAAAAAAGAAGATAAGCTAAAATTCAATCTCTCTCTATCTCTCTCTCTCTCTCTCTCTTTCTTTCTATCTCTCTTCCCTCCCCTCCCTTGCCCTCCCCCTTCTCTGAATATATATATTCAAACAACTTGATGAGAGTTGCAAATCTCTTAACAGGAAAAAATGATCCCAATTCCCATTTTGCAGTCTAATAAACATGACATAAAAGGGCAAATTAATGAGCAGGGAATAAGAAAGTTACATTTATTTATTTATTTATTTATTTATTTTATTACATTTATATCCCGCCCTTCTCCGAAGACTCAGGGCGGCTTACAAGCTTAGCAGTGGAGGAACAGTTTGGCCAACAATTGATCTCTCTTTTGTTATGAT
Organism: Vipera ursinii; assembly: GCF_947247035.1. Classification (NCBI taxonomy): domain Eukaryota; kingdom Metazoa; phylum Chordata; class Lepidosauria; order Squamata; family Viperidae; genus Vipera; species Vipera ursinii. The sequence continues at coordinate 260,732,491 of NC_139513.1, forward strand.
TTTTCTCTTGGAAGACCTCAATGACTAAAAGGCCCTAGATTGCTTGCCTGGTGTATGAGGCCAACTCATGTTCTCCTTTAGATCTGAAGACTCAAAACAAGGACAATAACTGTGACTTTCCTAGCTTCTGTCATTTGCCTTTTAAAAGAATTGTGAAAGAACAAAAAGCAGGATAGGTAATTTGCACCTTTTCCCAATGTGCAGAATCTAAAGAGAAATTTCTACTATACAATATCAAGGCCACAATGGAACAAGTTCAGCAGGCAAATCTGGAGCTATACACTTTCAGCACATTCTAAACAATCATAAAAGAAAATGACTGCTGTCACAAACAGAATAGGAAACCATTAATGGGCTTTTCAGAGAAAATGTTGAAGTCTTTTCTCGCTTTCCACTGGGTGGTAAATAATAAAACAAAAGCTAATAAAACAAAAGCAGAACACAGTAGCATACTGTATAAAAAAGAAAGAAGGATGATGTTAACCCTATCTTTTCCAGTGTGAAGTGCCTGAAAGTCATCTGGTATGCATTTATAACAAAAATTTCTTTCTTTCTATTTTTACTCACTGTAAAAGAAAATATACTGAACAGCATTTCAATTGGATTCAGTAGGATTATTCAGACTATTTTTAAAAATATGTCCAGAGTATGTTTTGAATTATATACACAGAACCATGTATATTTTTATGTTCCATACATTTAGTTGGGCAATACAGGAATGTTTATTGAAACTTACCTATTATTTATTTTGGCCTGGTGTTTAAAAGATAAATATTTAAGTATTTTCTAAAATATATAATTATTATTTTTAAAATGAATTCAATTCAGGATGAATGTCCAATATGAGAGAAACGCTGAAGAAGTAAGGTCCTATAAAGATAATGAATGAGGATTAAATTGCAAAACAAATATGTGAAGTAAAAGTGAATGAGTCAAGAGAAAAAAGAAGAGAAAAATTGAGAAAATTGTAGTTGGATGGAACTGATGGAATCCCCCCAAAGAAAAAGATGTAATTCATGCAAGCAAAAGACAATGGATGGATATGATAAAAACAAAAATGGTTTGTAAGGATGGAAATGTACAAAGTATAGAGAATGGTGATACTCAGGAATAATATTTACCATATTTCTTTCTTACCACATTCTTTAATTTTCTTTGCTTACCTTTTCCCTCCTTTTCTGTGCTTTGTATAACATTTCTTTTCCCAAAAGAAAATAATGTGGTATGTTTTTGTATGAACAGTCACAGATCTCATTATATTTACATGCCACATGGAACTGAAAATTTGTCAGCAACAACTTTTGCAATTTCTTTATGGTTCAGTGTATGATGCAAATTAAGAATTTACTTGAGTATACATGATTAATGTAATCATGGATAAACATGCTGTGAGATCACACTTTGATTATTGTTACAAGAACTCTGGGCACAAAGTGTTGGAGGCCATCTATGTCTCTACAGAATAATCTATTTTTCTGGCTACTGAATAAAATTGAAAAGCCAAAGCACCATTTTAATTCTGAAAAATGTTGAATGAAGAAAATGCAGAAATAGGAATTTGTATTGTAAGACTTATATGAACTGTAACTGTACTGAAATGACTGCATGGACAAAAGAACTCTTTTAAGAAAGAAACGGTGGGCGAACCTGTTAAAAGCCATGTACAGGATTCAGCTATGAATGTTATACTCATGTATCTTTCTCCCAAAAAGAAGAAAAAATACTGTGAGCAATTTTTAGTGGAATATAATAGTTGGGAAAGGGTTAAAAGTCTCCCCTCTTATTTCAGCTCTTTCTGTGAAAATATCCCAAGAAAATTTGCAGTCATTATTATGCTCACATTCTTATTACTTGTGCTGGAATTGTGACTTAAATACCAAGAATACAATGTTGATAGAGTCTAGCTTCATCAGCACCTGTCAGGACTCAAATCCCTGCAGGGATCCATTACTAATTCTTGGAATCTGTTCTCCTTACAACCTTTCTTCTTTCCGGTTTCTGTCTCTTCTCTCTGCCTGCTGTGACCAAAGTTAGCAGATGGAGCATGTTCTGCTCCTCCCTTCAGCGCTGCCTGGGGTGGGGGTGGCGAGGGCAGGAAATGCAAATAGATGAAAACTGATGATAATGGCAGGATGATTGCATAGGTTTTAATCTGGGATTTAGTTGCAGATTTGAGCACTGAAGCTAAGTTTTAATCACACATGGTGAAGTTTATGAAAATAGATTTCTCCATATTTTTGGGAAACTGGCCGGACTTATCAGAAGTAATGCAGAACAATTTCATTGTGTTAACTGCAATCCAGCTTCCAACTATTGCCATTCTACCACAGCTATGCAAGCATGGTAAATGTTTCTGGACAGACTAAGTGAATGAGAGCAGTCCATTTTGTAAAAGCAGTAAAGATATCCACTTCATCCTTTGCTGGAAAAGGGGTTAAAGAAATGGAGAGAAGGAATGGTGGACAAACAATTTTAGAAGTAAATAAAATCTGATATCAGAGAGCTGGTTGAGCTGTATTTGTGAACCATACATTATTCTAGTTCCAATAGATTAAAATTATTAAATTATACAAATTCAAGAACATATCTATTTACTCTGGCAAATTAGCTATGGAATCCTGGAAATAATCAAGAACAGCACAAAGAGCAATTGGCTAAGTTTAAATATAATGACTTCAATTTAACAGATGGTTTTTCTGGAAAATTGTTAACAGAAAAACCACCTTCAGCGGGAATAATTATTGTCAGGTGTACTTAGGAAGGTGAGAATGACCACAAAAGAGACAACCTCTCCGTCAGACAGCATTACACATTTGCAAATGGATATTGGATGCACTATAGAAGGAGAAAATAGAGCAGTCAGAGAAGCAAGCTAGACAGAGGTTAGCTGAGGTCTGTCACAGACAAATTTGCATTTTCCTATATAACATTGTGTCTTCATTTGTGACTACCTGTCTCAGAGGCCTTTATAAATAGACAGAAGACGGGGAAGTTCAAAGGTGTTAAGGATGTACTGTTGTAATAACTAGGAACATTTTTCTGCACGAGCAGTTGAAAACATTGGTGTTCCTGGTAGAATTTGCAGGTTTGAAATACCTAGTAATTGTCTAATATACGTACACACTATACTGGCTTTTAGGAAAGATAATTTTACAAATAAAAAAAGGATTTAAATCAATGTTTCACATTTTTATAAACTATCAGATGTTTACTTTATGCAATATTTATTGATTATTGTATCTTATCTGATTATACAATACTGTCATAATTTTGAGTGCAATAAAGCAAGCCACATAAAAATCAATTTCTGTCAAAAAGTATCCTTAGTAGCCAATGTACCTGACATAAGCATTTGGCACACAACTGTTTGTGAAGTTTGAAACTTTTGTTTTTTATTATATTCAACTGACTTTACAAAAGATTTAATTTTTTAAAAAGACTTTATCACACATTTCTACTGTAGAATTCTCTGATACTATACAAGATTGTATCCTGCTGATAATTTTTCATATATGACATTACTGTATTGTTTTTAATACAGTTATGGTTGAGAATTCATAGCAAGTATAGTTGCTATGGTTTTATTAGGAAAATGCATTGAAAATATTAATGTAATAGAATATATTAAATGTTGTAAACCACTCAGATAACTTTTAAAAACGTTATATAAAATATGTAATCATTAATCCTTCAACTACTTTAGGAACTTTGCCCATCGTATGTACGTGCAACATACCAGGTTGGGGAAATCAGGCACATACACTTAGATTAGAATAAGTCTCTTTAAGCTGAGATGGATTTATTTCTAACCCGATTACATGTCTTGAGGTGCTGTAAATCGTTAGTTAATAAATGGCCGTCATATATAGTAATGTATGATAGTATTTGTGGGTGGATATATCTCTCCAGCTGAATAGTTCCTGACTGTCCTGGAGGCAGGTTTGCAGTTTGGGGGTGCTTGTAGATCCATTACTGCCATCACAGCCTAGGTGACCTTGGTGGCATGGAGTGCTTTTCATCAGCTTTGGCAGATTTACCAGCTGCAAACTTATCTGGACAGAAACAGCCTTGCAACACTTATTCATGCTCTGGTAATTTCCTGGTTGGGTCATTATAATATAATGCATGTGGGGCTGCCTTTGAAAGCAGTCCAGAAACTTCAGTTAGCTCAAAATAGAACAGCTAGACTGCTCACTAGGACTGACTGATATGAACATATCTGCCATCTATATGGTTGTTAGTCTGTTTCCAGACCCATTCCATGTGCTGGTTTTAACCTTTAACAACCTACATGGCTGAAGGCCAGCTTATCTGGAAGAGCACCTTCTCCCTTAGGTGTCTACCCAGATTTTAAAATATTCTAATGAGGTCTTCCTTCAGACTCCTCACCAAAGAAGGTGAGGGGGGCCTGTGCCAGGGGGAGAGTGTTGTCTGTGATGGCACCCAGTTTCTGTATTTTTTCCCCAGAGAGACTTGATTACTTCATATTAGTATAATTTTGGTGCCAGGTGAAGACCTTATTATTCTCCCAGGCTTTTAAGTGGCTTTTAATTTGTACTATTTTGGAGTTTAATTGACTGTCTTGCTGCTACCTATTCTGTGTGCTGGCAGACTAATTTTATTTTGCATATTATTTGATTTGATTACATGATTTTATTCAAAGTCTATCTTTAGTGTGTTTTATTGTAAACCAGCCAACTCACTTTGGTAATTGAATTTTTAATAAATGAACAAACTAACAATTATTTTATCTTTCAAAATAGTGGTACCTTACAACTTTTCCAGTAGCCTAGGTTTTTTGCTTGTGTTTAGAAGGTGACATTCTTCGTTACAATGAAAGGACATTGTAAAAAATTTGTCAAGTGGTTACCTACACATTATGGGAAGTTACTATTTGGTAAATGTAATATATAAATTCATAAAAAGCCAATTCTTCATTCCCTAGTCACACTGGACCAATTCTAGTAAGATTTAAAATGTTAGTGTCCTCATAAAGTTATCTTCGTGAGCTTAAATGGACTCCAGAAGATGGTAGAGGACAGCAAAGCCTGGAGGAACGTTGTCCATAGGGTTGCGATGGGTCGGACACGACTTCGCAACTAAGAACAACAACAAAAGTTATCTTACAATATGAAACTATAACTGCATTTGAAACAATGTTTATAAAACCAGGCTCTTAAGATATTTTTTTGTCAGCTCCCATTGGGAGGAAGAAACTGTGCAAACAACATCTGCTCCAGCTCTTTGTACAACTATGTTCCTAAACAGATCCAGGTAGAAGCCACCATTTAGAGTTATGGTATCATCCAACTGTCTGGGATTTTACCAGATATTTTATTCACAGAAGTAGTTTACTAGTTGGTGGGTGCTGCTGATATTTTTTAGATAATTTAGATTGAGCCATTCTGTTTATGGCTTGTCCTTATGAAGAATATAGAGAGAAATGTGGACGTTATTGATAAATCTGCTTTTTTACTGTTTTTCTTCATTTATTGCATGGCAGTACGGGATATGTACAGTATGAGAGATGCAATTTGAGTCCCACACCTTTCAGGACCACTGGCCATGATATCCCTTGGAGGAGACTGACCTTGAGGGTAGTGTTTTATAGTGATTATGGTTCTTCCTGTAGACTCAAGCTCAAAGCATGGTGTTAGGGGAGCTACAATGTGGCACAATTTGGTTGCTGAGGTGATGCTTGCTCTGCATGGAATTGTGCTCCATGCCGAAGAAGCAGGTTCACAATCTGGATGTGTTTCTTGTTCCCTGTCATTGAATTTGTAAATGGTGGCTATGACAAGGAACATACATACACAATAACAGGAACACCAACTCACCATATGGAACCTTCCCAGCCAATTTGTAATAAAGTCTATAGGGGAAACCAGTTACGCTTAACAACTGCATGATTCAGCATCTAACTTATTTTTTCTTCAGAAACTGAGAGACAAAACCAATTTTCTTGTGTTTCCTCTAAAAGAACTAGATTAATTTTCCTTAATTTTCAGACTGGATGATACTACAGAAATTATTAAACTGATGGCTGAAGGAATATTGTCTGCAGGCAGACAAGATTTTTAAGATGTTTACATAAATAAACATATTTCAGATTAATATGAATAAAATGATTACGTTCAATATGAATCTAATGTCTTTCTGAAGTTATTCACAAATGAATATTCAGCACTTAAAACAGGGGTGTCAAACTCAATTTCATTGAGGGCCGCATCAGCATTGCGGTTGCCCTCAAGGGGCCGGGTGGGTATGGCCAGGGTGGGCGTGGCCTATTGGGTGGGCGTGGCTGGAGTGTGTATGGCCTACTGGGTGGGCATGGCCAGCTCTATATCGTTCGCATCAAGGGTGCCTATGGGGACCTGGGCAAGAGTGGGACAGATCTGAGTGTCTCTGGCAGGAGGGTCTCTGGGCCAGGGCCAAGGCAGTGGGGGCCGTTCCCTCACTGTTTCTAGGATGGCTTCGTGGGCCACATGAAACCACTTTGCGGGCCGGATCCGGCCCCCGGGCCTTGTGTTTGACATGTCTGACTTAAAAGAACAAAGGAAGAAGGAAAGGAGGAAAGCTTAATGCCAAAATGTCAGTATCCATCCACAGCACCAACTTTGCTTTAGAATATTTTTTTAACTTTCTAACCAGCATTAACCAGTAGACAGAGGCCTCCCTGATGTGTCTTTTAGTACTTATTTTGCTTTTATCTTTTATGTCTGCTGATGGATTCTTTCACAGCAAAGAAGGTATACATTTCTAATGTAAAAAAAATCAATCAGTGAGAGGAGACTACCAGGAAGTAAAGATATCTGGGGCAAATCCATGACAAATGATTCATTCCAAAGAGAAAAATATTTTTCCAGGACAATGTTTAACGTTTTAGCATGTATATACTTTTAAAAACTCATATGAGCAATTCTTGTTAAAAGTAAGGAATAAGGTATTTTTTAAAGGTGAAAAAAAATCTTGAAAAATGTATTTCTTGTATTTGACAGCTGTTCAGTTCCTGACTGTCCTGGAGGCAGGTTTGCAGTTTGGGGGTGCTTGTAGATCCATTACTGCCATCACAGCCATGAATCTAATGTCTTTCTGAAGTTATTCACAAATGAATATTCAGCACTTAAAACAACAAAGGAAGAAGGAAAGGAGGAAAGCTTAATGCCAAAATGTCAGTATCCATCCACTGCACCAACTTTGCTTTAGAATATTTTTTTTAACTTTCTAACCAGCATTAACCAGTAGACAGAGGCCTCCCTGATGTATCCTTTAGTACTTTTATCTTTTATGTCTGCTGATGGATTCTTTGACAGCTGTTCAGAAAGACAATAAGCAAGCATTTTTCCCTCCAGGGCTGAATCCAACAGAGACTTTAGCTATCCCCGTTAGGTTTTCTTCTCTGCTGGTACTGTACATGTTGGCAAGCACTCCTAGAATGGAACTACATACTGTAGTAGGTAATGGCATCAGCATTACATTAAATGCCAGGCATCTGAGTCTGAGTCACCTTTTAATTTTCACAATGCCCAAATGTAGCACCAATTAATGATGCTATGAGAAATTTAAATTAGAACCTCCTTTGGTATTCCTATTCTTATTATCCTATATATCCCTCCCCAATCTTAAGGCACCAAGATTACCTTCCTGCCTCATTTTTTTTCTTACAACAAATAAATCAAAGCTTTCATAACTGAAATTGGATTTGAATAAGGGTTTTCCCAGTCTTTGTCCATCACTTTAACCTCTACACTGCACTGGATATCAATACAGTGGTAGACTCTAGTAGAATAAAAGGTTCTTAACAACAAATTCAGTATCATTTATGCTGAAAGTAAAAATAGAGATCTGGTTCTCTTTCCTTTACACGATCTGGAAAATTCTGCCAAGCCTTGAGGAATTCTTTCTGTTCCTTGTTTCTAGGTGTACTGACTTAATCATTTGCAGCTGAGTATCTTCTGTTGATGCAGATATTGAACAAAAAAGCATTTATGAAAAAGAAGCACAAGACTCTTCTGTATATTGCAGTATACCATATGCAAGAAAGCATAAGTTCAGCCAATGCTTAAAGTCACGTTGGACAGAAATATCTGGTGCATGTATTAGAATTTCTCATCTTTATGTTAAGCTTTTATACTTAATGAGGAAAGTGGGATGGAAAGCTTATTAATCTGAAGGTGACATGTGCAGCTTTCTGAAACTGAAATGAATGAAATGATGTAGATGTCATAGACTTAGACTTAGTCCCTGAAGACAGATATAATGAGAAAGATTAGGGAAGGAATTATACCTGGAGAAAAGTCCAGAAATATTTGCTTTATCAAACATTTCCATATGAGGGATTTGCACAAATTCCATTTCTGGCTTCCTAGACAACTTTTTGAATCTGTTTTTGGTACAAGATGACCACTTCCCTTCAAATATGTAGTCTCAACCATGGTGAGGAGTAGAGAACTCTGTGCCTGCTAGATACATGTCTCAAGAATAAGGCATGGGTCTTTAATTTGCAATAATTGCCCCTAGAAGAAACTATAGATGATTATGGGCGCTTAATATCTGCAAGAGAATTAAAGGCCTAAAATTAAACATTCAGGCAGCTGCTTAATATGCTGATTGGATTTATCTTTATATGTAGCCAGCCTCTCTTGGCTTCTCTGTGCTGAGCTGACCGGGGTCCTGAATTTAGCTGCTTTCTCTGCTCATCCAGAATGGGATTTCTATTAATTTTTTTAAAAAACCTGTTAATCTTTTTCATTAAATCATTCACATGTAATTTAAATAAATATCTGGTATTTCTAACTCATATCCATACAGTCTTCTTAGTGGCATATTTTTAAAGAGTACCAATAGTGAAGCAACCATCTAAGTGCATTAGAATCAAACTATTAAAATCTTTTAATGCAAATTCAGTTTCATTCTGAACAATTTTTAATTAACTGTTTTTCTTCTTAAAAACCTTTGGGGAAAAAATCCATAGTTTCATTGAGGTGCACATAATACATTTTTC